>NC_092710.1:375561248-375897498 GCF_047496885.1 Scyliorhinus torazame | reverse complement strand
AAAGTGGAAAGAAACTTCCGATACCTGGGGATTCAGATCGCTAGGAGCTGGGGAACCTTGCACAGACTTAATCTGACACGGTTGGTAGAACAAATGGAGGAGGACTTCACGAGGTGGGACATGCAGCCTCTATCGCTGGCGGGCAGGGTGCAAGCAATTAAGATGATGGTCCTCCCGAGGTTCTTATTTGTATTTCAATGTCTCCCTATTTTAATCACCAAGACCTTTTTTAATAAAATAGATAGGAGCATCACGAGCTTCGTGTGGGCAGGGAAAGTTCCGAGAGTAAGGAGGGGGTTCCTTCAGCGTAGTAGGGACAGAGGAGGACTGGCACTACCGAACTTGGGCGATTACTATTGGGCCGCCAATGTGGCAATGATACGTAAATGGATGATGGAGGGTGAGGGAGCGGCGTGGAAAAGACTGGAGAGAAAGTCCTGTAAAGGGACGAGTTTAGAGGCGCTGGTGACGGCGCCGCTACCGATCTCACCTAAAAAGTTTACCACGAACCCGGTGGTGGCGGCAACATTAAATATCTGGGGACAGTGGAGGCGACAGAGAGGGGTGCGGGGAGCCCTGGTGGGGTCCCCAATCAGGAACAACCATAGGTTCGCCCCAGGAAGAATGGATGGAGGATTTCAGAGCTGGTACCAGTTGGGAATTAGGAGGGTGGGAGATTTATTTATAGATGGGACTTTTGCGAGCTTGGGAGCATTGGAGGAAAAGTATAAGTTGCCCCGGGGAAATTTCTTGCGATATATGCAGGTGAGGGCATTTACTAGACAACAGGTGAGGGAATTTCCGTTGCTCCCGACACAGGGGATACAGGACAGGGTGCTTTCAGGGTTGTGGATCGGAGAGGGCAAGGTGTCAGAGATTTACCGAGAGATGAGGGAAGAGGGGGAGGAGTCGGTGGGCGAACTAAAAGGAAAGTGGGAAGAAGAATTAGGGGAGGAGATAGAGGAGGGTATGTGGGCTGATGCCCTAAGCAGGGTAAATTCCTCCTCCTCATGCGCCAGGCTTAGCCTGATTCAATTTAAGGTGCTACATAGAGCACACATAACGGGAGCAAGACTGAGCAGGTTCTTTGGAGTGGAGGACAAGTGTGGGAGGTGTGGCGGGAGCCCGGCAAACCACGCACATATGTTTTGGTCGTGCCCGGCACTAGAGGGGTATTGGAAGGGAGTGACGGGAGTGATTTCGCGGGTGGTGAAGGCCCGGGTCAAACCAGGCTGGGGGCTAGCTCTATTTGGAGTTGCGGAAGAGCCGGGAGTGCAGGAGGCGAAAGAGGCCGATGTCGTGGCCTTTGCGTCCCTAGTAGCCCGGCGCAGGATCCTACTCATGTGGAAGGAGGCGAAACCCCCCGGACTGGAGGCCTGGGTAAATGATATGGCGGGGTTCATTAAACTGGAGCAGATAAAGTTTGCCCTGAGAGGATCGGCTCAAGGGTTCACCAGGCGGTGGCAGCCATTTCTCGACTACCTAGGGGAACGTTAGAGGGAAGACAGATGACCCGCAGCAGCAACCCGGAGGGGGGGGGGGGGGGAGGGCGGGGGGGGGGAGGGGGGGTTAGTTTAGTTTAGGTCAATAGACAATGGGGTTTTGTTACCTGTGCATTGTTAAAAATTTCTGTTTTGTTATTGTTTCGTTTGCTTTGTAAGAGGGAAAAATTGTTGTTTGGAAAAGAATTTCAATAAAATATATTTTTTTTAAAAAGAGGGTCTGGTGGTCTGAAGGGCATTTGTTTCAATGTGAGAAGTGTAACCGGTAAGGGGGAATTGAGAGCTTGGATTGGTACTCGGAATTCTGATGATGTTGCCATTTCGGAGACTTGGTTAAGGGAAGGACAGGATTGGCAGCTAAACATTCCAGGATACAGATGTTTCAGGCGGGATAGAGGGGGATGTAAAAGGGGTGGCGGAGTTGCGCTACTGGTTAAGGAGAATATCGCAGCTGTACTCCGGGAGGACACCTTGGAGGGTTCAGGCAGCGAGGCAATATGGGCAGCACGGTAGCATAGTGATTAGCACAATTGCTTCACAGCTCCAGGGTCCCAGGTTCGATTCCAGCTTGGGTCACTGTCTGTGCGGAGTCTGCACGTTCTCCCCGTGTCTGCGTGGGTTTCCTCCGGGTGCCCCGGTTTCCTCCCACAGTCCAAAGATGTGCAGGTTAGGTGGATTGGCCATGATAAATTGCCCTTAGTGGCCAAAATTGCCCTTAGTGTTGGGTGGGGTTACTGGGTTATGGGGATAGGGTGGAGGTGTTGACCTTGGGTAGGGTGCTCTTTCCAAGAGCCGGTGCAGACTCGATGGGCCGAATGGCCTCCTTCTGCACTGTGAATTCTATGAACTAGAGCTCAGGAACAAGAAGGGGGCAATCACATTGTTGGGGGTTTACTGTAGACCTCCCAACAGCCAGGGGGAGATAGAGGAACAGATATGTAGGCAGATATTGGCAATGTGTAAAAGCAACAGGGTTGTGGTGATGGGAGACTTTAACTTTCCCTATATTGACTGGGACTCACTTAGTGCTGGGGGCTTGGATGGGGCAGAGTTTGTAAGGAGCATCCAGGAGGGCTTCTAGAAACAATAGACAGTCCAACTAGAGAAGGGGTGGTGCTGGACCTGGTATTGGGGAATGAGCCCAGCCAGGTGGTCGACGTTTCAGTAGGGGAGCATTTTGGGAACAGTGACCACAATTCAGTAAACTTTCAGGTACTGATGGATATAGATAAGTGTAGTCCTCAGGTGAAGGTGCGAAATTGGGGGAAGGCTAATTACAACAATAATAGACAGGAACTGAAGAATGTAGATTGGGGGCAGATGTTTGAGGGGAAATCAACATCTGGCACATGGGAGGCTTTCAAGTGTAAGTTGATAGGAATTCAGGGCCGGCATGTTCCTGTGAGGAAGAAGGATAAATACGGCAATTTTCGGGAACCTTGGATAGCGAGAGGTATTGTAGGCCTCGCCAAAAAGAAAAAGGAGGCATTTGTCAGGGCTAAAAGGCTGGGAACAGACGAAGCCTGCGTGGAATATAAGGAAAGTCGGAAGGAACTTAAGCAAGGAGTCAGGAGGGTTAAAAGGGCCATGGAAAGCCATTGGTAAATAGGGTTAAGGAAAATTTATACATATATAAAGAGCAAGAGGGTAGCCAGGGAAAGGGTTGGTCCATGCAAAGATAGGGGAGGAAATCTATGTGTGGAGCCAGAGGAAATGGTGAGGGACTAAATGAGAACTTTGGGCGGGATTTTCCGACCCCCTGCCGGGTCGGAGAATCGCTGGGGGCGGCGTGAATCCCGCCCCCGCCAGTTGCCGAATTCTCCGGCACCGGATATTCGGCGGGGGCGGGCATCGCGCCGGTTGGCGGGCCTGCCCCCCCGGCGATTCTCTGGACCGGATGGGCCGAAGTCCCGCTGCTGGAATGCCTGCCCCGCCGGCGTGGATCAAACCACCTCTCTTACCGGCGGGACAAGGCGGCGCGGGCGGGCTCCGGGGTCCTGGGGGGGCGGGGCGCGGGGCGATCTGGCCCCGGGGGGGGGATGCCCCCACGGTAGCCTGGCCCGCGATCGGGGCCCACCGATCCGCGGGCGGGCCTGTGCCGTGGGGGCACTCTATTCCCCCGTGTCGGCCGCTGTGGTCCTCCGCGATGGCCGGCGCGGAGATGAACCCCTCCCTGCGCATGCGCGGGGAATGACGGCAGCACACGCTGGCGCTCCCGCTCATGCGCCAACTCACGGCAGCCGGCGGAGGCCCTTCCCCGCTGGACACCAAAACCCTTCCCCACCGGCGCGGCGCAAACCACTCCGGGGCCAGCCTTGTATTCACCAAATACAAGGGCCAGGATTCTCCCCTACCCGGCGGGGCGGGGGTCCCGGCGGCATGGAGTGGCGGGAAGCACTCCGGCGTCACGCCGCCCCAAGGGTGCGGAATTCTCCTCACCTTTAGGGGCCAAGCCCTCACCGTGAGGGGCTAGGCCCGCGCCGGAGTGATTTCCGCCCCGCCAGCCGGCGCTGAAAGGTCTTCGCCGGGCGACGCATGTGCGGGAGCGTCAGCGGCCGCTCACGGCATCCCCGCGCATGCGCAGGGGAGGGGGTCTCTGCCGTCTTCGCCATAGTGAAGACCATGGTGAAGGCGGAAGAAAAAGAGTGCCCCCACGGCACAGGCCCGCCCGCGGATCGGTGGGCCCCGATCGCGCGCCAGGACACCGTGGGGGCACCCCCCCCCCCCCAGGGCCAGATCGCCCCCCCCCCCCCCCCAGGACCCCGGTGCCCGCCCGCGCCATCTGCTCCCGCCGGTAAGGTAGGTGGTTCAATCCACGCCGGCTCTCTCGTGACGGAGAATTCGGGACCCGGCCGGGACGGGATTCACGCCAGCCCCTGGCGATTCTCCGACCCGGCGGGGGGGTCAGAGAATTGAGCCCAGTGACTTGGTGGATGAGGAGTCTGGGGAAGGGAGTGTAGATAATTTGGGTCATGTTGAGATCAAAAAGAAGGAGGTTTTGGGGATCTTGAAAAACATTAAGGTAGATTAGTCCCCAGGGCCTGATGGGATCTACCCCAGAAAACTGAGGGAGGCAAGGAAGGAAATTGCTAGGCCCTTGACAGAAACCTTAGTATCCTCACCGGCTACAAGGGCAGTCCAGAGGATTAGAGAAGAGCCAATGTTGTTCTTTTGTTTGGTGAGCCTTGTGTCAAATGGTAGGGACGTTAATGGAGAGGATTCTTCGAGACAGGATTTACTCCCACTTGGAAATCTATGGGTGTATTAGTGAGAGGCAGCACGGTTTTGTGAAGGGGGAGGTCCTGTCTCACTAACTTGATCATGTTTTTTGAGGAAGTGATGAAGGTGATCGATGAGGGGAGGGCAGTGGATGTTGTCTCCATGGACTTCAGTAAGGCCTTTGACAAGGTGAGCTGCCAAGATGGATACAGAACTGGCTAGGTCACAGCGACAGAGGGGAGCAGTGGAAGGGTGTGTTTCTAATTGGAGGGCTGTGACCAGTGGTGTTCCACAGGGATCAGTGCTGGGACCTTTGCTGTTTGTAATATATAGAAATGAGTTGGGGGTGGAAATAATAATAATAATCGCTTATTGTCACAAGTAGGTTTCAATGAAGTTACTGTGAAAAGGGGTCACGAAAAGTCATTGGCAAATATGATTAAGGAAAATCCCAAGGCTTTTTACACGTACATAAAAAGCAAGAGGGTAGCCAGGGAAAGGGTTGGCCCACTGAAGGATAGGCAAGGGAATCTATGTGTGGAGCCAGAGGAAATGGGCGAGGTACTAAATGAATACTTTGCATCAGTATTCACCAAAGAGAAGAAATTGGTAGATGTTGAGTCTGGAGAAGGTTGTGTAGATAGCCTGGGTCACATTGAGATCCAAAAAGACGAGGTGTTGGGTGTCTTAAAAAATATTACGGTAGATAAGTCCCCAGGGCCTGATGGGATCTACCCCAGAATACTGAAGGAGGCTGGAGAGGAAATTGCTGAGGCCTTGACAGAAATCTTTGGATCCTCACTGTCTTCAGGGGATGTCCCGGAGGACTGGAGAATAGCCATTGTTGTTCCTCTGTTTAAGAAGGGTAGCAAGGATAATCGAGGGAAGTACAGGCCGGTGAGCCTTACTTCAGTGGTAGGGAAATTACTGGAGAGAATTCTTCAAGACAGGATCTACTCCCATTTGGAAGCAAATGGACGTATTAGTGAGAGGCAGCATGGTTTTGTGAAGGGGAGGTCGTGTCTCACTAACTTGATAGAGTTTTTCGAGGAGGTCACTAGGATGATTGATGCAGGTAGGGCAGTGGATGTTGTCTATATGGACTTCAGTAAGGCCTTTGACAAGGTCCCTCATGGTAGACTAGTACAAAAGGTGAAGTCACACGGGATCAGGGGTGAGCTGGCAAGGTGGATACAGAACTGGCTAGGTCATAGAAGGCAGAGAGTAGCAATGGAAGGATGCTTTTCTAATTGGAGGGCTGTGACCAGTGGTGTTCCACAGGGATCAGTGCTGGGACCTTTGCTCTTTGCAGTATATATAAATGATTTGGAGGAAAATGTAACTGGTCTGATTAGTAAGTTTGCAGACGACACAAAGGTTGGTGGAATTGTGGATAGCGATGAGGACTGTCGGAGGATACAGCAGGATTTAGATTGTTTGGAGACTTGGGCGGAGAGATGGCAGATGGAGTTTAATCCGGACAAATGTGAGGTAATGCATTTTGGAAGGTCTAATGCAGGTAGGGAATATACAGTGAATGGTAGAACCCTCAAGAGTATTGAAAGTCAAAGAGATCTAGGAGTACAGGTCCACAGGTCATTGAAAGGGGCAACACAGGTGGAGAAGGTAGTCAAGAAGGCATACGGCATGCTTGCCTTCATTGGCCGGGGCATTGAGTATAAGAATTGGCAAGTCATGTTGCAGCTGTATAGAACCTTAGTTAGGCCACACTTGGAGTATAGTGTTCAATTCTGGTCGCCACACTACCAGAAGGATGTGGAGGCTTTCGAGAGGGTGCAGAAGAGATTTACCAGAATGTTGCCTGGTATGGAGGGCATTAGCTATGAGGAGCGGTTGAATAAACTCGGTTTGTTCTCACTGGAACGAAGGAGGTTGAGGGGCGACCTGATAGAGGTCTACAAAATTATGAGGGGCATAGACAGAGTGGATAGTCAGAGGCTTTTTCCCAGGGTAGAGGGGTCAATTACTAGGGGGCATAGGTTTAAGGTGAGAGGGGCAAGGTTTAGAGTAGATGTACGAGGCAAGTTTTTTACGCAGAGGGTAGTGGGTGCCTGGAACTCGCTACCGGAGGAGGTGGTGGAAGCAGGGACGATAGTGACATTTAAGAGGCATTTTGACAAATACATGAATAGGATGGGAATAGAATTATAGAATCAAAGACTTTACAGTGCAGAAGGAGGCCATTCGGCCCATCGTCTCTGCCCGACCCTGTCTAAGCCCACACCTCCATCCTTACCACATAACCCAGTAACCCCACCTAACCTTTTGGTCACTAAGGGCAATTTATCATGGCCAATCCACCTAACCTGCACATCTTTGGACTGTGGGAGGAAACCGGAGCACCCGGAGGAAACCCACGCACACACGGGGAGGATGTGCAGACTCCGCACAGTCAGTGACCCAAGCCGGGAATCGAACCTGGGACCCTGGAGCTGTGAAGCAACTGTGCTAACCACTGTGCTACCCTGCCCTGGTAGAGGAATGTGGTCCCCGGAAGGGTAGGGGTATTTAGTTCAGACGGGCAGCATGATCGGTGCTGGCTCGGACGGAGGAAGGGCCTTTTCCTGTGCTGCATTGTTCTTTGTTCTCTGTTCACTGTACCCCAGTGTTATACAGTGACAGACCCGTCCCCACCAGTACTGTATCCCAGTGTTATACAGTGACAGACCCGCCCCCACCAGTACTGTACCCCAGTGTTATACAGTGACAGACCCGTCCCCACCAGTACTGTACCCCAGTGTTATACAGTGACAGACCCGTCCCCAACAGTACTGTACCCCAGTGTTATACAGTGACAGACCCGTCCCCACCAGTACTGTACCCCAGTGTTATACAGTGACAGACACATCCCCACCAGTACTGTACCCCAGTGTTATACAGTGACAGACCCGACCCCACCAGTACTGTACCCCAGTGTTATACAGTGACAGACCCGTCCCCACCAGTACTGTACCCCAGTGTTATACAGTGACAGACCCGTCCCCACCAGTACTGTACCCCAGTGTTATACAGTGACAGACCCGTCCCCACCAGTACTGTACCCCAGTGTTATACAGTGACAGACCCGTCCCCACCAGTACTGTACCCCAGTGTTATACAGTGACAGGCCAGTCCCCACCAGTACTGTACCCCAGTGTTATACAGTGACAGACCCGTCCCCACCAGTACTGTACCCCAGTGTTATACAGTGACAGGCCAGTCCCCACCAGTACTGTACCCCAGTGTTATACAGTGGCAGACCCTCCCCACCAGTACTGTACCCCGGTGTTATACAGTGACAGACCCTCCCCACCAGTACTGTACCCCAGTGTTATACAGTGACAGACACGTCCCCACCAGTACTGTACCCCAGTGTTATACAGTGACAGACCCGGCCCCACCAGTACTGTACCCCAGTGTTATACAGTGACAGACCCGTCCCCACCAGTACTGTACCCCAGTGTTATACAGTGACAGACCCGTCCCCACCAGTACTGTACCCCAGTGTTATACAGTGACAGACCCGTCCCCACCAGTACTGTACCCCAGTGTTATACAGTGGCAGACCCTCCCCACCAGTACTGTACCCCAGTGTTATACAGTGACAGACCCGTCCCCACCAGTACTGTACCCCAGTGTTATACAGTGACAGACCCGTCCCCACCAGTACTGTACCCCAGTGTTATACAGTGACAGACCCGTCCCCACCAGTACTGTACCCCAGTGTTATACAGTGGCAGACCCTCCCCACCAGTACTGTACCCAGTGTTATACAGTGATAGACCCTCCCCACCAGTACTGTACCCCAGTGTTATACAGTGGCAGACCCTCCCCACCAGTACTGTACCCCAGTGTTATACAGTGACAGGCCCGTCCCCACCAGTACTGTACCCCAGTGTTATACAGTGACAGTCCCGTCCCCACCAGTACTGTACCCCAGTGTTATACAGTGACAGGCCCGTCCCCACCAGTACTGTACCCCAGTGTTATACAGTGACAGACCCGTCCCCACCAGTACTGTACCCCAGTGTTATACAGTGACTGACCCGTCCCCACCAGTACTGTACCCCAGTGTTACACAGTGACAGACCCGTCCCCACCAGTACTGTACCCCAGTGTTACACAGTGACAGACCCGTCCCCACCAGTACTGTACCCCAATGTTATACAGTGACAGACCTGTCCCCACCAGTACTGTACCCCAGTGTTATACAGTGACAGACCCATCCCCACCAGTACTGTACCCCAGTGTTATACAGTGACAGACCCGTCCCCACCAGTACTGTACCCCAGTGTTATACAGTGACAGTCCCGTCCCCACCAGTACTGTACCCCAGTGTTATACAGTGACAGGCCCGTCCCCACCAGTACTGTACCCCAGTGTTATACAGTGACAGACCCATCCCCACCAGTACTGTACCCCAGTGTTATACAGTGACAGACCCGTCCCCACCAGTACTGTACCCCAATGTTATACAGTGACAGACCTGTCCCCACCAGTACTGTACCCCAGTGTTATACAGTGACAGACCCATCCCCACCAGTACTGTATCCCAGTGTTACACAGTGACAGACCCGTCCCCACCAGTACTGTACCCCAGTGTTATACAGTGACAGACCCGTCCCCACCAGTACCGTACCCCAGTGTTATACAGTGACAGACCCGACCCCACCAGTACTGTACCCCAGTGTTATACAGTGACAGACCCGTCCCCAACAGTACTGTATCCCAGTGTTCTACAGTGACAGCCCCGTCCCCACCAGTACTGTACCCCAGTGTTATACAGTGACAGACCCGTCCCCACCAGTACTGTACCCCAGTGTTATACAGTGACAGACCTGTCCCCACCAGTACTGTACCCCAGTGTTATACAGTGACAGACCCGTCCCCACCAGTACTGTACCCCAGTGTTATACAGTGACAGACCTGTCCCCAACAGTACTGTACCCCAGTGTTATACAGTGACAGGCCCGTCCCCACCAGTACTGTACCCCAGTGTTATACAGTGACAGACCCATCCCCACCAGTACTGTACCCCAGTGTTATACAGTGACAGACCCGTCCCCACCAGTACCGTACCCCAGTGTTATACAGTGACAGCCCCGTCCCCACCAGTACTGTACCCCAGTGTTATACAGTGACAGACCCGTCCCCACCAGTACTGTACCCCAGTGTTATACAGTGACAGACCTGTCCCCACCAGTACTGTACCCCAGTGTTTTACAGTGACAGACCCGTCCCCACCAGTACTGTACCCCAGTGTTATACACTGACAGACCCATCCCCACCAGTACTGTACCCCAGTGTTATACAGTGACAGACCCGTCCCCACCAGTACTGTACCCCAGTGTTATACACTGACAGACCCATCCCCACCAGTACTGTACCCCAGTGTTATACAGTGACAGACCCGTCCCCACCAGTACTGTACCCCAGTGTTATACAGTGACAGACCCGACCCCACCAGTACTGTACCCCAGTGTTATACAGTGACAGACGCGTCCCCACCAGTACTGTACCCCAGTGTTATACAGTGACAGACCCGCCCCCACCAGTACTGTACCCCAGTGTTATACAGTGACAGACCCATCCCCACCAGTACTGTACCCCAGTGTTATACAGTGACAGACCCGACCCCACCAGTACTGTACCCCAGTGTTATACAGCGACAGACCCTTCCCCACCAGTACTGTACCCCAGTGTTATACAGTGACAGACCCGTCCCCACCAGTACTGTACCCCAGTGTTATACAGTGACAGGCCAGTCCCCACCAGTACTGTACCCCAGTGTTATCCAGTGGCAGACCCTCCCCACCAGTACTGTACCCCGGTGTTATACAGTGACAGACCCTCCCCACCAGTACTGTACCCCAGTGTTATACAGTGACAGACACGTCCCCACCAGTACTGTACCCCAGTGTTATACAGTGACAGACCCGGCCCCACCAGTACTGTACCCCAGTGTTATACAGTGACAGACCCGTCCCCACCAGTACTGTACCCCAGTGTTATACAGTGACAGACCCGTCCCCACCAGTACTGTACCCCAGTGTTATACAGTGACAGACCCGTCCCCACCAGTACTGTACCCCAGTGTTATACAGTGGCAGACCCTCCCCACCAGTACTGTACCCCAGTGTTATACAGTGACAGACCCGTCCCCACCAGTACTGTACCCCAGTGTTATACAGTGACAGACCCGTCCCCACCAGTACTGTACCCCAGTGTTATACAGTGACAGACCCGTCCCCACCAGTACTGTACCCCAGTGTTATACAGTGGCAGACCCTCCCCACCAGTACTGTACCCAGTGTTATACAGTGATAGACCCTCCCCACCAGTACTGTACCCCAGTGTTATACAGTGGCAGACCCTCCCCACCAGTACTGTACCCCAGTGTTATACAGTGACAGGCCCGTCCCCACCAGTACTGTACCCCAGTGTTATACAGTGACAGTCCCGTCCCCACCAGTACTGTACCCCAGTGTTATACAGTGACAGGCCCGTCCCCACCAGTACTGTACCCCAGTGTTATACAGTGACAGACCCGTCCCCACCAGTACTGTACCCCAGTGTTATACAGTGACTGACCCGTCCCCACCAGTACTGTACCCCAGTGTTACACAGTGACAGACCCGTCCCCACCAGTACTGTACCCCAGTGTTACACAGTGACAGACCCGTCCCCACCAGTACTGTACCCCAATGTTATACAGTGACAGACCTGTCCCCACCAGTACTGTACCCCAGTGTTATACAGTGACAGACCCATCCCCACCAGTACTGTACCCCAGTGTTATACAGTGACAGACCCGTCCCCACCAGTACTGTACCCCAGTGTTATACAGTGACAGTCCCGTCCCCACCAGTACTGTACCCCAGTGTTATACAGTGACAGGCCCGTCCCCACCAGTACTGTACCCCAGTGTTATACAGTGACAGACCCATCCCCACCAGTACTGTACCCCAGTGTTATACAGTGACAGACCCGTCCCCACCAGTACTGTACCCCAATGTTATACAGTGACAGACCTGTCCCCACCAGTACTGTACCCCAGTGTTATACAGTGACAGACCCATCCCCACCAGTACTGTATCCCAGTGTTACACAGTGACAGACCCGTCCCCACCAGTACTGTACCCCAGTGTTATACAGTGACAGACCCGTCCCCACCAGTACCGTACCCCAGTGTTATACAGTGACAGACCCGACCCCACCAGTACTGTACCCCAGTGTTATACAGTGACAGACCCGTCCCCAACAGTACTGTACCCCAGTGTTATACAGTGACAGACCTGTCCCCACCAGTACTGTACCCCAGTGTTATACAGTGACAGACCCGTCCCCACCAGTACTGTACCCCAGTGTTATACAGTGACAGACCTGTCCCCACCAGTACTGTACCCCAGTGTTATACAGTGACAGACCCGTCCCCACCAGTACTGTACCCCAGTGTTATACAGTGACAGACCTGTCCCCAACAGTACTGTACCCCAGTGTTATACAGTGACAGGCCCGTCCCCACCAGTACTGTACCCCAGTGTTATACAGTGACAGACCCATCCCCACCAGTACTGTACCCCAGTGTTATACAGTGACAGACCCGTCCCCACCAGTACCGTACCCCAGTGTTATACAGTGACAGCCCCGTCCCCACCAGTACTGTACCCCAGTGTTATACAGTGACAGACCCGTCCCCACCAGTACTGTACCCCAGTGTTATACAGTGACAGACCTGTCCCCACCAGTACTGTACCCCAGTGTTTTACAGTGACAGACCCGTCCCCACCAGTACTGTACCCCAGTGTTATACACTGACAGACCCATCCCCACCAGTACTGTACCCCAGTGTTATACAGTGACAGACCCGTCCCCACCAGTACTGTACCCCAGTGTTATACACTGACAGACCCATCCCCACCAGTACTGTACCCCAGTGTTATACAGTGACAGACCCATCCCCACCAGTACTGTACCCCAGTGTTATACAGTGACAGACCCTCCCCACCAGTACTGTACCCCAGTGTTATACAGTGACAGACCCTCCCCACCAGTACTGTACCCCAGTGTTATACAGTGACAGACCCGTCCCCACCAGTACTGTACCCCAGTGTTATACAGTGACAGACCCATCCCCACCAGTACTGTACCCCAGTGTTATACAGTGACAGACCCTCCCCACCAGTACTGTACCCCAGTGTTATACAGTGACAGACCCTCCCCACCAGTACTGTACCCCAGTGTTATACAGTGACAGACCCGTCCCCACCAGTACTGTACCCCAGTGTTATACAGTGACAGACCCTCCCCACCAGTACTGTACCCCAGTGTTATACAGTGACAGACCCGTCCCCACCAGTACTGTACCCCAGTGTTATACAGTGACAGACCCGTCCCCACCAGTACTGTACCCCAGTGTTATACAGTGACAGACCCTCCCCACCAGTACTGTACCCCAGTGTTATACAGTGACAGACCCGTCCCCACCAGTACTGTACCCCAGTGTTATACAGTGACAGGCCCGTCCCCACTAGTACTGTATCCCAGTGCTATACAGTGACAGACCCGTCCCCACCAGTACTGTACCCCAGTGTTATACAGTGACAGACCGTCCCCACCAGTACTGTACCCCAGTGTTATACAGGGACAGACCCGTCCCCACCAGTACTGTATCCCAGTGTTATACAGTGACAGACCCGTCCCCACCAGTACTGTATCCCAGTGTTATACAGTGACAGACCCGTTCCCACCAGTACTGTACCCCAGTGTTATACAGTGACAGACCCGTCCCCACCAGTACTGTACCCCAGTGTTATACAGTGACAGACCCGTCCCCACCAGTACTGTATCCCAGTGTTATACAGTGACAGAGCCGTCCCCACCAGTACTGTACCCCAGTGTTATACAGTGACAGACCCGTCCCCACCAGTACTGTACCCCAGTGTTATACACTGACAGACCCGTCCCCACCAGTACTGTACCCCAGTGTTATACAGTGACAGACCAGTCCCCACCAGTACTGTACCCCAGTGTTATACAGTGACAGACCCGTCCCCACCAGTACTGTACCCCAGTGTTATACAGTGACAGACCCGTCCCCACCAGTACTGTACCCCAGTGTTATACAGTGACAGTCCCGTCCCCACCAGTACTGTACCCCAGTGTTATACAGTGACAGACCCTCCCCCACCAGTACTGTACCCCAGTGTTATACAGTGACAGACCCGTCCCCACCAGTACTGTACCACAGTGTTATACAGTGACAGACCCGTCCCCACCAGTACTGTACCCCAGTGTAATACAGTGACAGACCCGTCCCCACCAGTACTGTACCCCAGTGTAATACAGTGACAGGCCCGTCCCCACCAGTACTGTACCTCAGTGTTATACAGTGACAGACCCGTCCCCACCAGTACTGTACCCCAGTGTTATACAGTGACAGACCCGTCCCCACCAGTACTGTACCCCAGTGTAATACAGTGACAGGCCCGTCCCCACCAGTACTGTACCTCAGTGTTATACAGCGACAGACCCGTCCCCACCAGTACTGTACCCCAGTGTTATACAGTGACAGACCCTCCCCACCAGTACTGTATCCCAGTGTTATACAGTGACAGACCCGTCCCCACCAGTACTGTACCCCAGTGTTATACAGTGACAGACCCTCCCCACCAGTACTGTATCCCAGTGTTATACAGAGACAGACCCGTCCCCACCAGTACTGTATCCCAGTGTTATACAGTGACAGACCCGTCCCCACCAGTACTGTACCCCAGTGTTATACAGCGACAGACCCGTCCCCACCAGTACTGTACCTCAGTGTATACAGTGACAGACACATCCCCACCAGTACTGTACACCAGTGTTATACAGAGACAGACCCGTCCCCACCAGTACTGTATCCCAGTGTTATACAGTGACAGACCCGTCCCCACCAGTACTGTATCCCAGTGTTATACAGTGACAGACCCATCCCCACCAGTACTGTACCCCAGTGTTATACAGTGACAGACCCGTCCCCACCAGTACTGTACCCCAGTGTTATACAGTGACAGACCCGTCCCCACCAGTACTGTACCCCAGTGTTATACAGCGACAGACCCGTCCCCACCAGTACTGTACCCCAGTGTTATACAGTGACAGACCCGTCCCCACCAGTACTGTACCCCAGTGTAATACAGTGACAGGCCCGTCCCCACCAGTACTGTACCTCAGTGTTATACAGCGACAGACCCGTCCCCACCAGTACTGTACCCCAGTGTTATACAGTGACAGACCCTCCCCACCAGTACTGTATCCCAGTGTTATACAGTGACAGACCCGTCCCCACCAGTACTGTACCCCAGTGTTATACAGTGACAGACCCATCCCCACCAGTACTGTATCCCAGTGTTACACAGTGACAGGCCCGTCCCCACCAGTACTGTACCCCAGTGTTATACAGTGACAGACACGTCCCCACCAGTACTGTACCCCAGTGTTATACAGTGACAGACCCGTCCCCACCAGTACTGTACCCCAGTGTTATACAGTGACAGACCCGTCCCCACCAGTACTGTACCCCAGTGTTATACAGTGACAGACCCGTCCCCACCAGTACTGTACCCCAGTGTTATACAGTGACAGACCCGTCCCCACCAGTACTGTATCCCAGTGTTATACAGTGACAGACCCGTCCCCACCAGTACTGTACCCCAGTGTTATACAGTGACAGACCCGTCCCCACCAGTACTGTACCCCAGTGTTATACAGTGACAGACCCGTCCCCACCAGTACTGTACCCCAGTGTTATACAGTGACAGACCCGTCCCCACCAGTACTGTACCCCAGTGTTATACAGTGACAGACCCGTCCCCACCAGTACTGTACCCCAGTGTTATACAGTGACAGACACGTCCCCACCAGTACTGTACCCCAGTGTTATACAGGGACAGACCCGTCCCCACCAGTACTGTACCCCAGTGTTATACAGTGACAGACCCGTCCCCACCAGTACTGTACCCCAGTGTTATACAGTGACAGTCCCGTCCCCACCAGTACTGTACCCCAGTGTTATACAGGGACAGACCCGTCCCCACCAGTACTGTACCCAGTGTTATACAGTGACAGACCCTCCCCACTAGTACTGTACCCCAGTGTTATACAGTGACAGACCTGTCCCCACCAGTACTGTACCCCAGTGTTATACAGTGACAGGCCCGTCCCCACCAGTACTGTAACCCAGTGTTATACACTGACAGACCCGTCCCCACCAGTACTGTACCCCAGTGTTATACAGTGACAGGCCCGTCCTCACCAGTACTGTACCCCAGTGTTATACAGTGACAGACCCGTCCCCACCAGTACTGTACCCCAGTGTTATACAGTGACAGACCCGTCCCCACCAGTACTGTACCCCAGTGTTATACAGTGACAGACCCGTCCCCACCAGTACTGTACCCCAGTGTTATACAGTGACAGACCCGACCCCAGCAGTACTGTACCCCAGTGTTATACAGTGACAGACCCGTCCCCACCAGTACTGTACCCCAGTGTTATACAGTGACAGACCCGTCCCCACCAGTACTGTACCCCAGTGTTATACAGTGACAGACCGGTCCCCACCAGTACTGTACCCCAGTGTTATACAGTGACAGACCCATCCCCACCAGTACTGTACCCCAGTGTTATACAGTGACAGACCCGTCCCCACCAGTACTGTACCCCAGTGTTATACAGTGACAGACCCGTCCCCACCAGTACTGTACCCCAGTGTTATACAGTGACAGACCCGTCCCCACCAGTACTGTACCCCAGTGTTATACAGTGACAGACCCGTCCCCACCAGTACTGTACCCCAGTGTTATACAGCGACAGACCCGTCCCCACCAGTACTGTACCCCAGTGTTATACAGTGACAGACCAGTCCCCACCAGTACTGTACCCCAGTGTTATACAGTGACAGACCCATCCCCACCAGTACTGTACTCCAGTGTTATACAGTGACAGACCCGTCCCCACCAGTACTGTACCCCAGTGTTATACAGTGACAGACCCATCCCCACCAGTACTGTACCCAGTGTTATACAGTGACAGACCCGTCCCCACCAGTACTGTACCCCAGTGTTATACAGTGACAGACCCGTCCCCACCAGTACTGTACCCCAGTGTTATACAGTGACGGACCCGTCCCCACCAGTACTGTACCCAGTGTTATACAGTGACAGACCCGTCCCCACCAGTACTGTACCCCAGTGTTATACAGTGACAGACCCGTCCCCACCAGTACTGTACCCCAGTGTTATACAGTGACAGACCCGTCCCCACCAGTACTGTACCCCAGTGTTATACAGCGACAGACCCGTCCCCACCAGTACTGTACCCCAGTGTTATAGTGACAGACCCGTCCCCACCGGTACTGTACCCCAGTGTTATACAGCGACAGACCCGTCCCCACCAGTACTGTACCCCAGTGTTATAGTGACAGACCCGTCCCCACCAGTACTGTACCCCAGTGTTATACAGTGACAGACCCGTCCCCACCAGTACTGTACCCCAGTGTTATACAGTGACAGACCCGTCCCCACCAGTACTGTACCCCAGTGTTATACAGCGACAGACCCGTCCCCACCAGTACTGTACCCCAGTGTTATACAGTGACAGACCCGTCCCCACCAGTACTGTACCCCAGTGTTATACAGTGACAGACCCGTCCCCACCAGTACTGTACCCCAGTGTTATACAGTGACAGACCCGTCCCCACCAGTACTGTACCCCAGTGTTATACAGTGACGGACCCGTCCCCACCAGTACTGTACCCAGTGTTATACAGTGACAGACCCATCCCCACCAGTACGGTACCCCAGTGTTATACAGTGACAGACCCATCCCCACCAGTACTGTACCCCAGTGTTATACAGTGACAGACCCGTCCCCACCAGTACTGTACCCCAGTGTTATACAGTGACAGACCCGTCCCCACCAGTACTGTACCCCAGTGTCATACAGTGACAGACCCGTCCCCATCAGTACTGTACCCCAGTGTTATACAGTGACAGACCCGTCCCCACCAGTACTGTACCCCAGTGTTATACAGTGACAGACCCGTCCCCACCAGTACTGTACCCCAGTGTTATACAGTGACAGACCCGTCCCCACCAGTACTGTACCCCAGTGTCATACAGTGACAGACCCGTCCCCACCAGTACTGTACCCCAGTGTTATACAGTGACAGACCCGTCCCCACCAGTACTGTACCCCAGTGTTATACAGTGACAGACCCGTCCCCACCAGTACTGTACCCCAGTGTTATACAGTGACAGACCCTCCCCACCAGTACTGTACACCAGTGTTATACAGTGACAGACCCGTCCCCACCAGTACTGTACCCCAGTGTTATACAGTGACAGACCCTCCCCACCAGTACTGTACCCCAGTGTTATACAGTGACAGGCCTGTCCCCACCAGTACTGTACCCCAGTGTTATACAGTGACAGACCCGTCCCCACCAGTACTATACCCCAGTGTTATAGTGACAGACCCGTCCCCACCAGTACTGTACCCCAGTGTTATACAGTGACAGACCCGTCCCCACCAGTACTGTACCCCAGTGTTATACAGCGACAGACCCGTCCCCACCAGTACTGTACCCCAGTGTTATACAGTGACAGACTCGTCCCACCAGTACTGTACTCCAGTGTTATACAGTGACAGACCCGTCCCCACCAGTACTATACCCCAGTGTTATAGTGACAGACCCGTCCCCACCAGTACTGTACCCCAGTGTTATCTGTTTTTGTTTCCTCCCAGGCCTGTGTGCTGCTGACGCTATGACTGGGGTGGTGAATTCGGACTCCATTGATCAGATGGAACTCAGTTCCCGGAAGGACCCTCTCTGTTTCCAGGTTAGTCCGTTCAATCAGGGAATGTGCTGCTAAAGGGCGAGGAGGGCCGAACAAACAATCATTTCTTCTCGGTAAGAAGCCACAGTTTGGCTTTGAAAAGCTGAATGAAGGTGAGAGGGGTCCTCAAATTGTGAGATTCCAGATCCCCAGTCAGTGATCCCAGTGCCGGATCCCCAGTCAGTGATCCCAGTGCGAGATCCCCAGTCAGTGATCTCAGTGCGAGATCCCCAGTCAGTGATCCCAGTGTGAGAACCCCAGTCAGTGATCTCAGTGCGAGATCCCCAGTCAGTGATCCCAGTGCCGGATCCCCAGTCAGTGATCCCAGTGCCAGATCCCCAGTCAGTGATCCCAGTGCCAGATCCCCAGTCAGTGATCCCAGTGCCAGATCCCCAGTCAGTGATCTCAGCGCCGGATCCCCAGTCAGTGATCTCAGTGCGAGAACCCCATTCAGTGATCCCAGTGCCGGATCCCCATTCAGTGATCTCAGCGCCAGATCCCCATTCAGTGATCTCAGCGCCAGATCCCCATTCAGTGATCCCAGTGCCAGATCCCCATTCAGTGATCCCAGTGCCAGATCCCCAGCCAGTGATCTCAGCGCCAGATCCCCAGTCAGTGATCGCAACGCCAGATCCCCATTCAGTGATCCCAGCGGCAGATCCCCAGCCAGTGATCCCAGTGCCAGATCCCCATTCAGTGATCCCAGTGCCGGATCCCCATTCAGTGATCTCAGCGCCAGATCCCCAGCCAGTGATCCCAGCGGCAGATCCCCAGCCAGTGATCCCAGCGCCAGATCCCCAGTCAGTGATCCCAGTGCCGGATCCCCAGTCAGTGATCCCAGTGTGAGAACCCCAGTCAGTGATCTCAGTGCGAGAACCCCATTCAGTGATCCCAGTGCCGGATCCCCATTCAGTGATCTCAGCGCCAGATCCCCATTCAGTGATCTCAGCGCCAGATCCCCATTCAGTGATCCCAGTGCCAGATCCCCATTCAGTGATCCCAGTGCCAGATCCCCAGCCAGTGATCTCAGCGCCAGATCCCCAGTCAGTGATCGCAACGCCAGATCCCCATTCAGTGATCCCAGCGGCAGATCCCCAGCCAGTGATCCCAGTGCCAGATCCCCAGTCAGTGATCCCAGTGCCGGATCCCCAGTCAGTGATCTCAGCGCCAGATCCCCATTCAGTGATCCCAGTGCCAGATCCCCAGTCAGTGATCCCAGCGCCAGATCCCCATTCAGTGATCCCAGTGCCAGATCCCCAGTCAGTGATCCCAGTGCCAGATCCCCATTCAGTGATCCCAGTGCCAGATCCCCAGTCAGTGATCCCAGCGCCAGATCCCCATTCAGTGATCCCAGTGCCAGATCCCCAGTCAGTGATCCCAGCGCCAGATCCCCATTCAGTGATCCCAGTGCCAGATCCCCAGTCAGTGATCCCAGTGCCAGATCCCCAGTCAGTGATCCCAGTGCCAGATCCCCATTCAGTGATCCCAGTGCCAGATCCCCATTCAGTGATCCCAGTGCCAGATCCCCATTCAGTGATCCCAGTGCCAGTTCCCCATTCAGTGATCCCAGTGCGAGAACCCCATTCAGTGATCCCAGTGCCAGATCCCCAGTCAGTGATCTCAGCGCCAGATCCCCAGTCAGTGATCTCAGCACCAGATCCCCATTCAGTGATCTCAGCACCAGGTCCCCATTCAGTGATCTCAGCGCCAGATCCCCATTCAGTGATCCCAGTGCCAGATCCCCAGTCAGTGATCTCAGCACCAGATCCCCATTCAGTGATCTCAGCACCAGATCCCCATTCAGTGATCCCAGTGCCAGATCCCCAGTCAGTGATCCCAGTGCGAGATCCCCAGCCAGTGATCTCAGCACCAGATCCCCATTCAGTGATCCCAGTGCGAGAACCCCATTCAGTGATCCCAGTGCCAGATCCCCAGTCAGTGATCTCAGCACCAGATCCCCATTAAGTGATCCCAGTGCGAGAACCCCATTCAGTGATCCCAGTGCCAGATCCCCAGTCAGTGATCCCAGTGCCAGATCCCCAGTCAGTGATCTCAGCACCAGATCCCCATTCAGTTATCCCAGTGCCAGATCCCCAGTCGGTGATCTCAGCACCAGATCCCCATTCAGTGATCCCAGTGCCAGATCCCCAGTTAGTGATCTCAGCGCCAGATCCCCATTCAGTGATCCCAGTGCCAGATCCCCATTCAGTGCTCCCAGTGCGAGAACCCCATTCAGTGATCCCAGTGCGAGAACCCCATTCAGTGATCCCAGTGCCAGATCCCCAGTCAGTGATCTCAGCACCAGATCCCCATTCAGTGATCCCAGTGCCAGATCCCCATTCAGTGATCCCAGTGCCAGATCCCCAGTCAGTGATCTCAGCACCAGATCCCCATTCAGTGATCCCAGTGCCAGAGCCCCAGTCAGTGATCTCAGCACCAGATCCCCATTCAGTTATCCCAGTGCCAGATCCCCAGTCGGTGATCTCAGCACCAGATCCCCATTCAGTGATCCCAGTGCGAGAACCCCATTCAGTGATCCCAGTGCGAGAACCCCATTCAGTGATCCCAGTGCGAGAACCCCATTCAGTGATCCCAGTGCGAGAACCCCATTCAGTGATCCCAGTGCCAGATCCCCATTCAGTGATCTCAGCACCAGATCCCCAGTCAGTGATCTCAGCACCAGATCCCCATTCAGTGATCCCAGTGCCAGATCCCCAGTCAGTGATCCCAGTGGCAGATCCCCAGTCAGTGATCTCAGCACCAGATCCCCATTCAGTGATCTCAGCACCAGATCCCCATTCAGTGATCCGAGTGCGAGATCCCCAGTCAGTGATCCCAGTGCCAGATCCCCAGTCAGTGATCCCAGTGCCAGAGCCCCAGTCAGTGATCCCAGTGCCAGATCCCCAGTCAGTGATCTCAGCACCAGATCCCCATTCAGTTATCCCAGTGCCAGATCCCCAGTCAGTGATCTCAGCACCAGATCCCCATTCAGTTATCCCAGTGCCAGATCCCCAGTCGGTGATCTCAGCACCAGATCCCCATTCAGTGATCCCAGTGCGAGAACCCCATTCAGTGATCCCAGTGCGAGATCCCCAGTCAGTGATCTCAGCGCCGGATCCCCAGTCAGTGATCCCAGTGCCAGATCCCCATTCAGTGATCTCAGCACCAGATCCCCAGTCAGTGATCTCAGCACCAGATCCCCATTCAGTGATCCCAGTGCCAGATCCCCAGTCAGTGATCCCAGTGCCAGATCCCCATTCAGTGATCTCAGCACCAGATCCCCAGTCAGTGATCTCAGCACCAGATCCCCAGTCAGTGATCCCAGTGCCAGATCCCCAGTCAGTGATCCCAGTGCCAGATCCCCATTCAGTGATCCCAGTGCCAGATCCCCAGTCAGTGATCCCAGTGGCAGATTCCCAGTCAGTGATCTCAGCACCAGATCCCCATTCAGTGATCTCAGCACCAGATCCCCATTCAGTGATCTCAGCACCAGATCCCCATTCAGTGATCCGAGTGCGAGATCCCCAGTCAGTGATCCCAGTGCCAGATCCCCAGTCAGTGATCTCAGCGCCAGATCCCCATTCAGTGATCCCAGTGCCAGATTCCCAGTCAGTGATCCCAGTGCCAGATCCCCATTCAGTGATCCCAGTGCCAGATCCCCAGTCAGTGATCCCAGTGCGAGAACCCCAGTCAGTGATCTCAGCACCAGATCCCCATTCAGTTATCCCAGTGCCAGATACCCATTCAGTGATCCCAGTGCCAGATCCCCAGTCAGTGATCCCAGTGCGAGAACCCCAGTCAGTGATCCCAGTGTGAGAACCCCAGTCAGTGATCCCAGTGTGAGATCCCCAATCAGTGATCTCAGCGCAAGATCCCCAGTCAGTGATCCCAGTGCCAGATCCCCAGTCAGTGATCTCAGCACCAGATCCCCATTCAGTTATCCCAGTGCCAGATCCCCATTCAGTGATCCCAGTGCCAGATCCCCATTCAGTTATCCCAGTGCCAGATCCCCAGTCAGTGATCTCAGCACCAGATCCCCATTCAGTTATCCCAGTGCCAGATCCCCATTCAGTGATCCCATTGCCAGATCCCCAGTCAGTGATCTCAGCGCCAGATCCCCATTCAGTGATCCCAGTGCCAGATCCCCATTCAGTTATCCCAGTGCCAGATCCCCAGTCAGTGATCTCAGCACCAGATCCCCATTCAGTTATCCCAGTGCCAGATCCCCAGTCAGTGATCCCAGCGGCAGATTCCCAGTCAGTGATCCCAGTGCGAGAACCCCAGTCAGTGATCCCAGTGCCAGATCCCCATTCAGTTATCCCAGTGCCAGATCCCCAGTCAGTGATCTCAGCACCAGATCCCCATTCAGTTATCCCAGTGCCAGATCCCCAGTCAGTGATCCCAGCGGCAGATTCCCAGTCAGTGATCCCAGTGCGAGATCCCCAGCCAGTGATCTCAGCACCAGATCCCCATTCAGTGATCCGAGTGCGAGATCCCCAGTCAGTGATCCCAGTGCCAGATCCCCAGTCAGTGATCTCAGCGCCATATCCCCAGTCAGTGATCCCAGTGCCAGATCCCCAGTCAGTGATCTCAGCACCAGATCCCCATTCAGTGATCCCAGTGCCAGATCCCCAGTCAGTGATCTCAGCGCCAGATCCCCATTCAGTGATCCCAGTGCCAGATCCCCAGTCCGTGATCTCAGCGCCAGATCCCCATTCAGTGATCCCAGTGCCAGATCCCCATTCAGTGATCCCAGTGCCAGATCCCCAGTCAGTGATCCCAGTGCGAGAACCCCATTCAGTTATCCCAGTGCCAGATCCCCATTCAGTGATCCCAGTGCCAGATCCCCAGTCAGTGATCCCAGTGCGAGAACCCCAGTCAGTGATCTCAGCACCAGATCCCCATTCAGTTATCCCAGTGCCAGATCCCCATTCAGTGATCCCAGTGCCAGATCCCCAGTCAGTGATCCCAGTGCGAGAACCCCAGTCAGTGATCCCAGTGCGAGATACCCAATCAGTGATCTCAGCGCCAGATCCCCAGTCAGTGATCCCAGTGCCAGATCCCCAGTCAGTGATCTCAGTACCAGATCCCCATTCAGTTATCCCAGTGCCGGATCCCCAGTCAGTTATCCCAGTGCCAGATCCCCAGTCAGTGATCCCAGCGGCAGATTCCCAGTCAGTGATCTCAGCACCAGATCCCCATTCAGTGATCCGAGTGCGAGATCCCCAGTCAGTGATCTCAGCGCCAGATCCCCATTCAGTGATCCCAGTGCCAGATCCCCAGTCAGTGATCTCAGCGCCAGATCCCCAGTCAGTGATCCCAGTGCCAGATCCCCAGTCAGTGATCTCAGCACCAGATCCCCAGTCAGTGATCCCAGTGCCAGATCCCCAGTCAGTGATCTCAGCGCCAGATCCCCATTCAGTGATCCCAGTGCCAGATCCCCAGTCAGTGATCTCAGCGCCAGATCCCCATTCAGTGATCCCAGTGCCAGATCCCCATTCAGTGATCCCAGTGCCAGATCCCCAGTCAGTGATCCCAGTGCGAGAACCCCAGTCAGTGATCTCAGCACCAGATCCCCATTCAGTTATCCCAGTGCCAGATCCCCATTCAGTTATCCCAGTGCCAGATCCCCAGTCAGTGATCCCAGTGCCAGATCCCCAGTCAGTGATCTCAGCGCCAGATCCCCAGTCAGTGATCCCAGTGCCGGATCCCCAGTCAGTGATCCCAGCGCCAGATCCCCAGTCAGTGATCTCAGCACCAGATCCCCATTCAGTGATCCCAGTGCCAGATCCCCAGTCAGTGATCTCAGCACCAGATCCCCATTCAGTTATCCCAGTGCCAGATCCCCATTCAGTTATCCCAGTGCCAGATCCCCAGTCAGTGATCCCAGTGCCAGATCCCCAGTCAGTGATCTCAGCGCCAGATCCCCATTCAGTGATCCCAGTGCCGGATCCCCAGTCAGTGATCCCAGCGCCAGATCCCCAGTCAGTGATCTCAGCACCAGATCCCCATTCAGTGATCCCAGTGCCAGATCCCCAGTCAGTGATCCCAGTGCCAGATCCCTAGTCAGTGATCTCAGCGCCATATCCCCAGTCAGTGATCCCAGTGCCAGATCCCCAGTCAGTGATCCCAGTGCGAGATCCCCAGTCAGTGATCTCAGCACCAGATCCCCATTCAGTGATCTCAGCGCCAGATCCCCAGTCAGTGATCTCAGCGCCAGATCCCCATTCAGTGATCCCAGTGCGAGATCCCCAGTCAGTGATCTCAGCGCCATATCCCCAGTCAGTGATCCCAGTGCCAGATCCCCAGTCAGTGATCTCAGCACCAGATCCCCATTCAGTGATCCCAGTGCCAGATCCCCAGTCAGTGATCCGAGTGTGAGATCCCCAGTCAGTGATCCCAGTGCCAGATCCCCAGTCAGTGATCTCAGCACCAGATCCCCATTCAGTGATCTCAGCGCCATATCCCCAGTCAGTGATCTCAGCGCCAGATCCCCATTCAGTGATCCCAGTGCCAGATCCCCAGTCATTGATCTCAGCACCAGATCCCCATTCAGTGATCCCAGTGGCAGATTCCCAGCCAGTGATCTCAGCACCAGATCCCCAGTCAGTGATTCTATTGCCAGATCCCCAGCCAGTGATCCTATTGCCAGATCCCCAGCCAGTGATCCCAGTCCCAGATCCCCAGCCAATGGTCCCAGCCCCAGATCCCCAGCCAGTGATCTCAGCGCCAGATCCCCATCCAGTGATGACGACTCCTGAATCCAATCTGGTGATTCCTGCTCCAGATCCCAACCCAGTGAATCCAGTTGCTTCGTGAAGCCCGGGATTGGATTATGGATGGATGCAGGTCTTTGCGGACTGTGGGGAGGGACAGCGGGCGGTGGGGTAATCGTGCATTATTCAGACAGTGATGAGGAGATGGGTCTCCAGTCCAGTGTTGGCAGGTGCCCAGTCCCACTGACCTGTCCCTCACTATCATCCTTCTTTTCTTGCCCAGATATTTCCCGATCCCTCCGACTTTGACCATTTCTGTCGACTGAAGGATCGCCTCCCATCCATTGTGGTGGAACCGAGTGAGGGAGAGGTGGAGAGTGGGGAACTACGGTGGCCACCAGAGGAGATGGTGGTGACTGAGGAGGCATGTGTCAAAGCCAGCAAAGAGAGTGAGACGCTGGTCAGCATGGAGCAATAACTGAACCTCTCACTAACAATAAATTGAGTGCCTCTGGAGAAGACGAGAGGATGGGGAATTTCCCACTGGGAGCCAAACCAGGGGGAGGACCATCCTTGCGGCCTGGCCTGGATAAGCTTGGCCTGGTATTTCTGGAGGTTTCCAGTGACCTCAGATCCTGTGGGCTTGCTGTACGCTTGTTGTCCTGTTGGACGGATCGACGCTTCTATCCTTTACAAAGCCTCAGAACTATTATTTTCTTCCTCAGTGTTTTGTTTACTGAACTGTGATATCTGCAATGAGATTTGAGGGGGGTTGTGCTGAGGCCTGTCACTGTAGATTTGCAGTTGGCACCAATCCCATCAACCACATGCAAAGTGTTAGAACCCACACGAGTCTGACGGGGCAGGAACGATTAACTACCCTGTGCACCTTGTGGGTTTCCAGCTCCCTCGATAAGGGAGTGGGGACCTTTACCAATGCCTGGCTATGTATAAATAGAGTTGGCCAGGAAGGCAGTGAGTAATAAAGGCCCAGTAGGGAGCTACTGGAGATGTATATAATAGCAGTTGTAAAATAAAGTCGGTTTTGCTTCAGCAAACTTGGTGTGGACTCTTTGTGGCCTCCAGAAAACAATTCTACTATGGGCCAGGGTTTAGGAAACACCAAAGGATATCATGGAGTCCACCTGACCTCTTACTGTTTATTAATTTTGGTTAGGATGAGCACACGGGCCTACCTTTTAGGTGTTATTCAGCACAGGCCGTAAGCGCTTGTAATTAATAACAAAGTGTATTCTATGAATTTAGTTAACATTTTTATAAACACACACAGGAAGAATTTTTATCAACAACAAACATAAATACCCCACACAGCTACAGCACTTTATGTATATCTCTTAATGAATTCCCCCTTAACTGTTCCAATTCAATGACAAGTAAAACCAGAAACCCCTTTCCAAAGGCGTGGCCCAGCACCCGGCTCTCTTACTGGTATAAGACTTGTTATTGATACTCTGTTCTCCTTCTCAAACAGCAGGTTTGAATTCCTTCCAGAGAGAAATTATCTCTTTTATGTTATCAAGTAGTCAGGAAACGGCTTTTAAAATGAAGATAGAGAGACACTTCTTTCAATCTACTTTGTCTACTTAATCTGCTTAATCCCTTAATCTACTTAATCTACTTTGATCTAAAAGCAGATGGGGGAGGGGAGTCAGCTCAGGCCAATTTAAAAAGAGCAACTTGTAACTCACTCCCAGTGAGTTCCCCCAGTGAGCCAGAGAAGACACAGCCAGAGTGAGACAGCAAAGAGTGAGTTTGGGAATTTGAATCTAGGTGGGAATTCGTAGCTGGGTGGGGAGGAGGTGCTTTTTATCCCTGGTAAGTAGTTTTTCTTTTCATTGTCTAATTTATTTATTTTTTTCTTTTGTTTTTTGGAATTTTAGTTGTATAGGTTTACCTGAGGTTTAAGACATGTCAGGAGATCCCAGACCCATGTCATGCTCCTCGTCTGCGATGTGGGAGCTCAGGGACACGTCCACTGTCCCTGGCTCCTTCACGTGCAAGAAGTATGTCCAGTTGCAGCTCCTGTTAGACCGCTTGACGGCTCTGGAGCTGATGGATGGACTCACTTTGGAGCATCCGCGATGCTGAGGACGTTGTGGATAGCACGTTTAGCGAGTTGGTCACACCGCAGGTGAAAGGTACTGAGGGAGATAGTAAATGGGTGACCAAAAGACAGAGCAAGAGGAGGAAGGCATTGCAGGTATCCCCTGCGGTCATCTCCCTGCAAAACAAATATATCGCTTTGGATACTGTTGAGGGAGATGGCTCACCAGGGGAAGGCAGCAGCAGCCAGGTTCATGGCACCGTGGCTGGCTCTGCTGCGCAGCTGGACAGGAAGAAGAATGGCAGGGCTATAGTGATAGGGGACTCAATCGTAAGGGGAATAGACAGGTGGTTGTGCGGACGCAATTGAGACTCCAGGATGGTATGTTGCCTCCCTGGTGCAAGGGTCAAGGATGTCTCGGAGCGGCTGCAGGACATTCTGGGGGGGGAGGGTGAACAGCCATCTGTCGTGGTGCACATAGGCACCAACGATATAGGTAAAAAACGGGACGAGGTCCTACAAGCTGAATTCAGGGGGTTAGGAGTTAAACTAAAAAGTAGGACCTCAAAGGTAGTAATCTCAGGATTGCTACCAGTGCCACAAGCTAGTCAGAGTAGGAATGTCAGGATAGAGAGGATGAATGCGTGGCTCGAGAGATGGTGCAAGAGGGAGGGATTCAAATTCCTGGGGCATTGGAACCGGTTCTGGGGGAGGTGGGACCAGTACAAATTGGACGGTCTGCACCCGGGCAGGACTGGAACCGATGTCCTGGGGGGGGTGTTTGCTAGAGTTGTTGGGGAGGGTTTAAACTAATGTGGCAGGGGGATGGGAACCGATGCAGGAAGTTGGAAGGTAGTAAAACAGGGACAGAAACAAAAAGCAGTAATTGGGGGAAAGTGTAAGGCAGAGAAGCCATAGTCAAAAATCAAAAAGGGCGACAGTACAAGGTACAGTGACTGAGGGGAGCTCAGTGAATAGGCCCAGTAATACTAAAAGGAATAAAACGGGAAGTAAAAACATTAATGGTAAGCGACGCGGCAGGTTGTTACAGGAAGATATGGGTTCAACGACAAGGAAAATTAGGAGAAAGGTTAAGAGGAAATATAACTTAGGAGAGGTTACTGATCGAGGTGTTAAGATTCAAAACAGAGGTAAAAAAAAGCCAACATAAGTGTACTTTACCTGAATGCTCGTAGTATTCGTAATAAGGTAAATGAGTTGATGGCGCAAATCATCGTGAATGACTATGATTTAGTGGCCATTACTGAAACATGGTTAAAGGATGGTCACGACTGGGAGTTAAATATCCGAGGGTATCAAACTTTTCGGAAGGACAGAGTGGATGGTAAGGGAGGTGGTGTAGCTCTGTTATTTAAGGATGACATCCGGGCAATAGTAAGGGATGACATCGGTGCTATGGAGGATACGGTTGAATCCATTTAGGTGGAAATCAGGAATAGTAAGGCAGACAATAAACAAAGAAATAACAGATGCATGTAGAAATGGTACAGCAGGACTTCCGGGTGCGGCGATGACCAGCTGAGTCGCACGTTTCGGCAGCTCCCGGTGAAACGGACTTTTGGGCTCTTGATAGGAGCCCCAACGGCAATTTTAACGGCTAAAAACACCGTGCGGTAAACCAGAAGGGAATTCCCCCTGGACACGGATGGAAAAAGGAGAGGGAAGTGGCCGGATTGCAGCGGATCCTTTGGAACAGCGGCAAGGAAGGCAAGCAAAAACCAAGATGGCGTCGGAAGGTGGCAGTTTCATATGGGGCCCTGAATAACAAGAGTTCTTGAAATGCTGTGTGGAAGAGATAAAAAAGGAAATGAAGAAAGAGTTGTTGGCCCCGATATTACAGGCGATCGAAGGGCTAAAGGAGGAACAAAAGACCCAGGAGCGGGAGCTTCGGGTCCTGAAGGCGAAAGCAGCCGAGAATGAGGACGACATACAGGGCCTGGTGGTGAAGTCGGAGATACAGGAGGCACATCAGAAACGATGTGTGGTGAGGTTGGAGGCACTGGAAAACAACGCAAGGAGGAACAACCTGAGGATTCTTGGTCTTCCTGAAGGTGTGGAGGGAGCGGACGTCGGGGCATATGTGAGCACGATGCTGCACTCGTTAATGGGAGCGGAGGCCCCGGCGGGTCCGTTGGAGGTGGAGGGAGCATACCGAGTTATGGCGCGAGGACCGAGAGCAGGAGAAACTCCCAGAGCCATAGTGGTGAGATTCCTCCGTTTTAAGGATAGAGAAATGGTCCTTAGATGGGCAAAGAAAACTCGGAGCAGTAAATGGGAGAACGCGGTGATCCGCGTTTATCAAGACTGGAGTGCGGAGGTGGCGAGAAGGAGGGCGAGCTTTAATCGGGCCAAGGCGGTGCTTCATAAAAGGAAGATAAAATTTGGAATGCTGCAACCGGCAAGACTGTGGGTCACATATCAAGGGAGGCACCACTACTTTGAGACGGCGGATGAAGCGTGGACTTTTATTGTAGAAGAAAAACTGGAATGAGTGGATTATTAAAAAGAACGTTTGGACAAAGTGGTGGGGCGAATGGGGGGGGCGAAGAGGGGTTTTATGTTCTAATCCTGCGGTGTGGTAACTTTTCTCTCTCCCACAGGGGGTGATGGGGGGAGGTGGGGAGGGAGAGGAGATGGGGCGTTGGCCATGGGAGGCGGGGCCGAGGGAGAGGCGCGGGCTTGGTTCCCGCGCTATGATAATTATGGCGGGAATAGAGAAGCAGGAAGGAGGGGGCGCCGCACGGTGCGAGCCGTGGTCACGGGGGGAAGCCGAGGTCAGCCAGAGTTTGCTGACTTCTGGGAGCAACATGGGGGGAGTAATTACGCTAGCGGGGGGTCTAGCGGGGGGGGGGGGGGGGGGAGGGGGGAATTACTGGGTTGCTGCTGCTGGGGAAAGGGGGGAGTGGGTACGGGAGAGGATGGGCGGGGGGGCACCGCCTGGGGGAGATACAGCTGCGTGGGAACCGGGTGAGGAGCTGGAAAAAGGTGATGGCAAATCGACAAGGGGGGGGGGGTGGGAAGCCCCCCAACTCGGCTGATCACGTGGAACGTGAGAGGGCTCAACGGGCCGATAAAGAGGGCACGGGTACTCGCACACCTTAAGAAACTTAAAGCAGATGTGGTTATGTTACAGGAAACGCACCTGAAACTGATAGACCAGGTTAGGTTGCGCAAAGGATGGGTGGGGCAGGTGTTCCATTCGGGGCTAGATGCGAAAAACAGGGGGGTGGCTATATTAGTGGGGAAGCGGGTAATGTTCGAGGCAAAGACTATAGTGGCGGATAACGGGGGCAGATACGTGATGGTGAGTGGCAAACTACAGGGGGAGACGGTGGTTTTGGTAAACGTGTATGCCCCGAACTGGGATGATGCCAATTTTATGAGGCGGATGCTAGGACGCATTCCGGACCTAGAGATGGGAAAGCTGATAATGGGGGGAGATTTTAATACGGTGTTGGAACCAGGGCTGGATAGGTCGAAGTCCAGGACTGGAAGGAGGCCGGCAGCAGCCAAGGTGCTTAAAGATTTTATGGAGCAGATGGGAGGTGTAGACCCGTGGAGATTCAGTAGACCTAGGAGTAAGGAGTTCTCGTTTTTCTCCTATGTCCATAAAGTCTATTCGCGCATAGACTTTTTCGTGCTGGGTAGGGCATTGATCCCGAAGGTGAGGGGAACGGAGTATACGGCTATAGCCATTTCGGATCACGCCCCACACTGGGTGGACTTGGAGATAGGGGAGGAAACAGGAGGGCGCCCACCCTGGAGAATGGACATGGGACTAATGGCGGATGAGGGGGTGTGTCTAAGGGTGAGGGGATGTATTGAAAAGTACTTGGAACTCAATGACAATGGGGAGGTCCAGGTGGGAGTGGTCTGGGAGGTGTTGAAGGCAGTGGTTAGAGGGGAGCTGATATCAATAAGGGCACATAAAGGGAAGCAGGAGAGTAAGGAACGGGAGCGGTTGCTGCAAGAACTTTTGAGGGTGGACAGACAGTATGCGGAAGCACCGGAGGAGGGACTGTACAGGGAAAGGCAAAGGCTGCATGTGGAATTTGACTTGCTGACTACAGGCACTGCAGAGGCACAATGGAGGAAGGCGCAGGGTGTACAGTATGAATATGGAGAGAAGGCGAGCAGATTGCTGGCACACCAATTGAGGAAAAGGGGAGCAGCGAGGGAAATAGGGGGAGTGAGGGACGAGGAAGGAGAGATGGAGCGGGGAGCGGAGAGAGTGAATGAAGTGTTCAAGACATTTTATAAAAAATTATATGAAGCTCAACCCCCGGATGGGAGGGAGAGAATGATGGACTTTTTGGATCGGCTGGAAATTCCCAAGGTGAAAGAGCAGGAAAGGGTGGGACTGGGAGCACAGATCGAGGTAGAAGAAGTGGTGAAAGGAATTAGGAGCATGCAGACGGGAAAGGCCCCGGGACCGGACGGATTCCCAGTCGAATTTTATAGAAAATATTTGGACTTTCTCGCCCCGGTACTGACGAGGACCTTTAATGAGGCAAAGGAAAGGGGACAACTGCCCCCGACTATGTCTGAAGCAACGATATCGCTTCTCTTAAAGAAGGAAAAGGACCCGCTACAATGCGGGTCCTACAGACCAATTTCCCTCCTAAATGTGGATGCCAAGGTCCTGGCCAAGGTAATGGCAATGAGAATAGAGGAATGTGTCCCGGGGGTGGTTCACGAGGACCAAACTGGGTTTGTGAAGGGGAGACAGCTGAACACGAATATACGGAGGCTGTTAGGGGTAATGATGATGGCCCCACCAGAGGGTGAAACAGAGATAGTAGTGGCGATGGATGCCGAGAAAGCATTTGATAGAGTGGAATGGGATTATTTGTGGGAGGTGTTGAGGAGATTTGGTTTTGGAGAGGGGTATGTTAGATGGGTGCAGCTATTGTATAGGGCCCCAGTGGCGAGTGTGGTCACGAATGGACGGGGATCGGCATATTTTCGGCTCCATAGAGGGACAAGGCAGGGATGCCCTCTTTCCCCATTACTGTTTGCACTGGCGATTGAGCCCCTGGCGATAGCGCTGAGGGGTTCCAAGAAGTGGAGGGGAGTACTTAGGGGAGGAGAAGAACACCGGGTATCTTTGTATGCGGACAATTTGCTACTATATGTGGCGGATCCGGCGGAGGGGATGCCAGAAATAATGCGGATACTTGGGGAGTTTGGGGATTTTTCAGGGTATAAATTGAACATGGGGAAAAGTGAGTTGTTTGTGGTGCATCCAGGGGAGCAGAGTAGAGAAATAGAGGACCTACCGTTGAGGAAGGTAACAAGAGACTTTCGTTACCTGGGGATCCAGATAGCCAAGAATTGGGGCACATTGCACAGGCTAAATTTAACGCGGTTGGTGGAACAGATGGAGGAAGATTTCAAGAGATGGGATATGGTAGCACTGTCAATGGCAGGGAGGGTGCAGGCGGTTAAGATGGTGGTCCTCCCGAGATTCCTCTTTGTGTTTCAGTGCCTCCCGGTGGTGATCACAAAGGCTTTTTTTAAAAGGATTGAAAAGAGCATCATGGGTTTTGTTTGGGCCGGGAAGACCCCGAGAGTGAGGAAGGGATTCTTACAGCGTAGCAGGGATAGGGGGGGGCTGGCACTACCGAGCCTAAGTGAGTACTATTGGGCCGCTAATATTTCAATGGTGAGTAAGTGGATGGGAGAGGAGGAGGGAGCGGCGTGGAAGAGATTAGAGAGGGCGTCCTGTAGGGGGACTAGCCTGCAGGCTATGGTGACAGCCCCATTGCCGTTCTCACCGAGGAACTACACCACGAGCCCGGTGGTGGTAGCTACACTGAAGATTTGGGGACAGTGGAGACGGCATAGGGGAAAGACTGGAGCTTTGGGGGGGTCCCCGATAAGAAACAACCATAGGTTTGCCCCGGGGGGAATGGATGGGGGATATGGAATGTGGCAAAGAGCAGGAATAACGCAACTGAAAGATCTGTTTGTGGATGGGAAGTTTGCGAGTCTGGGAGCGCTGACCGAGAAATATGGGTTGCCCCAAGGGAATGCATTCAGGTACATGCAATTGAGGGCTTTTGCGAGGCAACAGGTGAGGGATTTTCCGCAGCTCCCGACACAAGAGGTGCAGGACAGAGTGATCTCAAAGACATGGGTGGGGGATGGTAAGGTGTCAGATATATATAGGGAAATGAGGGACGAAGGGGAGACTATGGTAGATGAACTAAAAGGGAAATGGGAAGAAGAGCTGGGGGAGGAGATCGAGGACGACTCCCTCAACGCCTTGGCCAGCGGCTCAATCACCAGGGCAAAGAGCAGGGGGGACAAAGGGCACCCCTGCCTCGTTCCACGGTGCAACCCAAAATACCCTGACCGCAGCCGGTTCGTCGATACACTCGTCACCGGGGCCTGGTACAGCAATTTAACCCACCCTATGAACTCCTCCCCAAACCCAAATCTGCCTAACACGTCCCCACAGGTACTCCCACTCCACCCGGTCAAAGGCCTTCTCCGCGTCCATTGCCGCTACCACTTCTGCCTCCCCCCCCCCACTCCGAGGGCATCATAATCACATTTAGGAGCCTCCGCACGTTCGTGTTCAGCTGCCTGCCCTTCACAAACCCCGTCTGGTCCTCATGTATCACTCCCGGGACACAGTCCTCAATCCTGGTGGCCAAAATATTTGCCAACAGCTTGGCGTCCACATTGAGGAGCGAAATCGGCCTATAAGAGCCACACTGCAGCGGGTCCTTATCCCGCTTGAGGATAAGCGAGATAAAACCCTGCAACATCGTCGGGGGAAGGATTCCCTTTTCCTTCGCCTCATTAAAGGTTCTCGGCATCAACGGGCCCAACAGCTCCGAGAACTTCCTGTAGAACTCAACCGGGAACCCATCTGGCCCAGGGCCTTGCCCACCTGCATACTCCTCAACCCTTAACTAGCACCTCCATCTCGATCGGGGCCCCCAAACCCTCTACCCTCCGGGGGTTCTGACTTGTACAACTTACCATAAAAGTCCCTAAAAACCTTGTTTATTTTAGCTGGACTCCGCACCGTGTTCCCCCCTCTATCTCTGACTCCCCCAATCTCCGTAGCCGCCTCCCTCCTCCGCAGCTGATGTGCCAACGTCCGACTGGCCTTCTCCCCATACTCATGCACTGCTCCCTGTGCCCTCCTCCACTGGGCCTCAGCCTTCCCCGTGGTCAGCAAGTCAAACTCCGTCTGGAGGCTCCGGCGCTCCCTCATCAGCCCCTCTTCGGGGGATTCCGCGTATCTCCTATCCACCCTCAGTATCTCCCCCACCAATCTCTGCCTCTCCATCCACTCCCTCTCCTCCCTGTGGGCCCTGATTGAGATTAGCTCCCCCCTGACCACCGCCTTCAGCGCCTCCCAGACCACACTCACCGAAACCTCCCCATTATCGTTGGCCTACACATATCTTTGGATGCACCCCCGGACCCACCCACAGACCTCCTCGTCCTCCAGCCGTCCCACATCCATTCGCCACAACGGGCGCTGGCCCCTCTCCTCCCCCAACTCCAGCTCCACCCAGTGCGGGGCGTGATCCGAAATCGCAATGGCCGAATACTCCGTCCCCTCCACTCCCGGGATCAGCGCCCTGCTCACCACAAAAAAGTCTATTCGCGAGTAGGCCTTGTGCACGTGGGAGAAGAAGGAGAACTCCCTCGCCCTCGGCCTGGCAAACCTCCACGGATCCACTCCCCCCATCTGATCCATAAACCCCCTCAGGTCCTTGGCCGCTGCTCTTACCCGACCTCGACCTAGCCCGAGTGCCGGGTCCAGCACCGTGCTGAAGTCCCCCCCCCCCTGATTATCAGATTACCCACCTCCAGATCCGGGATCTGACTCAACATCCGCTTCACCAACCCTGCATCGTCCCAGTTCGGAGCATACACATTCGCCAACACCACCCGCGCCCCCTGCAGCCTGCCACTCACCATCACATAACGGCCCCCTTTATCCACCACAAAACCCACCGCCTCAAATGTCACCCGCTTACTCACCAGGATTAAGGGCAGCACGGTAGCATGGTGGTTAGCACAATTGCTTCACAGCTCCAGGGTCCCAGGTTCGATTCTAGCTTGGGTCACTGTCTGTGCGGAGTCTGCACATCCTCCCCGTGTCTGCGTGGGTTTCCTCCGGGTGCTCCGCTTTCCTCCCACAGTCCAAAGATGTGCAGGTTAGGTGGATTGGCCAAGCTAAATTGCCCTCAGTATCCAAAATTGCCCTTAGTGTTGGGTGGGGTTACTGGGTTATGGGGATAGGGTGGAGGTGTTGACCTTGGGTAGGGTGCTCTTTCCAAGAGCTGGTGCAGACTCGATGGGCCGAATGGCCTCCTTCTGCACTCTAAATTCTATGACATCTATGATTGCGACCCCCCCCCCCCCCCCCGTTTTTCGCATCCAGCCCAGAGTGAAAAATCTGCCCCACCCACCCCTTCCTCAGCCTGGTCTGATCCGCGATCTTCAGGTGCGTCTCCTGTGACATGGCTCCGTCGGCCTTTAGCCCCTTTAAGTGCGCAAACACCCGGGCCCCCTTGACCGAACCATTCAAGCCTCTCACGTTCCACGTAATCAGCCGGATCGGGGGACTACCCGGTACCCCCTCCCCTCCCTGCTCCCCCCATTGCACTCCCATAAGTCAGCTGACTCCTGTGACCCCGGCCGCTCCCGCCTCTGTCTCCCATCCCCCTATTGGATTCCCTCTCGAAGTCTCCAGCCCTCCCCCCACTAAAGTGGGGTGGCCAACGTCCCCCCCTATACACCAATGTGGACACTAAGTCCCCCGCCTCGGGCCCAGCGCCCCCCCCTTTTCACGGGAAAAAGCCCGCGCTCCCTGCCTGGGCCGACCCCGCCCCCTGTGGCGCAGCTCCTTCCACCTGCAGCCTCGCCCCAATCCCCGAAGGCCCAGGCTCACAGGCCCACACAACCCCAAGAAAACGCGGGGGGAACCCCCCCCAAACAAGCCTACATAAAGAAAAAACATCGCCCCCCCCCTCCCACTCCCCAGCTTCCCCCATAACAGGCTACAAACCATGAATTTGAGTCCAACTTCTCATTTTTGAGAAAGGTCCACCTCATCCGGCGTATCGAAATAGCGGTGTCGGTCCTGATACGTGACCCATAGCCCCGCCGGCTGGAACAGCCCGAACTTCGCCCCCTTTCCGTGGGGAACCGCCTTGGCCCGGTTGGACCCCGCCCGCCTCTTGGCCAGCTCTGCACTCCAGTCCTGATAGATGCGGATTTCGGCGTTCTCCCACCTGCTGCTCCGCTCCTTCTTCGCCCGTCGCAGGACACAGGCCCTGTCGGTGAAGCAGCCCTCGGCGGCTCATTCGCCCTCGGCCTCCTCGCCAGGACTCTGTGAGCCCCATCCAGCTCCAGGGGCCTCGGGAAGGCTCCCGCGCCCATCAGCGCACTCAGCATCGTAGCCCTCCTGGAGACCCAGAATCTGCAGGTTCTTCCTCCTCGACCTGTTCACCAGGTCCTCGAACTTCTCCTGCCATTTTTTATCCACTTTGACAGCCAGGCCCGGGATCTCAGCCTCATCATCAGAGGCCTTCTGCTGCTCCTCCTTGATCGCCGTCCCCTGCATCCTCTGGGTCACCACCAGCCTTTCAATCCCACACCGGGAATCGTCGTCCGAGTGCCGCTGGAGCTCCTCAAACGGGCCCGAAAGTCCGTTCTCGGCGGGAGCTGCCGACCGTGCGGCCGACCCAGGCAGCGCCGCAACCGGAAGTCCTCCTTGGCAGCAGAGTTAAGAGGCCCTGGAAGACTGAGCCAAAGTGGTGGGACCGCTGAGGTCTGGGATCGAGCGAGCGGAGCAGAGGCTGGAGTCCCAGGGCCTGGCGATCCAGAAAGTGGAGGAGGCGGTGGGGGAGCACGAGGAGCAGTTGGCCTCGTTGGTGGCTAAGATGGGAGTGATGCGGGAGAGCTAGAAAAAGCTGAGGGAGAAAGTGGAAGATTTGGAGACTCGCTCCAGGGATAAAACCTAAGGATTGTCGAGATGCCTCAAGGCATTGAAGGTGCGGAGGCCACGGTGTATGTGGGAAGATGTTGGAGAGGTTGATGGGGCCTTTGACTGGCCCCTGGAGGTGGACCAGGCGCACAGGACGCTGAGGAGGAGGCCACAGGCAGGCGAGCCGCCGAGGGCAATGGTGGTGCGGCTCCGCCGCTTCCTGGACAAGGAGAAGACCCTTCGATGGCCGAGGTTGACCAGGAAATGTACCTGGGAAGGACCTGGGTATGGACCTGGCGAAGAGGAAGGCCGGGATTTACCGGATTAAGGCCGGATAAAGGGGGTGAGGATGGGGTACTGTACCCGGCCCGCCTCTGGATGACGTTCCAGAAGCGAGAGTACTACTTCGGCCCACCAGAGGAGGCGATGGAATTCATGAGGGACAATGAACTGGGACGAGGGTGAGGACATGGAACTTTGGAGGAGTTGGGTGTTCCTTAAAGTGTTTTGTCGTAGGATTTCGGGGCAGGTTTTGACAGGGGAGCAACGATGGTGAGGGTGCCTTTTGTTACTCGTGAGGGATAGGTGGTTGGGGCGGTTGGGGGGGGGGAGGAATTGGAGGGAGATGTAATGTTCTTGTCGGATGGCCTGATTTATTACAAGAACACTTGTAGCTAAAGCTAGAAACGATTTATTAACATTAACTGTAGGTCAAATATATACAAACAACAGATGAATAACAGTATGAACATGCACAAGCAACCTCTCTCCCAGCTCCCGAGTCAGTCTGAGGTCTGCTGACTCAAACATTCACTTATATACTAATGAGACTCCTAGTGGTCTGTCGGTGAATTACAACACAACCATGAGATCACCACATCCCCTTTCCTTTGAAGGAATAAATTAATACATTATCATCAGTCTATTTACATGTGATATCATTAGCCTGTGAGTCAAACAGTATTAATTGTTTTTTTTAAAGTGGTTTAACAAATATCCAGGTGTGTATATGAACAAGAACAAACACAAGTACAGCAAGTATAGTTTGTACAAATAGTCCAAATCAACAAATTGGGTTTTCCTCGGAGTCTGGCTGATCTTCTCAAAGTTTGACCTTGCTGCTCAGAACTTGTAGATTCAATGTTCTCCGTGACATTCTCATGCTGAGGAACTGCTGGACTATCTGACACTGCAGCTGACGGTGATTCTGACGTAGATTCGTCATCCATCGCAATGTCATCACTACTCCGAGGTGGTGGGAAGTCCGGGACACTCGATCATAGACCTGCTTTTGTTTCTCTTTCCTGTTTTGCATTTCCTGCAGTCCCACTGCATTCGTCTCCTTCTTTGCCAAGTGTGGGAGTGCAGTACGCAACCGTCTATTCATGAGTAACCCAGCCGGCGATCTACCACGTGACAATGGCTTTGTCACGTGATTTCGCGAGATATGGATCAGATTAGCTGTCCATTGCTTTCTGTAATGATTGTTTTACAATATGTCCACTTTTCCCATTAAGATCTTTGGGATCCCGGCCTATACGAGCATCACCATCGTTTTGTTTCACACATACCATGAAATAAGGGGCCGGTTTAGCTCACTGGGTGAGACAGCTGGCTTGTAATGCAGAACAAGGCCAGCAGCGCGGGTTCAATTCCCGTACCGGCCTCCCCGAACAGGCGCCGGAATGTGGCGACGAGGGGCTTTTCACAGTAACAATAAAAGATTATTATTATTTCTCCCATTGGTAGGTTCTTCTATCTTCTTGATAACTTGTGAGTCGGTATGTGATGTGGGTGGGAGGGTGGAAATGATACTGACCTGCAGATCTACATCTTCAGCAATTTCACTATTCATAGTTTGTATCGGTGCTTTAGTGAGGCAGCTTCTTGAAATTGTATCGTTGGCGAATGGAAGTGCACTAAAATCAGTGAACGCGCCGATGAATTTGCCGATAATGTTCTCAGAATCGTTGGAGTCTTGATCCAATCCTTTGTGGATGCTATATACCAACTGCACTACACCTAATTCTTCACAAGACTGATCACCTAATAATGAATCCAAACCCTTGGATACAATACAGAATGGGACGGAATAAACTATGTTCTTCTCCACCACACTCAGCTCACAAGCACCACAACATTTAATGCTTGAACCATTAAACCTCTCAGAGATATTTTGTGATTTCTTCTAATTGGTTGAACTTTTAGATTTTCTAAATCAGTCATGCTGATTAAATTGGCTGTGGCACCAGTGTCTAACTTCAATCGGACCACTGCACCACTCACTTCAAGTGGTAGCAGTCACTTGTCCTCACCATTTAGTTTAAATGAAGTCTCAGCTTGCATTGTTGTAAGTGCTGGAGATGTCGCCAAAAAACTGATTCTTCTGTGTTGTTACTCCAACAAGCAACGACGTTTCATCACTGGAGACTGTGTCTTCCGCTGTGCTGACTGGTCTGGGGTTGAGCTTCGAGTAACAATTCTCAGCAAAGTGATTTCTTTTACCTTGCATCTGGAACAAAACTTGCCAAACTCTGGACACTGCCTTAATTTGTGCGTTTGTCCACATCTTTCACACAGAAATACTTCATCATGATCTTTAACCTGTTTGTTGGTGTGCGAGGAGCTGCAGGAACTTTCCCGCCTTTTTTTGGAACTCCCCCGCCTTTCTGGAAAAAGGACGGCAACCGGAGAGCTTTCCTCCGAGAAGGCGTTGCCCTTACTGAGAAACATTTCAGAATGCATCGTGAGCCTGACACATCTTAACTGTTTGTTCCGAAGATAGCGCCGGTTCCCTCAGCAACCGCCCCCTCAGCTTATTTTCATTCACACCAAACACAATCTGGTCCCCAATCATGGAGGATTCCACCGCAGAGAAATTACAGGTTTTAGCTTTTAACTTTAAATCAGTGATGGAAAGATCTATGGACTCTTCGGTTTTCTGTGATCTAAACACACAGCATTCATAAACTTCATTCTGTCTGGGGGTGCAATGTTCATCAAATCTTCGAATTATTTCGTTAAAATATTTACTCTCTTCATCGTTTGCAAATTTAAATGTATTAAACACAGCAATTGCTTCGGGCCCTGCGGCTGTTAGGAGCATTGCTACCTTACGCGAATCTGATTGATCTCCTAAATTTACTGCGGTAAGAAACAGATTAAATTGCTGTTTAAACACATGCGGGTTCTGTCCACATTACCATGGAACCTGAGAGTCATTGGTGGCTTCAATGACTCTGTGTTGTTAATTCATGCGGTCTGCAAAATCTTCCAATCTCTGTGGACCTCTTGGCAGGCTTGGTGATAGTTTTTCTCAGTGTTTAATACCATCCAACCCTGGTACCATGTAATGTTCTTGTCCGATGGCCTGATTTATATTAAAAGGACACTTGTAGCGATTTATTAACATTAACTGTGGGTCACATATATACAAAACAACAGATGAATAACAGTATGAACATGCAAAAGCAACCTCTCTCCCAGCTCCCTAGTCAGTCTGAGGTCTGCTGACTCTAACATTCACTTATATACTAATGAGATTAGTGGTCAGTCAGGGAATTACAATACAACCATGATATCACTACAGGAGGTAACCATGGTGTGGAGATGTCGGCGTTGGACTGGGGTGAGCACAGTAAGAAGTCTTACAACACCAGGTTAAAGTCCAACAGGTTGCTTGGAATCACTAGCTTTCGGAGCACAGCTCCTTCCTCAGGTGCATGAAGAGATGGGTTCCAGAAACATATATGTAGACAAAGTCAAAGATGCAAGACAATGCTTTGAATGCGAGTCTTTGCAGGTAATTAAGTCTTTACAGGTCCAGACGGAGTGACTGGAGAGAGGGGTACCCCAGGTTAAAGAGGTGTGAATTGCATCAAGCCAGGACAGTTGGTAGGATTTCGCAGGCCAGATGGTGGGGGATGAATGTAATGCGACATGAATCCCAGGTCCCGGTTGAGGCCGCACTCATGTGTGCGGAACTTGGCTATAAGTTTCTGCTCGGCGATTCTGCGTTGTCGCGGGTCTTGAAGGCCGCCTTGGAGAACGCTTACCCGGAGATCAGAGGCTGAATGCCCTTGACTGCTGAAGTGTTCCCCGACTGGAAGGGAACATTCCTGCCTGGTGATTGTTGCGCGATGTCCGTTCATTCGTTCTCGCAGCGTCTGCATGGTCTCGCCAATGTACCACGCTTCGGGACATCCTTTCCTGCAGCGTATGAGGTAGACCACGTTGGCCGAGTCGCACGAGTATGTACCGCGTACCTGGTGGGTGGTGTTCTCACGTGTAATGGTGGTGTCCATGTCGATGACCTTTCCGTTAAATTGGATCCACTATCCCTAACTTCCCTTGTAAGCCAACGATTGGGCCAGACAGTAATAAACAATTGTTGCAGTTCCCCCATTTTGTCTGTGAATGTTTGCCATTTGCCAACTCAGGCCTCACATCACCGTGGCTTCCTTGATTAAGATTCGGGACCCCGGTCTCAGAATCACATAACTCACTCTCCTGCCTGGTCGGCGTTAAAGAGGATCGAAAAGGAGAGGAGTGAGATAGTGAGGCAGAGGGGTTTGAGTGAGGTAGTGAGGCAGAGGGGTTTGAGTGAGGTAGTGAGGCAGAGGGGTTTGAGTGAGGTAGTGAGGCAGAGGGGTTTGAGTGAGGTAGTGAGGCAGAGGGGTTTGAGTGAGGTAGTGAGGCAGAGGGGTTTGAGTGAGGTGGTGAGGCAGAGGGGTTGGAGTGAGGTAGTGAGGCAGAGGGGTTTGAGTGAGGTAGTGAGGCAGAGGGGTTAGAGTGAGGTAGTGAGGCAGAGGGGTTAGAGTGAGGTAGTGAGGCAGAGGGGTTTGAGTGAGGTAGTGAGGCAGAGGGGTTTGAGTGAGGTAGTGAGGCAGAGGGGTTTGAGTGAGGCAGTGAGGCAGAGGGGTTTGAGTGAGGCAGTGAGGCAGAGGGGTTTGAGTGAGGTAGAGGGGTTTGAGTGAGGTAGTAAGGCAGAGGGGTTTGAGTGAGATAGTGAGGCAGAGGGGTTTGAGTGAGGTAGTGAGGCAGAGGGGTTTGAGTGAGGTAGTGAGGCAGAGGAGTTTGAGTGAGGTAGAGGGGTTTGAGTGAGGTAGTGAGGCAGAGGGGTTTGAGCGAGGTAGTGAGGCAGAGGGGTTTGAGTGAGGTAGTGAGGCAGAGGGGTTTGAGTGAGGTAGAGGGGTTTGAGTGAGGTAGTGAGGCAGAGGGGTTTGACTGAGATAGTGAGGCAGAGGGGTTTGAGTGAGGCAGAGGGGTTTGAGTGAGGTAGTGAGGCAGAGGAGTTTGAGTGAGGTAGAGGGGTTTGAGTGAGGTAGTGAGGCAGAGGGGTTTGAGCGAGGTAGTGAGGCAGAGGGGTTTGAGTGAGGTAGTGAGGCAGAGGGGTTTGAGTGAGGTAGTGAGGCAGAGGGGTTTGAGTGAGGTAGTGAGGCAGAGGGGATTGAGTGAGGTAGTGAGGCAGAGGGGTTTGAGTGAGATAGTGAGGCAGAGGGGTTTGAGTGAGGTAGTGAGGCAGTGGGGTTGGAGTGATGTAGTGAGGCAGTGGGGTTTGAGTGAGGTAGTGAGGCAGAGGGGTTTGAGTGAGGTAGTGAGGCAGAGGGGTTTGAGTGGGGTAGTGAGGCAGAGGGGTTTGAGTGGGGTAGTGAGGCAGAGGGGTTTGAGTGAGGTAGTGAGGCAGAGGGGTTTGAGTGAGGTAGTGAGGCAGAGGGGTTTGAGTGAGATAGTGAGGCAGAGGGGTTTGAGTGGGTAGTGAGGCAGAGGGGTTTGAGTGAGATAGTGAGGCAGAGGGGTTTGAATGGGTAGTGAGGCAGTGGGGTTTGAGTGAGGTAGTGAGGCAGAGGGGTTTGAGTGAGGTAGTGAGGCAGAGGGGTTTGAGTGAGGTAGTGAGGCAGAGGGGTTTGAGTGAGGTAGTGAGGCAGAGGGGTTTGAGTGAGATAGTGAGGCAGAGGGGTTTGAGTGAGGTGGTGAGGCAGAGGGGTTGGAGTGAGGTAGTGAGGCAGAGGGGTTTGAGTGAGGTAGTGAGGCAGAGGGGTTAGAGTGAGGTAGTGAGGCAGAGGGGTTAGAGTGAGGTAGTGAGGCAGATGGGTTTGAGTGAGGTAGTGAGGCAGAGGGGTTTGAGTGAGGTAGTGAGGCAGAGGGGTTTGAGTGAGGCAGTGAGGCAGAGGGGTTTGAGTGAGGCAGTGAGGCAGAGGGGTTTGAGTGAGGTAGAGGGGTTTGAGTGAGGTAGTAAGGCAGAGGGGTTTGAGTGAGATAGTGAGGCAGAGGGGTTTGAGTGAGGTAGTGAGGCAGAGGAGTTTGAGTGAGGTAGAGGGGTTTGAGTGAGGTAGTGAGGCAGAGGGGTTTGAGCGAGGTAGTGAGGCAGAGGGGTTTGAGTGAGGTAGTGAGGCAGAGGGGTTTGAGTGAGGTAGAGGGGTTTGAGTGAGGTAGTGAGGCAGAGGGGTTTGACTGAGATAGTGAGGCAGAGGGGTTTGAGTGAGGTAGTGAGGCAGAGGGGTTTGAGTGAGGTAGTGAGGCAGAGGAGTTTGAGTGAGGTAGAGGGGTTTGAGTGAGGTAGTGAGGCAGAGGGGTTTGAGCGAGGTAGTGAGGCAGAGGGGTTTGAGTGAGGTAGTGAGGCAGAGGGGTTTGAGTGAGGTAGTGAGGCAGAGGGGTTTGAGTGAGGTAGTGAGGCAGAGGGGTTTGAGTGAGGTAGTGAGGCAGAGGGGTTTGAGTGAGATAGTGAGGCAGAGGGGTTTGAGTGAGGTAGTGAGGCAGTGGGGTTGGAGTGAGGTAGTGAGGCAGTGGGGTTTGAGTGAGGTAGTGAGGCAGAGGGGTTTAAGTGGGTAGTGAGGCAGAGGGGTTTGAGTGAGGCAGTGAGGCAGAGGGGTATGAGTGAGATAGTGAGGGAGAGGGGTCTGAGTGAGGTAGTGAGGCAGAGGGGTCTGAGTGAGGTAGTGAGGCAGAGGGGTTTGAGTGAGGTAGTGAGGCAGAGGGGTTTGAGTGAGGTAGTGAGGCAGAGGAGTTTGAGTGAGGTAGAGGGGTTTGAGTGAGGTAGTGAGGCAGAGGGGTTTGAGTGAGGTAGTGAGGCAGAGGGGTTTGAGTGAGGTAGTGAGGCAGAGGGGTTTGAGTGAGGTAGTGAGGCAGAGGGGTTTGAGTGAGGTAGTGAGGCAGAGGGGTTTGAGTGAGATAGTGAGGCAGAGGGGTTTGAGTGAGGTAGTGAGGCAGTGGGGTTGGAGTAAGGTAGTGAGGCAGTGGGGTTTGAGTGAGGTAGTGAGGCAGAGGGGTTTGAGTGGGTAGTGAGGCAGAGGGGTTTGAGTGGGGTAGTGAGGCAGAGGGGTTTGAGTGAGGCAGTGAGGCAGAGGGGTATGAGTGAGATAGTGAGGGAGAGGGGTTGAGTGAGGTAGTGAGGCAGAGGGGTTTGAGTGAGGTAGTGAGGCAGAGGGGTTTGAGTGAGGTAGTGAGGCAGAGGGGTCTGAGTGAGGTAGTGAGGCAGAGGGGTCTGAGTGAGGTAGTGAGGCAGAGGGGTCTGAGTGAGGTAGTGAGGCAGAGGGGTCTGAGTGAGGTAGCGAGGCAGAGGGGTTTGAGTGGGTCGTGAGGCAGAGGGGTTTGAGTGAGGTAGTGAGGCAGAGGGGTTTGAGTGAGACAGTGAGGCAGAGGGGTTTGAGTTAGGTAGTGAGGCAGAGGGGTTTGAGTGAGACAGTGAGACAGAGGGGTTTGAGTGAGACAGTGAGGCAGTGGGGTTTGAGTGAGGTAGTGAGGCAGAGGGGTTTGAGTGAGACAGTGAGGCAGAGGGGTTTGAGTGAGATAGTGAAGCAGTGGGGTTTGAGTGAGGTAGTGAGGCAGTGGGGTTTGAGTGAGGTAGTGAGGCAGAGGGGTTTGAGTGAGGTAGTGAGGCAGAGGGGTTGGAGTGAGGTGGTGAGGCAGTGGGGTTTGAGTGAGGTAGTGAGGCAGAGGGGTTTGAGTGAGGTAGTGAGGCAGTGGGGTTTGAGTGAGGTAGTGAGGCAGAGGGGTTTGAGTGAGGTAGTGAGGCAGAGGGGTCTGAGTGAGGTAGTGAGGCAGAGGGGTTTGAGTGAGATAGTGAGGCAGAGGGGTTTTAGTGAGGTAGTGAGGCAGAGGGGTTTGAGTGAGGTAGTGAGGCAGAGGGGTTTGAGTGAGATAGTGAGGCAGAGGGGTTTGAGTGAGGTAGTGAGGCAGAGGAGTTTGATTGAGACAGTGAGGCAGAGGGGTTTGAGTGAGACAGTGAGGCAGTGGGGTTTGAGTGAGGTAGTGAGGCAGTGGGGTTTGAGTGAGGTAGTGAGGCAGAGGGGTTTGAGTGAGGTAGTGAGGCAGAGGGGTTTGAGTGAGGTGGTGAGGCAGAGGGGTTTGAGTGAGGTAGTGAAGCATAGGGGTTTGAGTGAGGTAGTGAGGCAGAGGGGTTTGAGTGAGGTAGTGAGGCAGAGGGGTTTGAGTGAGGTAGTGAGGCAGAGGGGTTTGAGTGAGGTAGTGAGGCAGAGGGGTTTGAGTGAGGTAGTGAGGCAGAGGGGTTTGAGTGAGGTAGTGAGGCAGAGGGCTTTGAGTGAGATAGTGAGGCAGAGGGGTTTGAGTGAGATAGTGAGGCAGAGGGGTTGGAGTGAGGTAGTGAGGCAGAGGGGTTTGAGTGAGGTAGTGAGGCAGAGGGGTTTGAGTGAGGTAGTGAGGTAGAGGGGTTTGAGTGAGGTAGTGAGGCAGAGGGGTTTGAGTGAGGTAGTGGCGCAGAGGGGTTTGAGTGAGGTAGTGAGGCAGAGGGGTTTGAGTGAGGTAGTGAGGCAGAGGGGTTGAGTGAGGTAGTGAGGCAGAGGGGTTGGAGTGAGGTAGTGAGGCAGAGGGGTTGGAGTGAGGTAGTGAGGCAGAGGGGTTGGAGTGAGGTAGTGAGGCAGAGGGGTTGGAGTGAGGTAGTGAGGCAGAGGGGTTGGAGTGAGGTAGTGAGGCAGAGGGGTTTGAGTGAGGTAGTGAGGCAGAGGGGTTTGAGTGAGGTAGTGAAGCAGAGGGGTTTGAGTGAGGTAGTGAGGCAGAGGGGTTTGAGTGGGGTAGTGAGGCAGAGGGGTTTGAGTGAGGCAGAGGGGTTTGAGTGAGGTAGTGAGGCAGTGGGGTTTGAGTGAGGTAGTGAGGCAGAGGGGTTTGAGTGGGGTAGTGAGGCAGTGGGGTTTGAGTGAGGTAGTGAGGCAGAGGGGTTTGAGTGGGTTAGTGAGGCAGAGGGGTTTGAGTGAGGTAGTGAGGCAGAGGGGTTTGAGTGAGGTAGTGAGGCAGAGGGGTTTGAGTGAGGTAGTGAGGCAGAGGGGTTTGAGTGAGGTAGTGAGGCAGAGGGGTTTGAGTGAGGCAGAGGGGTTTGAGTGGGGTAGTGATGCAGAGGGGTTTGAGTGGGGTAGTGAGGCAGTGGGGTTGGAGTGAGGCAGAGGAGTTTGAGTGAGGTAGTGAGGCAGAGGGGTTTGAGTGAGGTAGTGAGGCAGAGGGGTTTGAGTGAGGTAGTGAGGCAGAGGGGTTTGAGTGAGGTAGTGAGGCAGAGGGGTTTGAGTGAGGCAGAGGGGTTTGAGTGGGGTAGTGAGGCAGTGGGGTTGGAGTGAGGCAGAGGGGTTTGAGTGAGGTAGTGAGGCAGTGGGGTTGGAGTGGGGCTGAGGGGTTTGAGTTCTGGAGCTTGGGGCACAGCCACTAATGACACGGTTACCAATGGGTTACCAACGGTGGGAACCGATGCGGGAAGTCTGAAAGTAGCAAAGGGGGGGACAGAAACAAATTGCAGTGAGACGAAAAGTGGAAGGCAGAGAAACAGATTGAACTGCCTAGTATGGCAGGGGGGTGGGAACCAGAGCAGTAGGTCAGCGGGAGAAATAACTGAGGGAGAGCTACAGACTTGGGCCTGGAAGATTAAGAGGAAGAGCAGGCAGGGAGTGGTTGGCTAACGCAGCGGGGCTGGTGGGCTGAAGTGCGTTAGTTTCAACGCGAGGAGTATTTCAGGTAAGACAGATGAAGTTAGAGCTTGGATTAGTACGTGGAATTATGATGTTGTTATTACAGAAACTTGGTTGAAAGAGGGACAGGACAGGATTGGTAACTAAACATTCCAGGATTTAGATGTTTCAGGCAGGATAGAGGTGGATGTAAAAGGGGTGGGGGAGTTGCATTTTTGGTTGAGGAGAATATCACAGCTGTGCTGAGGGAGGACACCTTGGAGGGTTCAGGCAGCGAGGCAATCTGGGTAGAGCTCAGGAACAGGAAGGGTGCTGTCACAATGTTGGGGGTTTACGACAGACCTCCTAACAGCCAGCGGGAGATAGAGGAGCAGATCTTGGACAGATGCTTAAACAACAGAGTTGTTGTGGTGGGTGATTTTAACTTTCCCTATATTGATTGGGACACACTTACTGCTAGAGGCATGGATGGAGCAGAATTTGTAAGGATCGTCCAGGATGGTTTCCTGAAACAATATGTAAATAGCCCAACTCGGGAAGGGGCCAAATTAGACCTGGTGCTGGGGAATACGCCTGGCCAGGTGATCGAAGTTTCAGTCGGAGATCATTTCGGGAACAAAATGAGAAGGACGAGAGAGGTCCTCAGGCGAAGGTGTTAGACTGGGGGAAGGTTAATTACAGCAGCATTGGGCAGGATCTGGAGTGTGTCGACTGGGCGAGGCTGTTTGAGGGAAAATCAACATCTGGCATAGAACATAGAACATAGAACATAGAACAATACAGCGCAGTACAGGCCCTTCGGCCCACGATGCTGCACCGAAACAAAAGCCATCCAACCTACACTATGCCATTATCATCCATATGTTTATCCAATGAACTTTTAAATGCCCTCAATGTTGGCGAGTTCACTACTGTAGCAGGTAGGGCATTCCACGGCCTCACTACTCTTTGCGTAAAGAACCTACCTCTGACCTCTGTCCTATATCTATTACCCCTCAGTTTAAAGCTATGTCCCCTCGTGCCAGCCATATCCATCCGCGGGAGAAGGCTCTCACTGTCCACCCTATCCAACCCCCTGATCATTTTGTATGCCTCTATTAAGTCTCCTCTTAACCTTCTTCTCTCCAACGAAAACAACCTCAAGTCCATCAGCCTTTCCTCGTAAGATTTTCCCTCCATACCAGGCAACATCCTGGTAAATCTGCCTCACTACCTCACTCAAACCCCGCTCCAAAGCCTCCACGTCCTTCCTATAATGCGGTGACCAGAACTGTACGCAATACTCCAAATGCGGCCGTACCAGAGTTCTGTACAGCTGCAACATGACCTCCCGACTCCGGAACTCAATCCCTCTACCAATAAAGGCCAACACTCCATAGGCCTTCTTCACAACCCTATCAACCTGGGTGGCAACTTTCAGGGATCTATGTACATGGACACCTAGATCCCTCTGCTCATCCACACTTTCAAGAACTTTACCATTAGCCAAATATTCCGCATTCCTGTTATTCCTTCCAAAGTGAATCACCTCACACTTCTCTACATTAAACTCCATTTGCCACCTCTCGGCCCAGCTCTGCAGCTTATCTATATCCCTCTGTAATCTGCTACATCCTTCCACACTATCGACAACACCACCGACTTTAGTATCGTCTGCAAATTTACTCACCCACCCTTCTGCGCCTTCCTCTAGGTCATTGATAAAAATGACAAACAGCAACGGCCCCAGAACAGATCCTTGTGGTACTCCACTTGTGACTGTACTCCATTCTGAACATTTCCCATCAACCACCACCCTCTGTCTTCTTTCAGCTAGCCAATTTCTGATCCACATCTCTAAATCACCCTCAATCCCCAGCCTCCGTATTTTTTGCAATAGCCTACCGTGTGGAACCTTATCAAACGCTTTGCTGAAATCCATATACACCACATCAACTGCTCTACCCTCGTCTACCTGTTCAGTCACCTTCTCAAAGAACTCAATAAGGTTTGTGAGGCATGACCTACCCATGTAGGAGGCTTTCAAATGTCAGTTGATTAGAGTTCGGGACCGGCATGTTCCTGTGAGGGCGAAGATAAGGGTGGCAATTATAGAGAACCCTGGATAACGAGGGATATTATGAATCTTGTCAAAAAGAAAAAGGAAGCATTCGTTAAGGTCTAAAAGGCTTCGGACAGACAAAGCCCTTGAAGAATATGAAGTAAGTTGGAAGGAACTTAAGGTAGGAGTTAGGAAGGCTAAAAGGGGTCATGAAATATCGTTGGTAAACAGGATTAATGAAAAGCCTAAGGCGTTTGACCCATATGTAAAGAGCAAGAGGGTAGCCAGAGAAAGGGTTGGTCCATTCAAGGATATTGGAGGGAATCTATGTATGGAACCAGAGGAAATGGGCGAGGTACTAAATGAATATTTTGCCCCAGTATTCACCAAAGAGAAGGACTTGTTGGATGAGGAGTACAGGGTAGAGGGTGTAGATATCCTGAGTCATGTTAATATTAATAAAAAGGTGTTGGACATCTTAAAAAGCATTAAAGTAGATAAGTCCCCAGGGCCTGATGGAATCTACCCCAGAATACTGAGGGAGGCAAGGGAGGAAATTGCTGGGGCCTTGACAGTATCTTTGCATCCTCAATGGCCACAGGTGAGGTTCCAGAGGACTGGAGAGGAGCCAATGTTGTTCCATTGTTCAAGAAGGGCAGCAGGGATAATCCAGGAAATTATAGGCCGGTGAGCCTTACGTCAGTGGTAGGGAAATTACTGGAAAAAATTCTTAGAGATAGGATTGACTCACATTTGGAAACAAATGGACTTATGAGTGATGGACAGCATGGTTTTGTGAAGGGGAGGTCGGGCCTGACTAATTTGATTGAGTTTTACGAGGAAGTGCCAAAGATGATAAATGAGGAAAAGGCAGTAGATGTTGTATACATGGACTTCAGTAAAGCCTCTGACAGGAGGCTGATAGGGCAGCACGGTAGCATTGTGGATAGCACAATCGCTTTACAGCTCCAGGGTCACAGGTTCGATTCCGGCTTGGGTCACTGTCTGTGCGGAGTCTGCACGTTCTCCCCGTGTCTGCGTGGGTTTCCTCCGGGTGCTCCGGTTTCCTCCCACAGTCCAAAGATGTGCAGGTTAGGTGGATTGGCCAATGATAAATTGCCCTTAGTGTCCAAAATTGCCCTTAGTGTTGGGTGGGGTTACTGGGTTATGGGGTTAGGGTGGAGGTGTTGACCTTGGGTAGGGTGCTCTTTCCAAGAGCCGGTGCAGACTCGATGGGCCGAATGGCCTCCTTCTGCACTGTAAATTCTATGACAAGGTGCCTCATGGTAGACTGGTACAAAAAATGAAGTCACCCGGGATCAGAGGAGAGCTGGCAAGTTGTATGCAGAACTGGCTAGGGCACAGAAGACAGAGGGTAGCTGTAGAAGGTGCTTTTCTGAATGGAAGGCTGTGACTAGCGGCGTTCCACAGGGATCAGGTCTGGGGCCTTTGTTATTGTGGTGTATATAAATGATTTGGAAGAAAATGTAGCTGGTCTGATTAGTAAGTTTGCAGATGACACAAAAATTGGTGGAGTTGCGGATAGTCAGAGGATACAGCAGTGAAGAACCAAATCCAGATGACTCTGAATTTGAGGTTCCTCAAATTAAATTGGATAATGAGGATGTTCTTAAAAATTGGGATAAATTATTGAGTTTCCTTCCAGAGGAAAAACGAACTGACCTGAAAAAGTTATTAATAAGAACATAAGAACATAAGAACTAGGAGCAGGAGTCGGCCATCTGACCCTCGAGCCTGCTCCACCATTCAATGAGATCATGGCTGATCTTTTGTGGACTCAGCTCCACTTTCCGGCCCGAACACCATAACCCTTAATCCCTTTATTCTTCAAAAAACTATCTATCTTTATCTTAAAAACATTTAATGAAGGAGCCTCTACTGCTTCACTGGGCAAGGAATTCCATAGATTCACAACCCTTTGGGTGAAGAAGTTCCTCCTAAGCTCAGTCCTAAATCTATTTCCCCTTATTTTGAGGCTATGCCCCCTAGTTCTGCTTTCACCCGCCAGTGAAAACAACCTGCCCGCATCTATCCTGTCTATTCCCTTCATAATCTTATATGTTTCTATAAGATCCCCCCTCATCCTTCTAAATTCCAACGAGTACAGTCCCAGTCTACTCAACCTCTCCTCGTAATCCAACCCCTTCAGCTCTGGGATTAACCTAGTGAATCTCCTCTGCACACCCTCCAGTGCCAGTACGTCCTTTCTCAAGTAAGGAGACCAAAACTGAACACAATACTCCAGGTGTAGCCTCACTAACACCTTATACAATTGCAGCATAACCTCCCTAGTCTTAAACTCCATCCCTCTAGCAATGAAGGACAAAATTCCATTTGCCTTCTTAATCACCTGTTGCACCTGAAAACCAACTTTCTGCGACTCATGCACTAGCACACCCAGATCTCTCTGCACAGCAGCATGTTTTAATTTTTTATCATTTAAATAATAATCCCTTTTGCCGTTCTTCTTACCAAAATGGATAACCTCACATTTGTCAACATTGTATTCCATCTGCCAGACCCTAGCCCATTCACTTAGCCTATCCAAATCCCTCTGCAGACTTCCAGTATCCTCTGCACTTTTTGCTTTACCACTTATCTTAGTGTCGTCTGCAAACTTGGACACATTGCCCTTGGTCCCCAACTCCAAATCATGGATGATAATGGCATAGTGTAGGTTGGATGGCTTTTGTTTCGGTGCAACATCGTGGGCCGAAGGGCCTGTACTGCGCTGTATTGTTCTATGTTCTATGTTCTATGTTCTATCTATGTAAATTGTGAACAGTTGTGGGCCCAACACTGATCCCTGAGGGACACCACTAGCTACTGATTGCCAACCAGCCAACCAGAGAAACACCCATTAATCCCCACTCTTTGCTTTCTATTAATTAACCAATCCTCTATCCATGCTCCTACTTTCCCCTTAATGCCATGCATCTTTATCTTATGCAACAACCTTTTGTGTGGCACCTTGTCAAAGGCTTTCTGGAAATCCAGATATACCACATCCATTGGCTCCCCGTTATCTACCGCACTGTTAATGTCCTCAAAAAATTCCACTAAATTAGTTAGGCACGACCTGCCCTTTATGAACCCATGCTGCGTCTGTCCAATGGGACAATTTCCATCCAGATGCCTCGCTATTTCTTCCTTGATGATAGATTCCAGCATCTTCCCTACTACCGAAGTTAAGCTCACTGGCCTATAATTACCCACTTTCTGCCTACCTCCTTTTTTAAACAGTGGTGTCACGTTTGCTAATTTCCAATCCGCCAGGACCACCCCAGAGTCTAGTGAATTTTGGTAAATTATCACTAGTGCATTTGCAATTTCCCTAGCCATCTCTTTTAGCACTCTGGGATGCATTCCATCAGGGCCAGGAGACTTGTCTACCTTTAGCCCCATTAGCTTGCCCATCACTACCTCCTTGGTGATAACAATCCTCTCAAGGTCCTCACTTGTCATAGCCTCATTTCCATCAGTCACTGGCATGTTATTTGTGTCTTCCACTGTGAAGACCGACCCAAAAAACCTGTTCAGTTCCTCAGCCATTTCCTCATCTCCCATTATTAAATCTCCCTTCTCATCCTCTAAAGGACCAATATTTACCTTAGCCACTCTTTTTTGTTTTATGTATTTGTAGAAACTTTTACTATCTGTTTTTATATTCTGAGCAAGTTTACTCTCATAATCTATCTTACTCTTCTTTATAGCTTTTTTAGTAGCTTTCTGTTGCCCCCTAAAGATTTCCCAGTCCTCTAATCTCCCACTGATCTTTGCTACTTTGTATGTTTTTTCCTTCAATTTGATACTCTCCCTTATTTCCTTAGATATCAACGGTCGATTTTCCCTCTTTTTACCGCCCTTCCTTTTTGTTGGTATAAACCTTTGCTGGGCACTGTGAAAAATCACTTGGAAGGTTCTCCACTGTTCCTCAACTGTTTCACCATAAAGTCTTTGCTCCAAGTCTACCTCAGCTAGTTCTTCTCTCATCCCATTGTAATCTCCTTTGTTTAAGCACAAAACACTAGTGCTTGATTTTACCTTCTCACCCTCCATCTGTATTTTAAATTCCACCATATTGTGATCGCTCCTTCCGAGAGGATCCCTAACTATGAGATCCTGAATCAATCCTGTCTCATTACACAGGACCAGATCTAGGACCGCTTGTACCCTTGTAGGTTCCATTACATACTGTTCGAGGAAACTATCGCGGATACATTCTATAAACTCCTCCTCAAGGCTGCCTTGACCGACCTGGTTAAACCAATCAACATGTAGATTAAAATCCCCCATGATAACTGTTGTACCATTTCTACATGCATCTGTTATTTCTTTGTTTATTGCCTGCCCCACCATAATGTTACTATTTGGTGGCCTATAGATTACTCCTATCAGTGACTTTTTCGCCTTACTATTCCTGATTTCCACCCAAATGGATTCAACCTTATCCTCCATAGCACCGATGTCATCGCTTACTGTTGCCCGGATGTCATCCTTAAATAACAGAGCTACACCACCTCCCTTACCATCCACTCTGTCCTTCCGAAAAGTTTGATACCCTCGGATATTTAACTCCCAGTCGTGACCATCCTTTAACCATGTTTCAGTAATGGCCACTAAATCATAGTCATTCACGATGATTTGCGCCATCAACTCGTTTACCTTATTCCGAATACTACGAGCATTCAGGTAAAGTACACTTATGTTGGCTTTTTTGCCTCTGTTCTTAATCTTAACACCTCGATCAGTAACCTCTCCTAAGTTATATTTCCTCTTAACCTTTCTCCTAATTTTCCTTGTCGTCGAACCCACATCTTCCTGTAACAACCTGCCGCGTCGCTTACCATTAATGTTTTCACTTCCCGTTTTATTCCTTTTAGTATTCCTGGTCCTATTCACTGAGCTCCCCTCAGTCACTGTACCTTGTACTGTCGCCCTTTTTGATTTTTGACTATGGCTTCTCTGCCTTACACTTTCCCCCAATTACTGCTTTTTGTTTCTGTCCCTGTTTTACTACCTTCCAACTTCCTGCATCGGTTCCCATCCCCCTGCCACATTAGTTTAAACTCTCCCCAACAGCTCTAGCAAACCCCCCCCCCCCAGGACATCGGTTCCAGTCCTGCCCAGGTGCAGACCGTCCGGTTTGTACTGGTCCCACCTCCCCCAGAATCGGTTCCAATGTCCCAGGAATTTGAATCCCTCCCTCTTGCACCATCTCTCGAGCCACGTATTCATCCTCTCTATCCTGACATTCCTACTCTGACTAGCTTGTGGCACTGGTAGCAATCCTGAGATTACTACCTTTGAGGTCCTACTTTTTAGTTTAACTCCTAGCTCCCTAAATTCAGCTTGTAGGACCTCGTCCCGTTTTTTACCTATATCGTTGGTGCCTATGTGCACCACGACAGCTGGCTGTTCACCCTCCCCCCCAGAATGTCCTGCAGCCGCTCCGAGACATCCTTGACCCTTGCACCAGGGAGGCAACATACCATCCTGGAGTCTCGATTGTGTCCGCACAACCGCCTGTCTATTCCCCTTACAATTGAGTCCCCTATCACTATAGCCCTGCCATTCTTCTTCCTGCCCAGCTGAGCAGCAGAGCCAGCCACGGTGCCATGAACCTGGCTGCTGCTGCCTTCCCCTGGTGAGCCATCTCCCCCAACAGTATCCAAAGCGGTATATCTGTTTTGCTGGGAGATGACCGCAGAGGACACCTGCACTGCCTTCCTACTCTTGCTCTGTCCTTTGGTCACCCATTTACTATCTCCCTCAGTACCTTTCACCTGCGGTGTGACCAACTCGCTAAACGTGCTATCCACGACGTCCTCAGCATCGCGGATGCTCCAAAGTGAGTCCATCCGCAGCTCCAGAGCCGTCAAGCGGTCTAACAGGAGCTGCAACTGGACACACGTCTTGCACGTGAAGGAGCCAGGGACAGTGGACGTGTCCCTGAGCTCCCACATCGCACACGAGGAGCATGACACGGGTCTGAGATCTCCTGCCATGTCTTAAACCTTCGGTTAACTTCAACAATTTCAATTTCCCCCAAAAAAAATTTAAATAAACAAATAAACAAGGAAGAAAAAAATAAATAAATATACCAATGAAAAGAAACAGAAAAACAGAAACACTACTTACCAGTCACTTACCAGGGATAAAAAACACTTCCTCCCCACCCAGCTTTGAATTCCCACCTCGATTCAAATTCCCAAACTCACTCTTTGCTGTCTCACTCCTGGCTCTGTCTTCTCTGTCTCACTGGGAGAACTCACTGGGAGTGAGTTTACAAGTGGCTCTTTTTAAACTGTCCTGAGTTGACTCCCCTCCCCCACCTGCTTTCAGATCAAAGTAGATTGAAGTGACTGACACTTAACTGCCAACCAGTTATGTGAGTGGGTGCGGCAGCCCTTGTTAACCTACACTGCACAATACTCGCTTAATTTAAATTAATTTAAACTCCTGAAATTTAAATTTATTGATAGCACATGGGCAAGTTTGTGGAGATAAGTTGGGAAGTACTAAAATGGCTATACATGATGTAGATGTATGAAATGCTGTTCCTATCAAACAACATCCATATAGACTTAATCCTTTAAAATTGGCACAGGTTAACAAAGAGATTGAGAGTAGTTTAAAAATGGTATAATTGAAGTGGGTTGCAGCCAATGGAGCTCACCCATAGTGATGGTACCGAAACCGGACGGTACCCAATGATTGTGTGTGGACTATAGAAAGGTTAATGCAGTTACAAGAACGGACTCTTATCCTATCCCACACTTGGAGGACTGTCTTGAGAAGGTGGGACAATCAGCTTTTATCTCCAAACTGGATTTGCTTAAAGGTTACTGGCAGGTACCTTTATCCGAAAGGGTGAAGGAGATTTCAGCTTTTGTGACTCCAGATGGTATATACCAATTCAAATTTATGCCATTTGGCATGAAAAACGCCCCAGCCACATTTCAACGGTTAACTAACAAAGTTGTTTCAGGATTACCCAATTGATACATCGCCGATCTGGTAATTTTTAGTCAGACATGGACAGAACATTTGAAACATCTGATGGAGTTATTCGATCGACTTCAGGGGGCCGGTTTGGTGATAAACCTAGCCAAAAGTGAATTTGGAAAGGCCCAAGTCACTTTCCTTGGCCATACAATCGGACAGGGTCGAATGGTCCCACGGGATGTCAAAACAAAAGTTGTTGAGGAGTTTCCAAAACCCTCGACATGAACGGAAATAATGTGATATCTTGGCATGAGTGGATTTTACCGTGCATTTGTGCTGAATTTTAGCGATGTAGTCGCTCCACTGACGGGCTTCCTGAAGAAACGTAGCAAATTACAGTGGACAAAGGCTGTGTTAACCACTGTTCCTGTGTTGGTCACCCCAAATTACACAAACCATTCAAAGTGACTGTCAATGCGAGCAATGGGGCGTAGGTGCGGTGCTCTTGCAAGAAGATGACGAAGGACTAGAGCGGCCTATTGGATATTTTCCCAAGAAATTGAATAATCACCAGAGGAAGTATTCAACGATTGAGAAGGAGACTTTGAGCTTGGTGCTGGCTTTGCAAAACTTTAACATTTATATTACCAGCAACTCGTCTGAAACAATTATATATACTGATCATAATCCATTGACGTTTTTGGAGCGATTCAGGAATAAAAATGCCAGACATTTCGATGGAGTTTATTGTTGCAGCCATTTCATTTAAGAATTACACATGTGGCAGGACTGGAAAACGTGATAGCCGATGCGTTGTCACGAATGTGATCAAGAGAAGCAGGTTTGGCGGTGGAAGGAGAACTAAAATGGACTATATTATTATCAATGTTTTCCTGTTTTGTTTTTGTTTAACAAAGGTATGTTTATTGTCAATTATTATTAATGGGCAAGTGAAAAGGTGACAAATGAAACCACCTTTGAAGCGGTTGGTTTATATTTTTTCTTGGGGGAAGTGTCATGTGAGTTGCCCTTTAAGAAATGTTTTTGTCTTATCACATGGCTTCAGTGATGTCATTGTGTGGGCGGAGCTGGGCTGTGGCTCTGGGTTTCACTTTCGCTTTGAGTTTTGGACTGGGTTTTGAACTGCACAAGTTGAAAGAAGTGTTTCTCTATCTTCATGTTAAAAGCCGTTTCCAGACTGCTTGGTAACGTAAAAGAGATAATTGCTCTTTGGAAGGAATTTAAACCTGCTGTTTGACAAGTGGGTCAGAGTATCAATAACAAGTCTTATATCATTAAGACAGCCGGGTGCTGGGCCACACCTTTAGAACATAGAACATCACAGCGCAGTACAGGCCCTTCAGCCCTCGATGTTGTGCCGACCTGTGAAACCACTCTAAAGCTCATCTACACGATTCCCTTATCGTCCATATGTCTATCCAATGACCATTTGAATGCCCTTAGTGTTGGCGAGTCCACTACTGTTGCAGGCAGGGCATTCCACGCCCTTACTACTCTCTGAGTAAAGAACTTACCTCTGACATCTGTCTTATATCTATCTCCCCTCAATTTAAAGCTATGTCCCCTCATGCTAGACATCACCATCCGAGGAAAAAGGCTCTCACTGTCCACCCTATCCAATCCTCTGATCATCTTGTATGCCTCAATTAAGTCACCTCTTAACCTTCTTCTCTCTGACGAAAACAGCCTCAAGTCCCTCAGCCTTTCCTCACAAGATCTTCCCTCCATACCAGGCAACATTCTGGTAAATCTCCTCTGCACCCTTTCCAATGCTTCCACATCCTTCCTACAATGCGGCGACCAGAATTGCATGCAATACTCCAAATGCGGCCGCACCAGAGTTTTGTACAGCTGTAACATGACCTCATGGCTCCGAAACTCAATCCCTCTACCAATAAAAGCTAACACACCGTACGCCTTCTTAATAACCCTCTCAACCTGGGTGGTAACTTTCAGGGATCTATGTACATGGACACCGAGATCTCTCTGCTCATCCACACTGCCAAGAATCTTACCATTAGCCCAGTACTCTGTCTTCCTGTTATTCCTTCCAAAATGAATCACCTCACACTTTTCTGCATTAAACTCCATTTGCCACCTCTCAGCCCAGTGCTGCAGCTTATCTATGTCCCTCTGTAACTTGTAACATCCTTCCGCACTCTCCACAACTCCACCGACTTTAGTGTCATCTGCAAATTTACTCACCCATCCTTCTACGCCCTCCTCCAGGTCATTTATAAAAATGACAAACAGCAGTGGCCCCAAAACAGATCCTTGTGGTACACCACTAGTAACTGGACTCCAGTCTGAACAGTTCCCATCAACCACCACCCTTTGTCTTCTTCCAGCTAGCCAATTTCTGATCCAAACTGCTAAATCACCCGAAATTCCATGCCTCCGTATTTTCTGCAGTAGCCTACCGTGGGGAACCTTATCAAACGCTTTACTGAAATCCAGATACACCACATCAACTGCTCTACCCTCGTCTACCTGTTTGGTCACCTTCTCAAAGAACTAAAGGGGTTTCTGATTTTACTGGGATTTTGTTACTGAATTGGAACAGTTAAAGGGAGAATTCATCTTTCATTCTCACTCCATAGTATAAATATTTCCCCCTTTCTCAGTCTGTTAGCTTTGACAAAGAGTCATCGGACTCGAAACGTTGGCTCTTTTCTCGCCCCACAGATGCTGCCAGACCTGCTGAGATTTTCCAGCATTTTCTCTTTCGTTTCAGATTCCAGCATCCGCAGTAATTTCCTTTTATCCAGAATTTATTAAGGGTTATACATAGAGTACTGTAGCTGTGTGGGGTATTTATGTTTGTAGTTGCTAAAAATGCTTACTGTGTGTGTTTATAAAAATATAAACTTAATTCGTAGAATAAAGCTTGGTTTTTGATTACAGGCGCCTAAGGCCTGTGCTGAATAACACCTGAAAGGAAGGCCCGTGTCCTCATCCTAACCAAAATTAATGAAATTAATTAGTATACTTTGGAGTATTCTGAACCATGGCCTAAAACAGTGGGAATGGAAGGGTATGGACTCCCTAAGCACAGGCGGTTTTAGCTTAGGTACGTACCATGATTGGAGCAGGCTTGGAGGGCCGAAGGGCCTGTTCCTGTGCTGTACTGTTCTTTGTTCCTTGTTTGATATTACTTGCGGAATCTGAGCTGGCCAATAAATCACTTCCCATAACCCGTCGGCAGAGGAAATACAGCCAGAAGAGACAGGGTGGGGAGAGAGAGAGAGGTTCGGAGAGAGTTGGACAAAGGGAGATTCAGAGAGAGTTGGACAAAAGGAGATTCAGGGAGAGTTTTACAAAGGGAGATTCAGGGAGAGTTGGACAAAGGGAGATTCAGAGAGAGTTGGACAGAGGGAGATTCAGGGAGAGTTTTACAAAGGGAGATTCAGAGGGAGTTGGACAAATGGAGATTCAGAAGGAGTTGGACAAAGGGAGATTCAGAGAGAGTTGGACAAAGGGAGTTTCAGAGGGAGTTGGACAAAGGGAGATTCAGAGAGAGTTGGACAGAGGGAGATTCAGAGGGAGTTGGACAGAGGGAGATTCAGAGAGAGTTGGACAGAGGGAGATTCAGAGGGAGTTGGACAGAGGGAGATTCAGAGGGAGTAGGACAAAGGGAGATTCAGAGAGAGTTGGACAGAGGGACATTCAGAGGGAGTTGGTCAGAGGGAGATTCAGAGAGAGTTGGACAGAGGGAGATTCAGAGGGAGTTGGACAAAGGGAGATTCAGAGGGAGTTGGACAAAAGGAGATTCAGAGAGAGTTGGACAAAGGGAGATTCAGAGAGAGTTGGACAAAGGGAGATTCAGAGGGAGTTGGACAAAGGGAGATTCAGAGGGAGTTGGACAGAGGGACATTCAGAGAGAGTTGGACAAAAGGAGATTCAGAGAGAGTTGGACAAAGGGAGATTCAGAGAGAGTTGGACAAAGGGAGATTCAGAGGGAGTTGGACAAAGGGAGATTCAGAGGGAGTTGGTCAGAGGGAGATTCAGAGAGAGTTGGACAGAGGGAGATTCAGAGAGAGTTGGACAAAGGGAGATTCAGAGAGAGTTGGACAAAGGGAGATTCAGAGGGAGTTGGACAAAGGGAGATTCAGAGGGAGTTGGACAGAGGGACATTCAGAGAGAGTTGGACAAAGGGAGATTCAGAGAGAGTTGGACAAAGGGAGATTCAGAGGGAGTTGGACAAAGGGAGATTCAGAGAGAGTTGGACAAAGGGAGATTCAGAGAGAGTTGGACAAAGGGAGATTCAGAGGGAGTTGGACAAAGGGAGATTCAGAGGGAGTTGGTCAGAGGGAGATTCAGAGAGAGTTGGACAGAGGGAGATTCAGAGGGAGTTGGACAGAGGGAGATTCAGAGGGAGTTGGACAAAGGGAGATTCAGAGAGAGTTGGACAAAGGGAGATTCAGAGAGAGTTGGACAAAGGGAGATTCAGAGAGAGTTGGACAGAGGGACATTCAGAGAGAGTTGGACAAAGGGAGATTCAGAGAGAGTTGGACAGAGGGAGATTCAGAGGGAGTTGGACAGAGGGAGATTCAGAGGGAGTTAGACAGAGGGACATTCAGAGGGAGTTGGACAGAGGGAGATTCAGAGGGAGTTGGACAAAGGGAGATTCAGAGGGAGTTGGACAGAGGGAGATTGAGAGAGAGTTGGGCAAAGGGAGAGTCAGAGAGAGTTGGGCAAAGGGAGATTCAGAGAGAGTTGGGCAAAGGGATATTCAGAGGGAGTTGGACAAAGGGAGATTCAGAGGGAGTTGGACAAAGGGAGATTCAGAGGGAGTTGGACAAAGGGAGATTCAGAGGGAGTTGGACAAAGGGAGATTCAGAGGGAGTTGGACAGAGGGAGATTCAGAGAGAGTTGGACAGAGGGCGATTCAGAGAGAGTTGGACAGAGGGAGATTCAGAGGGAGTTGGACAGAGGGAGATTCAGAGGGAGTTGGACAGAGGGAGATTCAGAGGGAGTTGGACAAAGGGAGATTCAGAGGGAGTTGGACAGAGGGAGATTCAGACAGTGTTGGACAGAGGGAGATTCAGAGGGAGTTGGACAGAGGGAGATTCAGAGAGAGTTGGACAAAGGGAGTTTCAGAGGGAGTTGGACAGAGGGAGATTCAGAGGGAGTTGGACAAAGGGAGATTCAGAGGGAGTTGGACAGAGGGAGATTCAGAGAGAGTTGGACAGAGGGAGATTCAGAGGGAGTTGGACAGAGCGAGATTCAGAGGGAGTTGGGCAAAGGGAGATTCAGAGAGAGTTGGACAAAGGGAGATTCAGAGGGAGTTGGACAGAGGGAGATTCAGAGGGAGTTGGACAAAGGGAGATTCAGAGAGAGTTGGACAAAGGGAGATTCAGAGGGAGTTGGGCAGAGGGAGATTCAGAGAGAGTTGGACAAAGGGAGATTCAGAGGGAGTTGGACAGAGGGAGATTCAGAGGGAGTTGGACAAAGGGAGATTCAGAGAGAGTTGGACAGAGGGAGATTCAGAGAGAGTTGGACAAAGGGAGATTCAGAGAGAGTTGGACAGAGGGAGATTCAGAGAGAGTTGGACAGAGGGAGATTCAGAGGGAGTTGGACAAAGGGAGATTCAGAGGGAGTTGGACAAAGCGAGATTCAGAGAGAGTTGGACAAAGGGAGATTCAGAGAGAGTTGGACAGAGGGAGATTCAGAGGGAATTGGACAAAGGGAGATTCAGAGGGAGTTGGACAGAGGGAGATTCAGAGGGAGTTGGACAGAGGGAGATTCAGAGGGAGTTGGACAAAGGGAGATTCAGAGAGAGTTGGATAAAGGGAGATTCAGAGAGAGTTGGACAAAGGGAGATTCAGAGAGAGTTGGACAGAGGGAGATTCAGAGGGAGTTGGACAGAGGGAGATTCAGAGGGAGTTGGACAAAGGGAGATTCAGAGAGAGTTGGACAAAGGGAGATTCAGAGGGAGGTGGACAAAGGGAGATTCAGAGAGAGTTGGACAGAGGGAGATTCAGAGGGAGTTGGACAAAGGGAGATTTAGAGAGAGTTGGACAGAGGGAGATTCAGAGAGAGTTGGACAGAGGGAGATTCAGAGGGAGTTGGACAAAGGGAGATTCAGAGGGAGTTGGACAAAGGGAGATTCAGAGAGAGTTGGATAAAGGGAGATTCAGAGAGAGTTGGACAAAGGGAGATTCAGAGAGAGTTGGACAGAGGGAGATTCAGAGGGAGTTGGACAGAGGGAGATTCAGAGGGAGTTGGACAAAGGGAGATTCAGAGAGAGTTGGACAAAGGGAGATTCAGAGAGAGTTGGACAAAGGGAGATTCAGAGAGAGTTGGACAGAGGGACATTCAGAGAGAGTTGGACAAAGGGAGATTCAGAGAGAGTTGGACAGAGGGAGATTCAGAGGGAGTTGGACAGAGGGAGATTCAGAGGGAGTTAGACAGAGGGACATTCAGAGGGAGTTGGACAGAGGGAGATTCAGAGGGAGTTGGACAAAGGGAGATTCAGAGGGAGTTGGACAGAGGGAGATTGAGAGAGAGTTGGGCAAAGGGAGAGTCAGAGAGAGTTGGGCAAAGGGAGATTCAGAGAGAGTTGGGCAAAGGGATATTCAGAGGGAGTTGGACAAAGGGAGATTCAGAGGGAGTTGGACAAAGGGAGATTCAGAGGGAGTTGGACAAAGGGAGATTCAGAGGGAGTTGGACAAAGGGAGATTCAGAGGGAGTTGGACAGAGGGAGATTCAGAGAGAGTTGGACAGAGGGCGATTCAGAGAGAGTTGGACAGAGGGAGATTCAGAGGGAGTTGGACAGAGGGAGATTCAGAGGGAGTTGGACAGAGGGAGATTCAGAGGGAGTTGGACAAAGGGAGATTCAGAGGGAGTTGGACAGAGGGAGATTCAGACAGTGTTGGACAGAGGGAGATTCAGAGGGAGTTGGACAGAGGGAGATTCAGAGAGAGTTGGACAAAGGGAGTTTCAGAGGGAGTTGGACAGAGGGAGATTCAGAGGGAGTTGGACAAAGGGAGATTCAGAGGGAGTTGGACAGAGGGAGATTCAGAGAGAGTTGGACAGAGGGAGATTCAGAGGGAGTTGGACAGAGGGAGATTCAGAGGGAGTTGGGCAAAGGGAGATTCAGAGAGAGTTGGACAAAGGGAGATTCAGAGGGAGTTGGACAGAGGGAGATTCAGAGGGAGTTGGACAAAGGGAGATTCAGAGAGAGTTGGACAAAGGGAGATTCAGAGGGAGTTGGGCAGAGGGAGATTCAGAGAGAGTTGGACAAAGGGAGATTCAGAGGGAGTTGGACAGAGGGAGATTCAGAGGGAGTTGGACAAAGGGAGATTCAGAGAGAGTTGGACAGAGGGAGATTCAGAGAGAGTTGGACAAAGGGAGATTCAGAGAGAGTTGGACAGAGGGAGATTCAGAGAGAGTTGGACAGAGGGAGATTCAGAGGGAGTTGGACAAAGGGAGATTCAGAGGGAGTTGGACAGAGGGAGATTCAGAGGGAGTTGGACAGAGGGAGATTCAGAGGGAGTTGGACAAAGGGAGATTCAGAGAGAGTTGGATAAAGGGAGATTCAGAGAGAGTTGGACAAAGGGAGATTCAGAGAGAGTTGGACAGAGGGAGATTCAGAGGGAGTTGGACAGAGGGAGATTCAGAGGGAGTTGGACAAAGGGAGATTCAGAGAGAGTTGGACAAAGGGAGATTCAGAGGGAGGTGGACAAAGGGAGATTCAGAGAGAGTTGGACAGAGGGAGATTCAGAGGGAGTTGGACAAAGGGAGATTTAGAGAGAGTTGGACAGAGGGAGATTCAGAGAGAGTTGGACAGAGGGAGATTCAGAGGGAGTTGGACAAAGGGAGATTCAGAGGGAGTTGGACAAAGGGAGATTCAGAGGGAGTTGGACAAAGGGAGATTCAGAGAGAGTTGGACAAAGGGAGATTCAGAGAGAGTTGGACAAAGGGAGATTCAGAGGGAGTTGGACAAAGGGAGATTCAGAGGGAGTTGGACAGAGGGAGATTCAGAGAGAGTTGGACAGAGGGAGATTCAGAGGGAGTTGGACAGAGGGAGATTCAGAGAGAGTTGGACAAAGGGAGATTCAGAGGGAGTTGGACAGAGGGAGATTCAGAGGGAGTTGGACAGAGAGAGATTCAGAGGGAGTTGGACAGAGGGAGATTCAGAGGGAGTTGGACAGAGGGAGATTCAGAGGGAGTAGGGCAAAGGGAGATTCAGAGGGAGTAGGACAAAGGGAGATTCAGAGGGAGTTGGACAGAGGGCGATTCAGAGAGAGTTGGACAAAGGGAGATTCAGAGAGAGTTGGACAGAGGGAGATTCAGAGAGAGTTGGACAGAGGGACATTCAGAGGGAGTTGGACAGAGGGAGATTCAGAGGGAGTTGGACAAAGGGAGATTCAGAGGGAGTTGTACAGAGGGAGATTCAGAGGGAGTTGGACAAAGGGAGATTCAGAGAGAGTTGGACAGAGGGAGATTCAGAGGGAGTTGGACAAAGGGAGATTCAGAGAGAGTTGGACAAAGGGAGATTCAGAGAGAGTTGGACAAAGGGAGATTCAGAGAGAGTTGGACAGAGGGACATTCAGAGAGAGTTGGACAAAGGGAGATTCAGAGAGAGTTGGACAGAGGGAGATTCAGAGGGAGTTGGACAGAGGGAGATTCAGAGGGAGTTAGACAGAGGGACATTCAAAGGGAGTTGGACAGAGGGAGATTCAGAGGGAGTTGGACAAAGGGAGATTCAGAGGGAGTTGGACAGAGGGAGATTGAGAGAGAGTTGGGCAAAGGGAGAGTCAGAGAGAGTTGGGCAAAGGGAGATTCAGAGAGAGTTGGGCAAAGGGATATTCAGAGGGAGTTGGACAAAGGGAGATTCAGAGGGAGTTGGACAAAGGGAGATTCAGAGGGAGTTGGACAAAGGGAGATTCAGAGGGAGTTGGACAAAGGGAGATTCAGAGGGAGTTGGACAGAGGGAGATTCAGAGAGAGTTGGACAGAGGGCGATTCAGAGAGAGTTGGACAGAGGGAGATTCAGAGGGAGTTGGACAGAGGGAGATTCAGAGGGAGTTGGACAGAGGGAGATTCAGAGGGAGTTGGACAAAGGGAGATTCAGAGGGAGTTGGACAGAGGGAGATTCAGACAGTGTTGGACAGAGGGAGATTCAGAGGGAGTTGGACAAAGGGAGATTCAGAGAGAGTTGGACAAAGGGAGTTTCAGAGGGAGTTGGACAGAGGGAGATTCAGAGGGAGTTGGACAAAGGGAGATTCAGAGGGAGTTGGACAGAGGGAGATTCAGAGAGAGTTGGACAGAGGGAGATTCAGAGGGAGTTGGACAGAGGGAGATTCAGAGGGAGTTGGGCAAAGGGAGATTCAGAGAGAGTTGGACAAAGGGAGATTCAGAGGGAGTTGGACAGAGGGAGATTCAGAGGGAGTTGGACAAAGGGAGATTCAGAGAGAGTTGGACAAAGGGAGATTCAGAGGGAGTTGGGCAGAGGGAGATTCAGAGAGAGTTGGACAAAGGGAGATTCAGAGGGAGTTGGACAGAAGGAGATTCAGAGGGAGTTGGACAAAGGGAGATTCAGAGAGAGTTGGACAGAGGGAGATTCAGAGAGAGTTGGACAAAGGGAGATTCAGAGAGAGTTGGACAGAGGGAGATTCAGAGAGAGTTGGACAGAGGGAGATTCAGAGGGAGTTGGACAAAGGGAGATTCAGAGGGAGTTGGACAAAGCGAGATTCAGAGAGAGTTGGACAAAGGGAGATTCAGAGAGAGTTGGACAGAGGGAGATTCAGAGGGAATTGGACAAAGGGAGATTCAGAGGGAGTTGGACAGAGGGAGATTCAGAGGGAGTTGGACAGAGGGAGATTCAGAGGGAGTTGGACAAAGGGAGATTCAGAGAGAGTTGGATAAAGGGAGATTCAGAGAGAGTTGGACAAAGGGAGATTCAGAGAGAGTTGGACAGAGGGAGATTCAGAGGGAGTTGGACAGAGGGAGATTCAGAGGGAGTTGGACAAAGGGAGATTCAGAGAGAGTTGGACAAAGGGAGATTCAGAGGGAGGTGGACAAAGGGAGATTCAGAGAGAGTTGGACAGAGGGAGATTCAGAGGGAGTTGGACAAAGGGAGATTTAGAGAGAGTTGGACAGAGGGAGATTCAGAGAGAGTTGGACAGAGGGAGATTCAGAGGGAGTTGGACAAAGGGAGATTCAGAGGGAGTTGGACAAAGGGAGATTCAGAGAGAGTTGGATAAAGGGAGATTCAGAGAGAGTTGGACAAAGGGAGATTCAGAGAGAGTTGGACAGAGGGAGATTCAGAGGGAGTTGGACAGAGGGAGATTCAGAGGGAGTTGGACAAAGGGAGATTCAGAGAGAGTTGGACAAAGGGAGATTCAGAGAGAGTTGGACAAAGGGAGATTCAGAGAGAGTTGGACAGAGGGACATTCAGAGAGAGTTGGACAAAGGGAGATTCAGAGAGAGTTGGACAGAGGGAGATTCAGAGGGAGTTGGACAGAGGGAGATTCAGAGGGAGTTAGACAGAGGGACATTCAGAGGGAGTTGGACAGAGGGAGATTCAGAGGGAGTTGGACAAAGGGAGATTCAGAGGGAGTTGGACAGAGGGAGATTGAGAGAGAGTTGGGCAAAGGGAGAGTCAGAGAGAGTTGGGCAAAGGGAGATTCAGAGAGAGTTGGGCAAAGGGATATTCAGAGGGAGTTGGACAAAGGGAGATTCAGAGGGAGTTGGACAAAGGGAGATTCAGAGGGAGTTGGACAAAGGGAGATTCAGAGGGAGTTGGACAAAGGGAGATTCAGAGGGAGTTGGACAGAGGGAGATTCAGAGAGAGTTGGACAGAGGGCGATTCAGAGAGAGTTGGACAGAGGGAGATTCAGAGGGAGTTGGACAGAGGGAGATTCAGAGGGAGTTGGACAGAGGGAGATTCAGAGGGAGTTGGACAAAGGGAGATTCAGAGGGAGTTGGACAGAGGGAGATTCAGACAGTGTTGGACAGAGGGAGATTCAGAGGGAGTTGGACAGAGGGAGATTCAGAGAGAGTTGGACAAAGGGAGTTTCAGAGGGAGTTGGACAGAGGGAGATTCAGAGGGAGTTGGACAAAGGGAGATTCAGAGGGAGTTGGACAGAGGGAGATTCAGAGAGAGTTGGACAGAGGGAGATTCAGAGGGAGTTGGACAGAGGGAGATTCAGAGGGAGTTGGGCAAAGGGAGATTCAGAGAGAGTTGGACAAAGGGAGATTCAGAGGGAGTTGGACAGAGGGAGATTCAGAGGGAGTTGGACAAAGGGAGATTCAGAGAGAGTTGGACAAAGGGAGATTCAGAGGGAGTTGGGCAGAGGGAGATTCAGAGAGAGTTGGACAAAGGGAGATTCAGAGGGAGTTGGACAGAGGGAGATTCAGAGGGAGTTGGACAAAGGGAGATTCAGAGAGAGTTGGACAGAGGGAGATTCAGAGAGAGTTGGACAAAGGGAGATTCAGAGAGAGTTGGACAGAGGGAGATTCAGAGAGAGTTGGACAGAGGGAGATTCAGAGGGAGTTGGACAAAGGGAGATTCAGAGGGAGTTGGACAAAGCGAGATTCAGAGAGAGTTGGACAAAGGGAGATTCAGAGAGAGTTGGACAGAGGGAGATTCAGAGGGAATTGGACAAAGGGAGATTCAGAGGGAGTTGGACAGAGGGAGATTCAGAGGGAGTTGGACAGAGGGAGATTCAGAGGGAGTTGGACAAAGGGAGATTCAGAGAGAGTTGGATAAAGGGAGATTCAGAGAGAGTTGGACAAAGGGAGATTCAGAGAGAGTTGGACAGAGGGAGATTCAGAGGGAGTTGGACAGAGGGAGATTCAGAGGGAGTTGGACAAAGGGAGATTCAGAGAGAGTTGGACAAAGGGAGATTCAGAGGGAGGTGGACAAAGGGAGATTCAGAGAGAGTTGGACAGAGGGAGATTCAGAGGGAGTTGGACAAAGGGAGATTTAGAGAGAGTTGGACAGAGGGAGATTCAGAGAGAGTTGGACAGAGGGAGATTCTGAGGGAGTTGGACAAAGGGAGATTCAGAGGGAGTTGGACAAAGGGAGATTCAGAGGGAGTTGGACAAAGGGAGATTCAGAGAGAGTTGGACAAAGGGAGATTCAGAGAGAGTTGGACAAAGGGAGATTCAGAGAGAGTTGGACAAAGTGAGATTCAGAGAGAGTTGGACAGAGGGAGATTCAGAGAGAGTTGGACAGAGGGAGATTCAGAGAGAGTTGGACAAAGGGAGATTCAGAGAGAGTTGGACAAAGGGAGATTCAGAGAGAGTTGGACAAAGGGAGATTCAGAGGGAGGTGGACAGAGGGAGATTCAGAGGGAGTTGGACAGAGGGAGATTCAGGGAGAGTTTTCCAAAGGGAGATTCAGAGAGAGTTGGACAAAGGGAGATTCAGAGGGAGTTGGACAGAGGGAGATTCAGAGGGAGTTGGAAAAAGGGAGATTCAGAGAGAGTTGGACAGAGGGAGATTCAGAGGGAGTTGGACAGAGGGACATTCAGAGAGAGTTGGACAAAGGGAGATTCAGAGAGAGTTGGACAAAGGGAGATTCAGAGAGAGTTGGACAAAGGGAGATTCAGAGGGAGGTGGACAAAGGGAGATTCAGAGGGAGTTGGACAAAGGGAGATTCAGAGGGAGTTGGACAGTGGGAGATTCAGAGGGAGTTGGACAGAGGGAGATTCAGAGGGAGTTGGACAGAGGGAGATTCAGAGAGAGTTGGACAGAGGGAGATTCAGAGGGAGTTGGACAGAGGGAGATTCAGAGGGAGTTGGACAAAGGGAGATTCAGTGAGAGTTGGACAGAGGGAGATTCAGAGAGAGTTGGACAGAGGGAGATTCAGAGAGAGTTGGACAAAGTGAGATTCAGAGAGAGTTGGACAAAGGGAGATTCAGAGGGAGGTGGACAGAGGGAGATTCAGAGGGAGTTGGACAGAGGGAGATTCAGGGAGAGTTTTACAAAGGGAGATTCAGAGAGAGTTGGACAGAGGGAGATTCAGAGGGAGTTGGACAAAGGGAGATTCAGAGGGAGGTGGACAGAGGGAGATTCAGAGGGAGTTGGACAAAGGGAGATTCAGAGGGAGTTGTACAGAGGGAGATTCAGAGGGAGTTGGACAAAGGGAGATTCAGAGAGAGTTGGACAGAGGGAGATTCAGAGGGAGTTGGACAAAGGGAGATTCAGAGAGAGTTGGACAAAGGGAGATTCAGAGAGAGTTGGACAAAGGGAGATTCAGAGAGAGTTGGACAGAGGGACATTCAGAGAGAGTTGGACAAAGGGAGATTCAGAGAGAGTTGGACAGAGGGAGATTCAGAGGGAGTTGGACAGAGGGAGATTCAGAGGGAGTTGGACAGAGGGACATTCAGAGGGAGTTGGACAGAGGGAGATTCAGAGGGAGTTGGACAAAGGGAGATTCAGAGGGAGTTGGACAGAGGGAGATTGAGAGAGAGTTGGGCAAAGGGAGAGTCAGAGAGAGTTGGGCAAAGGGAGATTCAGAGAGAGTTGGGCAAAGGGATATTCAGAGGGAGTTGGACAAAGGGAGATTCAGAGGGAGTTGGACAAAGGGAGATTCAGAGGGAGTTGGACAAAGGGAGATTCAGAGGGAGTTGGACAAAGGGAGATTCAGAGGGAGTTGGACAGAGGGAGATTCAGAGAGAGTTGGACAGAGGGCGATTCAGAGAGAGTTGGACAGAGGGAGATTCAGAGGGAGTTGGACAGAGGGAGATTCAGAGGGAGTTGGACAAAGGGAGATTCAGAGGGAGTTGGACAAAGGGAGATTCAGAGGGAGTTGGACAGAGGGAGATTCAGACAGTGTTGGACAGAGGGAGATTCAGAGGGAGTTGGACAGAGGGAGATTCAGAGAGAGTTGGACAAAGGGAGTTTCAGAGGGAGTTGGACAGAGGGAGATTCAGAGGGAGTTGGACAAAGGGAGATTCAGAGGGAGTTGGACAGAGGGAGATTCAGAGAGAGTTGGACAGAGGGAGATTCAGAGGGAGTTGGACAGAGGGAGATTCAGAGGGAGTTGGGCAAAGGGAGATTCAGAGAGAGTTGGACAAAGGGAGATTCAGAGGGAGTTGGACAGAGGGAGATTCAGAGGGAGTTGGACAAAGGGAGATTCAGAGAGAGTTGGACAAAGGGAGATTCAGAGGGAGTTGGGCAGAGGGAGATTCAGAGAGAGTTGGACAAAGGGAGATTCAGAGGGAGTTGGACAGAGGGAGATTCAGAGGGAGTTGGACAGAGGGAGATTCAGAGGGAGTTGGACAAAGGGAGATTCAGAGAGAGTTGGATAAAGGGAGATTCAGAGAGAGTTGGACAAAGGGAGATTCAGAGAGAGTTGGACAGAGGGAGATTCAGAGGGAGTTGGACAGAGGGAGATTCAGAGGGAGTTGGACAAAGGGAAATTCAGAGAGAGTTGGACAAAGGGAGATTCAGAGGGAGGTGGACAAAGGGAGATTCAGAGAGAGTTGGACAGAGGGAGATTCAGAGGGAGTTGGACAAAGGGAGATTTAGAGAGAGTTGGACAGAGGGAGATTCAGAGAGAGTTGGACAGAGGGAGATTCAGAGGGAGTTGGACAAAGGGAGATTCAGAGGGAGTTGGACAAAGGGAGATTCAGAGGGAGTTGGACAAAGGGAGATTCAGAGAGAGTTGGACAAAGGGAGATTCAGAGAGAGTTGGACAAAGTGAGATTCAGAGAGAGTTGGACAGAGGGAGATTCAGAGAGAGTTGGACAGAGGGAGATTCAGAGAGAGTTGGACAAAGGGAGATTCAGAGACAGTTGGACAAAGGGAGATTCAGAGAGAGTTGGACAAAGGGAGATTCAGAGGGAGGTGGACAGAGGGAGATTCAGAGGGAGTTGGACAGAGGGAGATTCAGGGAGAGTTTTACAAAGGGAGATTCAGAGAGAGTTGGACAAAGGGAGATTCAGAGGGAGTTGGACAGAGGGAGATTCAGAGGGAGTTGGAAAAAGGGAGATTCAGAGAGAGTTGGACAGAGGGAGATTCAGAGGGAGTTGGACAGAGGGACATTCAGAGAGAGTTGGACAAAGGGAGATTCAGAGAGAGTTGGACAAAGGGAGATTCAGAGAGAGTTGGACAAAGGGAGATTCAGAGGGAGGTGGACAAAGGGAGATTCAGAGGGAGTTGGACAAAGGGAGATTCAGAGGGAGTTGGACAGTGGGAGATTCAGAGGGAGTTGGACAGAGGGAGATTCAGAGGGAGTTGGACAGAGGGAGATTCAGAGAGAGTTGGACAGAGGGAGATTCAGAGGGAGTTGGACAGAGGGAGATTCAGAGGGAGTTGGACAAAGGGAGATTCAGTGAGAGTTGGACAGAGGGAGATTCAGAGAGAGTTGGACAGAGGGAGATTCAGAGAGAGTTGGACAAAGTGAGATTCAGAGAGAGTTGGACAAAGGGAGATTCAGAGGGAGGTGGACAGAGGGAGATTCAGAGGGAGTTGGACAGAGGGAGATTCAGGGAGAGTTTTACAAAGGGAGATTCAGAGAGAGTTGGACAGAGGGAGATTCAGAGGGAGTTGGACAAAGGGAGATTCAGAGGGAGGTGGACAGAGGGAGATTCAGAGGGAGTTGGACAGAGGGAGATTCAGAGAGAGTTGGACAAAGGGAGATTCAGAGGGAGGTGGACAGAGGGAGATTCAGAGGGAGTTGGACAGAGGGAGATTCAGGGAGAGTTTTACAAAGGGAGATTCAGAGAGAGTTGGACAGAGGGAGATTCAGAGGGAGTTGGACAAAGGGAGATTCAGAGGGAGTTGGGCAGAGGGAGATTCAGAGTTATTTGGACAGAGGGAGATTCAGAGAGAGTTGGACAAAGGGAGATTCAGAGGGAGTTGGGCAGAGGGAGATTCAGAGTTATTTGGACAGAGGGAGATTCAGAGAGAGTTGGACAAAGGGAGATTCAGAGAGAGTTGGACAAAGGGAGATTCAGAGCTATTTGGACAGAGGGAGATTCAGAGGAAGTTGGACAGAGGGAGATTCAGAGGGAGTTGGACAGAGGGAGATTCAGAGCTATTTGGACAGAGGGAGATTCAGAGGGAGTTGGACAAAGGGAGATTCAGAGAGAGTTGGACAAAGGGAGATTCAGAGCTATTTGGACAGAGGGAGATTCAGAGGGAGTTGGACAAAGGGAGATTCAGAGAGAGTTGGACAAAGGGAGATTCAGAGAGAGTTGGACAAAGGGAGATTCAGAGAGAGTTGGACAGAGGGAGATTCAGAGAGAGTTGGACAAAAGCAGGTTCAGAGAGAGTTGGACAAAGGGAAATTCAGAGGGAGTTGGACAGAGGGAGAGTCAGAGAGAGTTGGACAGAGGGAGATTCAGAGGGAGTTGGACAAAGGGAGATTCAGAGGGAGTTGGACAGAGGGACATTCAGAGAGAGTTGGACAAAGGGAGATTCAGAGGGAGTTGGGCAAAGGGAGATTCAGAGAGAGTTGGACAAAGGGAGATTCAGAGGGAGTTGGATAAAGAGAGATTCAGAGGGAGTTGGGCAAAGGGAGATTCAGAGAGAGTTGGACAAAGGGAGATTCAGAGGGAGTTGTGCAAAGGGAGATTCAGAGAGAGTTGGACAAAGGGAGATTCAGAGAGAGTTGGACAGAGGGACATTCAGAGAGAGTTGGACAAAGGCAGGTTCAGAGAGAGTTGGACAAAGGGAGATTCAGAGAGAGTTGGACAAAGGGAAATTCAGAGGGAGTTGGACAAAGGGAGATTCAGAGGGAGTTGGACAGAGGGACATTCAGAGAGAGTTGGACAAAGGGAGATTCAGAGGGAGTTGGGCAAAGGGAGATTCAGAGAGAGTTGGACAAAGGGAGATTCAGAGGGAGTTGGATAAAGAGAGATTCAGAGAGAGTTGGACAAAGGGAGATTCAGAGAGAGTTGGACAACGGGAGATTCAGAGGGAGGTGGACAGAGGGAGATTCAGAGGGAGTTGGACAGAGGGAGATTCAGGGAGAGTTTTACAAAGGGAGATTCAGAGAGAGTTGGACAGAGGGAGATTCAGAGGGAGTTGGACAAAGGGAGATTCAGAGGGAGTTGGGCAGAGGGAGATTCAGAGTTATTTGGACAGAGGGAGATTCAGAGAGAGTTGGACAAAGGGAGATTCAGAGGGAGTTGGGCAGAGGGAGATTCAGATTTATTTGGACAGAGGGAGATTCAGAGAGAGTTGGACAAAGGGAGATTCAGAGGGAGTTGGACAAAGGGAGATTCAGAGCTATTTGGACAGAGGGAGATTCAGAGGGAGTTGGACAGAGGGAGATTCAGAGGGAGTTGGACAGAGGGAGATTCAGAGCTATTTGGACAGAGGGAGATTCAGAGGGAGTTGGACAAAGGGAGATTCAGAGAGAGTTGGACAAAGGGAGATTCAGAGCTATTTGGACAGAGGGAGATTCAGAGGGAGTTGGACAGAGGGAGATTCAGAGCTATTTGGACAGAGGGAGATTCAGAGAGAGTTGGACAAAGGGAGATTCAGAGAGAGTTGGACAAAGGGAGATTCAGAGAGAGTTGGACAGAGGGAGATTCAGAGAGAGTTGGACAAAGGCAGGTTCAGAGAGAGTTGGACAAAGGGAAATTCAGAGGGAGTTGGACAGAGGGAGAGTCAGAGAGAGTTGGACAGAGGGAGATTCAGAGGGAGTTGGACAAAGGGAGATTGAGAGGGAGTTGGACAGAGGGATATTCAGAGAGAGTTGGACAAAGGGAGATTCAGAGGGAGTTGGGCAAAGGGAGATTCAGAGAGAGTTGGACAAAGGGAGATTCAGAGGGAGTTGGATAAAGAGAGATTCAGAGGGAGTTGGGCAAAGGGAGATTCAGAGAGAGTTGGACAAAGGGAGATTCAGAGGGAGTTGGGCAAAGGGAGATTCAGAGAGAGTTGGACAAAGGGAGATTCAGAGAGAGTTGGACAGAGGGACATTCAGAGAGAGTTGGACAAAGGCAGGTTCAGAGAGAGTTGGACAAAGGGAGATTCAGAGAGAGTTGGACAAAGGGAAATTCAGAGGGAGTTGGACAAAGGGAGATTCAGAGGGAGTTGGACAAAGGGAGATTCAGAGGGAGTTGGACAGAGGGAGATTCAGAGAGAGTTGGACAAAGGGAGATTCAGAGGGAGTTGGGCAAAGGGAGATTCAGAGAGAGTTGGACAAAGGGAGATTCAGAGGGAGTTGGATAAAGAGAGATTCAGAGAGAGTTGGACAAAGGGAGATTCAGAGAGAGTTGGACAAAGGGAGATTCAGAGGGAGTTGGGCAAAGGGAGATTCAGAGAGAGTTGGACAGAGGGAGATTCAGAGGGAGTTTTACAAAGGGAGATTCAGAGGGAGTTGGACAGAGGGAGATTCAGAGGGAGTTGGACAAAGGGAGATTCAGAGAGAGTTGGACATAGGGAGATTCAGAGGGAGTTTTACAAAGGGAGATTCAGAGGGAGTTGAACAGAGGGAGATTCAGGGAGAGTTTTAGAAAGGGAGATTCAGAGAGAGTTGGACAGAGGGAGATTCAGAGGGAGTTGGACAAAGGGAGATTCAGAGAGAGTTGGACAGAGGGAGATTCAGAGGGAGTTTTACAAAGGGAGATTCAGAGGGAGTTGGACAGAGGGAGATTCAGGGAGAGTTTTACAAAGGGAGATTCAGAGAGAGTTGGACAAAGGGAGATTCAGAGGGAGTTGGACAAAGGGAGATTCAGAGGGAGTTGGACAGAGGGAGATTCAGAGGGAGTTGGACAGAGGGAGATTCAGAGAGAGTTGGACAGAGGGAGATTCAGAGGGAGTTGGACAGAGGGAGATTCAGAGGGAGTTGGACAAAGGGAGATTCAGTGAGAGTTGGACAGAGGGAGATTCAGAGAGAGTTGGACAGAGGGAGATTCAGAGAGAGTTGGACAAAGTGAGATTCAGAGAGAGTTGGACAAAGGGAGATTCAGAGGGAGGTGGACAGAGGGAGATTCAGAGGGAGTTGGACAGAGGGAGATTCAGGGAGAGTTTTACAAAGGGAGATTCAGAGAGAGTTGGACAGAGGGAGATTCAGAGTTATTTGGACAGAGGGAGATTCAGAGAGAGTTGGACAAAGGGAGATTCAGAGGGAGTTGGGCAGAGGGAGATTCAGAGTTATTTGGACAGAGGGAGATTCAGAGAGAGTTGGACAAAGGGAGATTCATAGGGAGTTGGACAAAGGGAGATTCAGAGCTATTTGGACAGAGGGAGATTCAGAGGGAGTTGGACAGAGGGAGATTCAGAGGGAGTTGGACAGAGGGAGATTCAGAGCTTTTTGGACAGAGGGAGATTCAGAGGGAGTTGGACAAAGGGAGATTCAGAGAGAGTTGGACAAAGGGAGATTCAGAGCTATTTGGACAGAGGGAGATTCAGAGGGAGTTGGACAAAGGGAGATTCAGAGAGAGTTGGACAAAGGGAGATTCAGAGAGAGTTGGACAAAGGGAGATTCAGAGAGAGTTGGACAGAGGGAGATTCAGAGAGAGTTGGACAAAGGCAGGTTCAGAGAGAGTTGGACAAAGGGAAATTCAGAGGGAGTTGGACAGAGGGAGAGTCAGAGAGAGTTGGACAGAGGGAGATTCAGAGGGAGTTGGACAAAGGGAGATTCAGAGGGAGTTGGACAGAGGGACATTCAGAGAGAGTTGGACAAAGGGAGATTCAGAGGGAGTTGGGCAAAGGGAGATTCAGAGAGAGTTGGACAAAGGGAGATTCAGATGGAGTTGGATAAAGAGAGATTCAGAGGGAGTTGGGCAAAGGGAGATTCAGAGAGAGTTGGACAAAGGGAGATTCAGAGGGAGTTGGGCAAAGGGAGATTCAGAGCGAGTTGGACAAAGGGAGATTCAGAGAGAGTTGGACAGAGGGACATTCAGAGAGAGTTGGACAAAGGCAAGTTCAGAGAGAGTTGGACAAAGGGAGATTCAGAGAGAGTTGGACAAAGGGAAATTCAGAGGGAGTTGGACAAAGGGAGATTCAGAGGGAGTTGGACAGAGGGACATTCAGAGAGAGTTGGACAAAGGGAGATTCAGAGGGAGTTGGGCAAAGGGAGATTCAGAGAGAGTTGGACAAAGGGAGATTCAGAGGGAGTTGGATAAAGAGAGATTCAGAGAGAGTTGGACAAAGGGAGATTCAGAGAGAGTTGGACAAAGGGAGATTCAGAGGGAGGTGGACAGAGGGAGATTCAGAGGGAGTTGGACAGAGGGAGATTCAGGGAGAGTTTTACAAAGGGAGATTCAGAGAGAGTTGGACAGAGGGAGATTCAGAGGGAGTTGGACAAAGGGAGATTCAGAGGGAGTTGGGCAGAGGGAGATTCAGAGTTATTTGGACAGAGGGAGATTCAGAGAGAGTTGGACAAAGGGAGATTCAGAGGGAGTTGGGCAGAGGGAGATTCAGAGTTATTTGGACAGAGGGAGATTCAGAGAGAGTTGGACAAAGGGAGATTCAGAGGGAGTTGGACAAAGGGAGATTCAGAGCTATTTGGACAGAGGGAGATTCAGAGGGAGTTGGACAGAGGGAGATTCAGAGGGAGTTGGACAGAGGGAGATTCAGAGCTATTTGGACAGAGGGAGATTCAGAGGGAGTTGGACAAAGGGAGATTCAGAGAGAGTTGGACAAAGGGAGATTCAGAGCTATTTGGACAGAGGGAGATTCAGAGGGAGTTGGACAAAGGGAGATTCAGAGAGAGTTGGACAAAGGGAGATTCAGAGAGAGTTGGACAAAGGGAGATTCAGAGAGAGTTGGACAGAGGGAGATTCAGAGAGAGTTGGACAAAGGCAGGTTCAGAGAGAGTTGGACAAAGGGAAATTCAGAGGGAGTTGGACAGAGGGAGAGTCAGAGAGAGTTGGACAGAGGGAGATTCAGAGGGAGTTGGACAAAGGGAGATTCAGAGGGAGTTGGACAGAGGGACATTCAGAGAGAGTTGGACAAAGGGAGATTCAGAGGGAGTTGGGCAAAGGGAGATTCAGAGAGAGTTGGACAAAGGGAGATTCAGAGGGAGTTGGATAAAGAGAGATTCAGAGGGAGTTGGGCAAAGGGAGATTCAGAGAGAGTTGGACAAAGGGAGATTCAGAGGGAGTTGGGCAAAGGGAGATTCAGAGAGAGTTGGACAAAGGGAGATTCAGAGAGAGTTGGACAGAGGGACATTCAGAGACAGTTGGACAAAGGCAGGTTCAGAGAGAGTTGGACAAAGGGAGATTCAGAGAGAGTTGGACAAAGGGAAATTCAGAGGGAGTTGGACAAAGGGAGATTCAGAGGGAGTTGGACAAAGGGAGATTCAGAGGGAGTTGGACAGAGGGAGATTCAGAGAGAGTTGGACAAAGGGAGATTCAGAGGGAGTTGGGCAAAGGGAGATTCAGAGAGAGTCGGACAAAGGGAGATTCAGAGGGAGTTGGATAAAGAGAGATTCAGAGAGAGTTGGACAAAGGGAGATTCAGAGAGAGTTGGACAAAGGGAGATTCAGAGGGAGTTGGGCAAAGGGAGATTCAGAGAGAGTTGGACAGAGGGAGATTCAGAGGGAGTTTTACAAAGGGAGATTCAGAGGGAGTTGGACAGAGGGAGATTCAGAGGGAGTTGGACAAAGGGAGATTCAGAGAGAGTTGGACATAGGGAGATTCAGAGGGAGTTTTACAAAGGGAGATTCAGAGGGAGTTGGATAGAAGGAGATTCAGAGGGAGTTTTACAAAGGGAGATTCAGAGGGAGTTGGACAGAGGGAGATTCAGGGAGAGTTTTAGAAAGGGAGATTCAGAGAGAGTTGGACAGAGGGAGATTCAGAGGGAGTTGGACAAAGGGAGATTCAGAGAGAGTTGGACAGAGGGAGATTCAGAGGGAGTTTTACAAAGGGAGATTCAGAGGGAGTTGGACAGAGGGAGATTCAGGGAGAGTTTTACAAAGGGAGATTCAGAGAGAGTTGGACAAAGGGAGATTCAGAGGGAGTTGGACAAAGGGAGATTCAGAGGGAGTTGGACAAAGGGAGATTCAGAGGGAGTTGGACAGAGGGAGATTCAGAGAGAGTTGGACAAAGCGAGATTCAGAGGGAGTTGGACAAAGGGAGATTCAGAGGGAGTTGGACAAAGGGAGATTCAGAGGGAGTTGGACAGAGGGAGATTCAGAGGGAGTTGGACAAAGGGAGATTCAGAGGGAGTTGGACAGAGGGAGATTCAGAGAGAGTTGGACAAAGGGAGATTCAGAGAGAGTTGGACAAAGGGAGATTCAGAGGGAGTTGGACAGAGGGAGATTCAGAGGGAGCTGGACAGAGGGAGATTCAGAGAGAGTTGGACAAAGGGAGATTCAGAGGGAGTTGGACAAAGGGAGATTCAGAGAGAGTTGGACAGAGGGAGATTCAGAGGGAGTTGGACAGAGGGAGATTCAGAGAGAGTTGGACAAAGGGAGATTCAGAGAGAGTTGGACAGAGGGAGATTCAGAGGGAGTTGGACAAAGGGAGATTCAGGGAGAGTTGGACAGAAGGAGATTCAGAGGGAGTTGGACAGAGGGAGATTCAGAGGGAGTTGGACAAAGGGAGATTCAGAGAGAGTTGGACAAAGGGAGATTCAGAGAGAGTTGGACAGAGGGAGATTCAGAGGGAGTTGGACAAAGGGAGATTCAGGGAGAGTTGGACAGAAGGAGATTCAGAGGGAGTTGGACAGAGGGAGATTCAGAGAGAGTTGGACAGAAGGAGATTCAGAGGGAGTTGGACAAAGGGAGATTCAGGGAGAGTTGGACAGAGGGAGATTCAGAGGGAGTTGGACAGAGGGAGATTCAGAGAGAGTTGGACAAAGGGAGATTCAGAGGGAGTTGGACAGAGGGAGATTCAGAGACAGTTGGGCAAAGGGAGATTCAGAGAGAGTTGGACAAAGGGAGATTCAGAGGGAGTTGGACAGAAGGAGATTCAGAGGGAGTTGGACAAAGGGAGATTCAGGGAGAGTTGGACAGAGGGAGATTCAGAGGGAGTTGGACCGAGGGAGATTCAGAGGGAGTTGGACAGAGGGAGATTCAGAGAGAGTTGGACAGAAGGAGATTCAGAGGGAGTTGGACAAAGGGAGATTCAGGGAGAGTTGGACAGAGGGAGATTCAGAGGGAGTTGGACAGAAGGAGATTCAGAGGGAGTTGGACAGAGGGAGATTCAGAGGGAGTTGGACAGAGGGAGATTCAGAGAGAGTTGGACAGAGGGAGATTCAGAGGGAGTTGGACAGAGGGAGATTCAGAGAGAGTTGGACAGAAGGAGATTCAGAGGGAGTTGGACAAAGGGAGATTCAGAGGGAGTTGGACAGAGGGAGATTCAGGGAGAGTTTTACAAAGGGAGATTCAGAGAGAGTTGGACAAAGGGAGATTCAGAGGGAGTTGGACAAAGGGAGATTCAGAGAGAGTTGGACAAAGGGAGATTCAGAGAGAGTTGGACAAAGGGAGATTCAGAGGGAGTTGGACAAAGGGAGATTCAGAGAGAGTTGGACAGAGGGAGATTCAGAGAGAGTTGGACAAAGGGAGATTCAGAGGGAGTTGGACAGAGGGAGATTCAGAGAGAGTTGGACAGAAGGAGATTCAGAGGGAGTTGGACAAAGGGAGATTCAGAGAGAGTTGGACAGAGGGAGATTCAGAGGGAGTTGGACAGAGGGAGATTCAGAGGGAGTTGGACCGAGGGAGATTCAGAGGGAGTTGGACAGAGGGAGATTCAGAGAAAGTTGGACAAAGGGAGATTCAGAGAGAGTTGGACAGAGGGCGATTCAGAGAGAGTTGGAGAGAGGTAGATTCAGAGGGAATTGGACAGAGGGAGATTCAGAGGGAGTTGGACAGAGGGAGATTCAGACAGAGTTGGACAGAGGGAGATTCAGAGGGAGTTGGACAGAGGGAGATTCAGAGAGAGTTGGACAGGGGGAGATTCAGAGGGAGTTGGACAGAGGGAGATTCAGAGAGAGTTGGACAGAGGGAGATTCAGAGGGAGTTGGACAGAGGGAGATTCAGAGGGAGTTGGACAGAGGGAGATTCAGAGGGAGTTGGACAAAGGGAGATTCAGACAGAGTTGGACAGAGGGAGATTCAGAGGGAGTTGGACAGAGGGAGATTCAGAGGGAGTTGGACAGAGGGAGATTCAGAGGGAGTTGGACAGAGGGAGATTCAGAGGGAGTTGGACAGAGGGCGATTCAGAGGGAGTTGGACAGAGGGAGATTCAGAGGGAGTTGGACAGAGGGAGATTCAGAGAAAGTTGGACAAAGGGAGATTCAGAGAGAGTTGGACAGAGGGAGATTCAGAGGGAGTTGGACAGAGGGAGATTCAGAGAAAGTTGGACAAAGGGAGATTCAGAGAGAGTTGGACAGAGGGAGATTCAGAGGGAGTTGGACAAAGGGAGATTCAGAGGGAGTTGGACAAAAGGAAATTCAGAGGGAATTGGACAAGGAGGGAGTGCTGCACGTGACACTGTGGTTAGCACTGCTGCCTCAGGGCATTGAGGAACCGTGTTCGACTCCCGGCCCCGGTCACTGTCCGTATGGAGTTTACACATTTTCCCCGTGTTTGCGTGGATTTCACCCCCACAACCCAATGATGTGAGGGGTTGTTTAGCACAGGGCTAAATCGCGGGCTATGAAAGTAGACCAAGGCAGGCCAGCAGCACGCTTCAATTCCTGTACCAGTCTCCCCGAACAGGCGCCGGAATGTGGCGACTAGGGGCTTTTCACAGTAACTTCATTGAAGCCCACTTGCGACAATAAGCGATTTTCATTTTTCATGTGCAGGGCAAGTGGATTGGCCAGGCTAAATTGCCCCTTAATTAGAAAACAATTAATTGGGGACTTTAAATTTATATTTAACAAAAGGGGGAAAAGGAGAAGGGAGGGAGGGAGAGATGAGGAAAGTCAGAGAGAGGAATGGAGGGAGGCAGGAAGTGAGGAAAGAGGGAAAGGAGAGACAGACGAAAGGGAGAGGTTGGGGAGTGGGTTTGAAGACAGGAGAAGATGGAGAAGGAGAGAGTGTGGACAGGAAGATAGAAGAGGAGTGAGAAGAAGGGAAAATGGAGGAGATCAGGGACGGGATTCTCCGCAATCGCCGCGATGTCCGCCGACTGGCGCCAAAAACGGCGCGAATCAGTCGGGCATCGCGCCGCCCCAAAGGTGCGGAATTCTCCCCATCTTGAGGGGGCTGAGCCCCAACCTTGAGGGGCTAGGCCCGCGCCGGACTGATTTCCGCCCCGCCAGCTGGCGGGAAAGGCCTTTGGTGCCCCGCCAGCTGGCGCGGAAATGACTTTGCCGGGCGGCGCATGTGCGGGAGCATCAGCGGCCGCTCACGGCATCCCCGCGCATGCGCAGTGGAGGGGGTCTCTTCCGCCTCTGCCATGGTGGAGACCGTGGCGAAGGCGGAAGGAAAAGAGTGCCCCCAGGGCACAGGCCCGCCCGCGGATCGGTGGGCCCCGCTCGCGGGCCAGGCCACCGTGGGGGCACCCCCCCAGGGGCCAGATCGCCCCGCGCCCCCCCCCCCCCCAGGACCCCGGAGCCCGCTCGCGCCGCCTTGTCCCGCCGTTCGAAAGGTGGTTCAATCCATGCCAGCTGGCGTGGGTTGATAGCGGCGGGACTTCGGCCCATCGCGGACCGGAGAAACGCTGGGGCTGGGCCTGCCGACCGGCGCGATTCCCGTCGACCGGCGCGGCGCGATTCCCGCCCCCGCCGAATCTCTGGTGGCGGAGAATTCAGGACACGGCGGGGCGGGATTCACGCCAGCCCCCGGCGATTATCCAACCCGGAGGGGGGTCGGAGTATCGCGCCGAGGGAACAGAAGGAGGTGTTGGAGGTTTAGAGGTGATGGCAATAGTGGAAGAGGATAAGGGATAAAGAGGGGATGGGGACAGGGAGGGGAGTGGAGGAGGAGAGGGGAGGAGGGGATGGAGGAGGGGATGGGGACAGTGCGGGGAGTGGAGGAGGGGAGTGGAGGAGGAGAGGGGAGGAGGGGAGGGGAGGAGGGGATGGGGACAGGGAGGGGACTGGAGGAGGTGAGGGGAGGAGGGGATGGAGGAGGGGATGGGGACAGTGCGGGGAGTGGAGGAGGGGAGTGGAGGAGGAGAGGGGAGGAGGGGAGGGGAGGAGGGGATGGGGACAGGGAGGGGAGTGGAGGAGGGGATGGGGACAGGGAGGGGAGTGGAGGAGGGGAGTGGAGGAGGGGAGTGGAGGAGGGGAAGGGGACAGGGAGGGGAGTGGAGGAGGGGAGTGGAGGAGGGGATGGAGGAGGGGATGGAGGAGGGGATGGGGACAGTGCGGGGAGTGGAGGAGGGGAGTGGAGGAGGGGAGTTGAGGAGGAGGGGAGTGGAGGAGGGGATGGGGACAGTGCGGGGAGTGGAGGAGGGGAGTGGAGGAGGGGAGTGGAGGAGGGGATGGAGGAGGAGATGGAGGAGGGGTTGGGGACAGTGCGGGGAGTGGAGGAGTGGAGTGGAGGAGGGGATGGGGACAGTGCGGGGAGTGGAGGAGGGGAGTGGAGGAGGGGATGGAGGAGGGGATGGGGACAGTGCGGGGAGTGGAGGAGGGGAGTGGAGGAGGGGATGGGGACAGTGCGGGGAGTGGAGGAGTGGAGTGGAGGAGGGGATGGGGACAGTGCGGGGAGTGGAGGAGGGGAGTGGAGGAGGGGATGGGGACAGTGCGGGGAGTGGAGGAGTGGAGTGGAGGAGGGGATGGGGACAGTGCGGGGAGTGGAGGGGGGGAGTGGAGGAGGGGATGGAGGAGGGGATGGGGACAGTGCGGGGAGTGGAGGGGGGATGGAGGAGGGGATGGGGACAGAGCGGGGAGTGGAGGGGGGGATGGAGGAGGGGATGGGGACAGTGCGGGGAGTGGAGGAGGGGAGTGGAGGAGGGGATGGAGGAGGGGATGGGGACAGTGCGGGGAGGGGAGGAGGGGAGTGGAGGAGGGGATGGAGGAGGGGATGGAGGAGGGGAGTGGAGGGGGGATGGAAGAGGGGATGGGGACAGTGCGGGGAGTGGAGGGGGAGATGGAGGAGGGGATGGGGACAGTGCGGGGAGTGGAGGAGGGGATGGAGGAGGGGAGTGGAGGAGGGGATGGAGGAGGGGATGGAGGAGGGGATGGGGCAGGGTGGGGAGTGGAGGAGGGGATGGAGGAGGGGATGGAGGAGGGGATGGGGACAGTGCGGGGAGTGGAGGAGGGGATGGAGGAGGGGATGGGGACAGTGCGGGGAGTGGAGGAGGGGATGGAGGAGGGGATGGAGGAGGGGATGGGGACAGTGCGGGGAGTGGAGGAGGGGATGGAGGAGGGGATGGAGGAGGGGATGGAGGAGGGGATGGGGCAGGGCGGGGAGTGGAGGAGGGGATGGAGGAGGGGATGGAGGAGGGGATGGGGACAGTGCGGGGAGTGGAGGAGGGGATGGAGGAGGGGATGGAGGAGGGGATGGAGGAGGGGATGGGGCAGGGCGGGGAGTGGAGGAGGGGATGGAGGAGGGGATGGAGGAGGGGATGGGGACAGTGCGGGGAGTGGAGGAGGGGATGGAGGAGGGGATGGGGACAGTGCGGGGAGTGGAGGAGGGGATGGAGGAGTGGATGGAAGAGGGGATGGGGACAGTGCGGGGAGTGGAGGAGGGGAGTGGAGGAGGGGATGGGGACAGTGCGGGGAGTGGAGGGGGGGAGTGGAGGGGGGATGGAGGAGGGGATGGGGACAGTGCGGGGAGTGGAGGAGGGGATGGAGGAGGGGATGGAGGAGGGGATGGGGACAGTGCGGGGAGTGGAGGGGGGATGGAGGAGGGGATGGAGGAGGGGATGGGGACAGTGCGGGGAGTGGAGGGGGGGATGGAGGAGGGGATGGGGACAGTGCGGGGAGTGGAGGAGGGGATGGAGGAGGGGATGGAGGAGGGGATGGAGGAGGGGATGGGGCAGGGCGGGGAGTGGAGGAGGGGATGGAGGAGGGGATGGAGGAGGGGATGGGGACAGTGCGGGGAGTGGAGGAGGGGAGTGGAGGGGGGGATGGAGGAGGGGATGGGGACAGTGCGGGGAGTGGAGGAGGGGAGTGGAGGAGGGGAGTGGAGGAGGGGATGGAGGAGGGGATGGGGACAGTGCGGGGAGTGGAGGGGGGGATGGAGGAGGGGATGGGGACAGTGCGGGGAGTGGAGGGGGGATGGAGGAGGGGATGGGGACAGTGCGGGGAGTGGAGGGGGGGATGGAGGGGGGGATGGAGGAGGGGATGGAGGAGGGGATGGGGACAGTGCGGGGAGTGGAGGAGGGGATGGGGACAGTGCGTGGAGTGGAGGAGGGGATGGAGGAGGGGATGGGGACAGTGCGGGGAGTGGAGGAGGGGATGGGGACAGTGCGGGGAGTGGAGGAGGGGATGGAGGAGGGGATGGGGACAGTGCGGGGAGTGGAGGAGGGGAGTGGAGGAGGGGATGGAGGAGGGGATGGAGGAGGGGATGGGGACAGTGCGGGGAGTGGAGGGGGGATGGAGGAGGGGATTGAGGAGGGGATGGGGACAGTGCGGGGAGTGGAGGAGGGGATGGAGGAGGGGATGGAGGAGGGGATGGAGGAGGGGATGGGGACAGTGCGGGGAGTGGAGGAGGGGAGTGGAGGGGGGGATGGAGGAGGGGATGGGGACAGTGCGGGGAGTGGAGGAGGGGATGGGGACAGTGCGGGGAGTGGAGGAGGGGAGTGGAGGGGGGGATGGAGGAGGGGATGGGGACAGTGCGGGGAGTGGAGGAGGGGAGTGGAGGGGGGGATGGAGGAGGGGATGGGGACAGTGCGGGGAGTGGAGGAGGGGAGTGGAGGAGGGGAGTGGAGGGGGGGAGTGGAGGAGGGGATGGAGGAGGGGATGGGGACAGTGCGGGGAGTGGAGGGGGGGATGGAGGAGGGGATGGAGGAGGGGATGGGGACAGTGCGGGGAGTGGAGGAGGGGAGTGGAGGAGGGGATGGAGGAGGGGATGGAGGAGGGGATGGGGACAGTGCGGGGAGTGGAGGAGGGGAGTGGAGGAGGGGAGTGGAGGGGGGGATGGAGGAGGGGATGGGGACAGTGCGGGGAGTGGAGGAGGGGAGTGGAGGAGGGGAGTGGAGGGGGGGATGGAGGAGGGGATGGAGGAGGGGATGGGGACAGTGCGGGGAGTGGAGGAGGGGAGTGGAGGAGGGGAGTGGAGGAGGGGATAGAGGAGGGGATGGGGACAGTGCGGGGAGTGGAGGGGGGGATGGAGGAGGGGATGGAGGTGGGGATGGGGACAGTGCGGGGAGTGGAGGAGGGGATGGAGGAGGGGACGGGGACAGTGCGGGGAGTGGAGGGGGGTATGGAGGGGGGGATGGAGGAGGGGATGGGGACAGTGCGGGGAGTGGAGGAGGGGATGGAGGAGGGGATGGGGACAGTGCGGGGAGTGGAGGAGGGGATGGAGGAGGGGATGGGGACAGTGCGGGGAGTGGAGGGGGGGAGTGGAGGGGGGGATGGAGGAGGGGATGGGGACAGTGCGGGGAGTGGAGGGGGGATGGAGGGGGGGATGGAGGAGGGGATGGGGACAGTGCGGGGAGTGGAGGGGGGGATGGAGGAGGGGATGGGGACAGTGCGGGGAGTGGAGGGGGGGATGGAGGAGGGGATGGGGACAGTGCGGGGAGTGGAGGAGGGGAGTGGAGGGGGGGATGGAGGAGGGGATGGGGACAGTGCGGGGAGTGGAGGGGGGGAGTGGAGGGGGGGATGGAGGAGGGGATGGGGACAGTGCGGGGAGTGGAGGGGGGATGGAGGGGGGGATGGAGGAGGGGATGGGGACAGTGCGGGGAGTGGAGGGGGGGATGGAGGGGGGGATGGAGGAGGGGATGGAGGAGGGGATGGGGTCAGTGCGGGGAGTGGAGGAGGGGATGGAGGAGGGGATGGAGGAGGGGATGGGGACAGTGCGGGGAGTGGAGGGGGGATGGAGGAGGGGATGGAGGAGGGGATGGAGGAGGGGATGGGGACAGTGCGGGGAGTGGAGGGGGGATGGAGGAGGGGATGGGGACAGTGCGGGGAGTGGAGGAGGGGATGGAGGAGGGGTTGGGCACAGTGCGGGGAGTGGAGGGGGGGATGGAGGAGGGGATGGAGGAGGGGATGGGGACAGTGCGGGAAGTGGAGGGGGGGATGGAGGAGGGGATGGAGGAGGGGATGGGGACAGTGCGGGGAGTGGAGGAGGGGATGGAGGAGGGGATGGAGGAGGGGATGGGGACACTGCGGGGAGTGGAGGAGGGGAGTGGAGGAGGGGATGGAGGAGGGGATGGGGACAGTGCGGGGAGTGGAGGGGGGATGGAGGAGGGGATGGGGACAGTGCGGGGAGTGGAGGGGGGATGGAGGAGGGGATGGGGACAGTGCGGGGAGTGGAGGGGGGGATGGAGGGGGGGATGGAGGAGGGGATGGAGGAGGGGATGGGGACAGTGCGGGGAGTGGAGGAGGGGATGGAGGAGGGGATGGAGGAGGGGATGGGGACAGTGCGGGGAGTGGAGGAGGGGATGGAGGAGGGGATGGGGACAGTGCGGGGAGTGGAGGAGGGGATGGAGGAGGGGATGGAGGAGGGGATGGGGACAGTGCGGGGAGTGGAGGGGGGGATGGAGGAGGGGATGGGGACAGTGCGGGGAGTGGAGGAGGGGATGGAGGAGGGGATGGAGGAGGGGATGGGGACAGTGCGGGGAGTGGAGGAGGGGAGTGGAGGAGGGGATGGGGACAGTGCGGGGAGTGGAGGAGGGGATGGAGGAGGGGATGGGGACAGTGCGGGGAGTGGAGGGGGGGATGGAGGAGGGGATGGAGGAGGGGATGAGGACAGTGCGGGGAGTGGAGGAGAGGATGGAGGAGGGGATGGGGACAGTGCGGGGAGTGGAGGGGGGGATGGAGGAGGGGATGGGGACAGTGCGGGGAGTGGAGGGGGGGATGGAGGAGGGGATGGAGGAGGGGATGGAGGAGGGGATGGGGGCAGTGCGGGGAGTGGAGGGGGGGATGGAGGAGGGGATGGGGACAGTGCGGGGAGTGGAGGGGGGGATGGAGGAGGGGATGGAGGAGGGGATGGGGACAGTGCGGGGAGTGGAGGAGGGGATGGAGGAGGGGACGGGGACAGTGCGGGGAGTGGAGGGGGGGATGGAGGGGGGGATGGAGGAGGGGATGGGGACAGTGCGGGGAGTGGAGGAGGGGATGGAGGAGGGGACGGGGACAGTGCGGGGAGTGGAGGGGGGGATGGAGGAGGGGATGGGGACAGTGCGGGGAGTGGAGGAGGGGATGGAGGAGGGGATGGGGACAGTGCGGGGAGTGGAGGAGGGGAGTGGAGGAGGGGAGTGGAGGAGGGGATGGGGACAGTGCGGGGAGTGGAGGGGGGATGGAGGAGGGGATGGGGACAGTGCGGGGAGTGGAGGAGGGGATGGGGACAGTGCGGGGAGTGGAGGGGGGGATGGAGGAGGGGATGGGGACAGTGCGGGGAGTGGAGGAGGGGAGTGGAGGGGGGGATGGGGACAGTGCGGGGAGTGGAGGAGGGGATGGGGACAGTGCGGGGAGTGGAGGGGGGGATGGAGGAGGGGATGGGGACAGTGCGGGGAGTGGAGGAGGGGATGGAGGAGGGGATGGGGACAGTGCGGGGAGTGGAGGAGGGGATGGAGGAGGGGATGGAGGAGGGGATGGGGACAGTGCGGGGAGTGGAGGAGGGGATGGAGGAGGGGATGGAGGAGGGGATGGGGACAGTGCGGGGAGTGGAGGAGGGGATGGAGGAGGGGATGGAGGAGGGGATGGGGACAGTGCGGGGAGTGGAGGAGGGGATGGAGGAGGGGATGGAGGAGGGGATGGGGACAGTGCGGGGAGTGGAGGAGGGGATGGAGGAGGGGAGTGGAGGAGGGGATGGAGGAGGGGATGGGGACAGTGCGGGGAGTGGAGGGGGGATGGAGGAGGGGACGGAGACAGTGCGGGGAGTGGAGGAGGGGAGTGGAGGGGGGGATGGGGACAGTGCGGGGAGTGGAGGAGGGGAGTGGAGGGGGGGATGGGGACAGTGCGGGGAGTGGAGGGGGGGATGGAGGAGGGGATGGAGGAGGGGATGGGGACAGTGCGGGGAGTGGAGGAGGGGATGGAGGAGGGGATGGAGGAGGGGATTGAGGAGGGGATGGGGACAGTGCGGGGAGTGGAGGAGGGGATGGAGGAGGGGATGGGGACAGTGCGGGGAGTGGAGGAGGGGAGTGGAGGGGGGGATAGAGGAGGGGATGGGGACAGTGCGGGGAGTGGAGGAGGGGAGTGGAGGAGGGGATGGGGACAGTGCGGGGAGTGGAGAGGGGGATGGAGGAGGGGATGGGGACAGTGTGGGGAGTGGAGGAGGGGATGGAGGAGGGGATGGAGGAGGGGATGGAGGAGGGGATGGGGACAGTGCGGGGAGTGGAGGAGGGGATGGAGGAGGGGATGGGGACAGTGCGGGGAGTGGAGAGGGGGATGGAGGAGGGGATGGGGACAGTGCGGGTAGTGGAGGAGGGGATGGAGGAGGGGATGGAGGTGGGGATGGGGACAGTGCGGGGAGTGGAGGAGGGGATGGAGGAGGGGAGTGGAGGAGGGGATGGAGGAGGGGATGGGGACAGTGCGGGGAGTGGAGGGGGGATGGAGGAGGGGATGGAGACAGTGCGGGGAGTGGAGGAGGGGATGGAGGAGGGGATGGGGACAGTGCGGGGAGTGGAGGAGGGGAGTGGAGGAGGGGAGTGGAGGTGGGGATGGAGGAGGGGATGGGGACAGTGCGGGGAGTGGAGGGGGGGAGTGGAGGGGGGGATGGAGGAGGGGATGGGGACAGTGCGGGGAGTGGAGGGGGGGAGTGGAGGGGGGGATGGAGGAGGGGACGGGGACAGTGCGGGGAGTGGAGGAGGGGATGGAGGAGGGGATGGAGGAGGGGATGGAGGAGGGGATGGGGACAGTGCGGGGAGTGGAGGAGGGGATGGAGGAGGGGATGGGGACAGTGCGGGGAGTGGAGGGGGGGAGTGGAGGGGGGGATGGAGGAGGGGATGGGGACAGTGCGGGGAGTGGAGGAGGGGATGGAGGAGGGGATGGGGACAGTGCGGGGAGTGGAGGGGGGGAGTGGAGGGGGGGATGGAGGACGGGATGGGGACAGTGCGGGGAGTGGAGGAGGGGATGGAGGAGGGGATGGGGACAGTGCGGGGAGTGGAGGGGGGGAGTGGAGGGGGGGATGGAGGAGGGGATGGAGGAGGGGATGGGGACAGTGCGGCGAGTGGAGGGGGGGATGGAGGGGGGGATGGAGGAGGGGATGGGGACAGTGCGGGGAGTGGAGGAGAGGATGGAGGAGGGGATGGGGACAGTGCGGGGAGTGGAGGGGGGATGGAGGGGGGGATGGAGGAGGGGATGGGGACAGTGCGGGGAGTGGAGGGGGGGATGGAGGAGGGGATGGGGACAGTGCGGGGAGTGGAGGGGGGGATGGAGGGGGGGATGGAGGAGGGGATGGAGGAGGGGATGGGGACAGTGCGGGGAGTGGAGGAGGGGATGGAGGAGGGGATGGAGGAGGGGAGTGGAGGAGGGGATGGAGGAGGGGAGTGGAGGAGGGGGGGATGGAGGAGGGGATGGAGGAGGGGATGGGGACAGTGCGGGGAGTGGAGGGGGGGATGGAGGAGGGGATGGGGACAGTGCGGGGAGTGGAGGAGGGGAGTGGAGGGGGGGAGTGGAGGGGGGGATGGAGGAGGGGATGGGGACAGTGCGGGGAGTGGAGGGGGGGAGTGGAGGAGGGGATGGGGACAGTGCGGGGAGTGGAGGGGGGGAGTGGAGGAGGGGATGGGGACAGTGCGGGGAGTGGAGGAGGGGATGGAGGAGGGGATAGGGACAGTGCGGGGAGTGGAGGGGGGGAGTGGAGGAGGGGATGGGGACAGTGCGGGGAGTGGAGGAGGGAATGGGGACAGTGCGGGGAGTGGAGGGGGGGAGTGGAGGAGGGGATGGGGACAGTGCGGGGAGTGGAGGAGGGGATGGGGACAGTGCGGGGAGTGGAGAGGGGATGGAGGAGGGGATGGGGACAGTGCGGGGAGTGGAGGGGGGGGATGGAGGAGGGGATGGGGACAGTGCGGGGAGTGGAGGAGGGGATGGGGACAGTGCGGGGAGTGGAGGGGGGGAGTGGAGGAGGGGATGGAGGAGGGGATGGGGACAGTGCGGGGAGTGGAGGGGGGGATGGAGGAGGGGATGGAGGAGGGGATGGGGACAGTGCGGGGAGTGGAGGAGGGGAGTGGAGGAGGGGATGGAGGAGGGGATGGGGACAGTGCGGGGAGTGGAGGGGGGGATGGAGGAGGGGATGGAGGAGGGGATGGGGACAGTGCGGGGAGTGGAGGAGGGGATGGAGGAGGGGATGGAGGAGGGGACGGGGACAGTGCGGGGAGTGGAGGAGGGGATGGAGGAGGGGATGGGGACAGTGCGGGGAGTGGAGGAGGGGATGGAGGAGGGGATGGGGACAGTGCGGGGAGTGGAGGGGGGGAGTGGAGGGGGGGATGGAGGACGGGATGGGGACAGTGCGGGGAGTGGAGGAGGGGATTGAGGAGGGGATGGGGACAGTGCGGGGAGTGGAGGGGGGGAGTGGAGGGGGGGATGGAGGAGGGGATGGAGGAGGGGATGGGGACAGTGCGGCGAGTGGAGGGGGGGATGGAGGGGGGGATGGAGGAGGGGATGGGGACAGTGCGGGGAGTGGAGGAGAGGATGGAGGAGGGGATGGGGACAGTGCGGGGAGTGGAGGGGGGATGGAGGGGGGGATGGAGGAGGGGATGGGGACAGTGCGGGGAGTGGAGGGGGGGATGGAGGAGGGGATGGGGACAGTGCGGGGAGTGGAGGGGGGGATGGAGGGGGGGATGGAGGAGGGGATGGAGGAGGGGATGGGGACAGTGCGGGGAGTGGAGGAGGGGATGGAGGAGGGGATGGAGGAGGGGAGTGGAGGAGGGGATGGAGGAGGGGAGTGGAGGAGGGGGGGATGGAGGAGGGGATGGAGGAGGGGATGGGGACAGTGCGGGGAGTGGAGGGGGGGATGGAGGAGGGGATGGGGACAGTGCGGGGAGTGGAGGAGGGGAGTGGAGGGGGGGAGTGGAGGGGGGGATGGAGGAGGGGATGGGGACAGTGCGGGGAGTGGAGGGGGGGAGTGGAGGAGGGGATGGGGACAGTGCGGGGAGTGGAGGGGGGGAGTGGAGGAGGGGATGGGGACAGTGCGGGGAGTGGAGGAGGGGATGGAGGAGGGGATAGGGACAGTGCGGGGAGTGGAGGGGGGGAGTGGAGGAGGGGATGGGGACAGTGCGGGGAGTGGAGGAGGGAATGGGGACAGTGCGGGGAGTGGAGGGGGGGAGTGGAGGAGGGGATGGGGACAGTGCGGGGAGTGGAGGAGGGGATGGGGACAGTGCGGGGAGTGGAGAGGGGATGGAGGAGGGGATGGGGACAGTGCGGGGAGTGGAGGGGGGGGATGGAGGAGGGGATGGGGACAGTGCGGGGAGTGGAGGAGGGGATGGGGACAGTGCGGGGAGTGGAGGGGGGGAGTGGAGGAGGGGATGGAGGAGGGGATGGGGACAGTGCGGGGAGTGGAGGGGGGGATGGAGGAGGGGATGGAGGAGGGGATGGGGACAGTGCGGGGAGTGGAGGAGGGGAGTGGAGGAGGGGATGGAGGAGGGGATGGGGACAGTGCGGGGAGTGGAGGGGGGGATGGAGGAGGGGATGGAGGAGGGGATGGGGACAGTGCGGGGAGTGGAGGAGGGGATGGAGGAGGGGATGGAGGAGGGGACGGGGACAGTGCGGGGAGTGGAGGAGGGGATGGAGGAGGGGACGGGGACAGTGCGGGGAGTGGAGGAGGGGAGTGGAGGAGGGGATGGAGGAGGGGATGGGGACAGTGCGGGGAGTGGAGGGGGGGATGGAGGAGGGGATGTGGACAGTGCCGGGAGTGGAGGAGGGGAGTGGAGGAGGGGATGGAGGAGGGGATGGGGACAGTGCGGGGAGTGGAGGAGGGGATGGAGGAGGGGACGGGGACAGTGCGGGGAGTGGAGGAGGGGAGTGGAGGAGGGGATGGAGGAGGGGATGGGGACAGTGCGGGGAGTGGAGGGGGGGATGGAGGAGGGGATGTGGACAGTGCCGGGAGTGGAGGAGGGGAGTGGAGGAGGGGATGGAGGAGGGGATGGGGACAGTGCGGGGAGTGGAGGGGGGGATGGAGGAGGGGATGGAGGAGGGGATGGGGACAGTGCGGGGAGTGGAGGAGGGGATGGAGGAGGGGACGGGGACAGTGCGGGGAGTGGAGGGGGGTATGGAGGGGGGGATGGAGGAGGGGATGGGGACAGTGCGGGGAGTGGAGGAGGGGATGGAGGAGGGGATGGGGACAGTGCGGGGAGTGGAGGAGGGGATGGAGGAGGGGATGGGGACAGTGCGGGGAGTGGAGGGGGGGAGTGGAGGGGGGGATGGAGGAGGGGATGGGGACAGTGCGGGGAGTGGAGGGGGGATGGAGGGGGGGATGGAGGAGGGGATGGGGACAGTGCGGGGAGTGGAGGGGGGGATGGAGGGGGGGATGGAGGAGGGGATGGGGACAGTGCGGGGAGTGGAGGGGGGGATGGAGGAGGGGATGGGGACAGTGCGGGGAGTGGAGGGGGGGATGGAGGGGGGATGGAGGAGGGGATGGAGGAGGGGATGGGGTCAGTGCGGGGAGTGGAGGAGGGGATGGAGGAGGGGATGGGGACAGTGCGGGGAGTGGAGGGGGGATGGAGGAGGGGATGGAGGAGGGGATGGGGTCAGTGCGGGGAGTGGAGGGGGGGATGGAGGAGGGGATGGGCACAGTGCGGGGAGTGGAGGAGGGGATGGAGGAGGGGATGGAGGAGGGGATGGGGACAGTGCGGGGAGTGGAGGGGGGGATGGAGGAGGGGATGGGGACAGTGCGGGGAGTGGAGGAGGGGATGGAGGAGGGGTTGGGCACAGTGCGGGGAGTGGAGGGGGGGATGGAGGAGGGGATGGAGGAGGGGATGGGGACAGTGCGGGGAGTGGAGGAGGGGATGGAGGAGGGGATGGAGGAGGGGATGGGGACAGTGCGGGGAGTGGAGGGGGGGAGTGGAGGAGGGGACGGGGACAGTGCGGGGAGTGGAGGAGGGGAGTGGAGGAGGGGATGGAGGAGGGGATGGGGACAGTGCGGGGAGTGGAGGGGGGGAGTGGAGGAGGGGATGGAGGAGGGGATGGGGACAGTGCGGGGAGTGGAGGGGGGATGGAGGAGGGGATGGGGACAGTGCGGGGAGTGGAGGGGGGATGGAGGAGGGGATGGGGACAGTGCGGGGAGTGGAGGGGGGGATGGAGGGGGGGATGGAGGAGGGGATGGAGGAGGGGATGGGGACAGTGCGGGGAGTGGAGGAGGGGATGGAGGAGGGGATGGGGACAGTGCGGGGAGTGGAGGCGGGGATGGAGGAGGGGATGGGGACAGTGCGGGGAGTGGAGGGGGGGATGGAGGAGGGGATTGAGGAGGGGATGGGGACAGTGCGGGGAGTGGAGGAGGGGATGGAGGAGGGGATGGAGGAGGGGATGGGGACAGTGCGGGGAGTGGAGGGGGGGATGGAGGAGGGGATGGGGACAGTGCGGGGAGTGGAGGAGGGGATGGAGGAGGGGATGGAGGAGGGGATGGGGACAGTGCGGGGAGTGGAGGAGGGGAGTGGAGGAGGGGATGGGGACAGTGCGGGGAGTGGAGGAGGGGATGGAGGAGGGGATAGGGACAGTGCGGGGAGTGGAGGAGGGGATGGAGGAGGGGATGGGGACAGTGCGGGGAGTGGAGGAGGGGAGTGGAGGGGGGGATGGAGGAGGGGATGGGGACAGTGCGGGGAGTGGAGGAGGGGATGGGGACAGTGCGGGGAGTGGAGGGGGGGATGGAGGAGGGGATGGAGGAGGGGATGGAGGAGGGGATGGGGACAGTGCGGGGAGTGGAGGGGGGGATGGAGGAGGGGATGGAGGAGGGGATGAGGACAGTGCGGGGAGTGGAGGAGAGGATGGAGGAGGGGATGGGGACAGTGCGGGGAGTGGAGGGGGGATGGAGGAGGGGATGGGGACAGTGCGGGGAGTGGAGGGGGGGATGGATGAGGGGATGGAGGAGGGGATGGAGGAGGGGATGGGGGCAGTGCGGGGAGTGGAGGGGGGGATGGAGGAGGGGATGGGGACAGTGCGGGGAGTGGAGGGGGGGATGGAGGAGGGGATGGAGGAGGGGATGGGGACAGTGCGGGGAGTGGAGGAGGGGATGGAGGAGGCGATGGGAACAGTGCGGGGAGTGGAGGAGGGGATGGAGGAGGGGATGGAGGAGGGGATGGGGACAGTGCGGGGAGTGGAGGAGGGGATGGAGGAGGGGACGGGGACAGTGCGGGGAGTGGAGGGGGGGATGGAGGGGGGGATGGAGGAGGGGATGGGGACAGTGCGGGGAGTGGAGGAGGGGATGGAGGAGGGGATGGGGACAGTGCGGGGAGTGGAGGGGGGATGGAGGAGGGGACGGGGACAGTGCGGGGAGTGGAGGAGGGGATGGAGGAGGGGATGGGGACAGTGCGGGGAGTGGAGGAGGGGAGTGGAGGAGGGGAGTGGAGGAGGGGATGGGGACAGTGCGGGGAGTGGAGGGGGGATGGAGGAGGGGATGGGGACAGTGCGGGGAGTGGAGGAGGGGAGTGGAGGGGGGGATGGGGACAGTGCGGGGAGTGGAGGAGGGGATGGGGACAGTGCGGGGAGTGGAGGGGGGGATGGAGGAGGGGATGGGGACAGTGCGGGGAGTGGAGGAGGGGAGTGGAGGGGGGGATGGGGACAGTGCGGGGAGTGGAGGAGGGGAGTGGAGGGGGGGATGGGGACAGTGCGGGGAGTGGAGGAGGGGATGGGGACAGTGCGGGGAGTGGAGGGGGGGATGGAGGAGGGGATGGAGGAGGGGATGGGGACAGTGCGGGGAGTGGAGGAGGGGATGGAGGAGGGGATGGAGGAGGGGATGGAGGAGGGGATGGGGACAGTGCGGGGAGTGGAGGAGGGGATGGAGGAGGGGATGGGGACAGTGCGGGGAGTGGAGGAGGGGAGTGGAGGGGGGGATGGAGGAGGGGATGGGGACAGTGCGGGGAGTGGAGGAGGGGAGTGGAGGAGGGGATGGGGACAGTGCGGGGAGTGGAGAGGGGGATGGAGGAGGGGATGGGGACAGTGCGGGGAGTGGAGGAGGGGATGGAGGAGGGGATGGAGGAGGGGATGGAGGAGGGGATGGAGGAGGGGATGGGGACAGTGCGGGGAGTGGAGGAGGGGATGGAGGAGGGGATGGGGACAGTGCGGGGAGTGGAGAGGGGGATGGAGGAGGGGATGGGGACAGTGCGGGGAGTGGAGGAGGGGATGGAGGAGGGGATGGAGGAGGGGATGGAGGAGGGGATGGGGACAGTGCGGGGAGTGGAGGAGGGGATGGAGGAGGGGAGTGGAGGAGGGGATGGAGGAGGGGATGGGGACAGTGCGGGGAGTGGAGGGGGGATGGAGGAGGGGATGGAGACAGTGCGGGGAGTGGAGGAGGGGATGGAGGAGGGGATGGGGACAGTGCGGGGAGTGGAGGAGGGGAGTGGAGGAGGGGAGTGGAGGTGGGGATGGAGGAGGGGATGGGGACAGTGCGGGGAGTGGAGGGGGGGAGTGGAGGGGGGGATGGAGGAGGGGATGGGGACAGTGCGGGGAGTGGAGGGGGGGAGTGGAGGGGGGAATGGAGGAGGGGATGGGGACAGTGCGGGGAGTGGAGGAGGGGATGGAGGAGGGGACGGGGACAGTGCGGGGAGTGGAGGAGGGGATGGAGGAGGGGATGGGGACAGTGCGGGGAGTGGAGGGGGGGAGTGGAGGGGGGGGATGGAGGACGGGATGGGGACAGTGCGGGGAGTGGAGGGGGGGAGTGGAGGGGGGGATGGAGGAGGGGATGGAGGAGGGGATGGGGACAGTGCGGCGAGTGGAGGGGGGGATGGAGGGGGGGATGGAGGAGGGGATGGAGGAGGGGATGGGGACAGTGCGGGGAGTGGAGGGGGGGATGGAGGAGGGGATGGGGACAGTGCGGGGAGTGGAGGAGGGGATGGAGGAGGGGATGGGGACAGTGCGGGGAGTGGAGGGGGGGAGTGGAGGGGGGGATGGAGGACGGGATGGGGACAGTGCGGGGAGTGGAGGGGGGGGAGTGGAGGGGGGGATGGAGGAGGGGATGGAGGAGGGGATGGGGACAGTGCGGCGAGTGGAGGGGGGGATGGAGGGGGGGATGGAGGAGGGGATGGGGACAGTGCGGGGAGTGGAGGAGGGGAGTGGAGGAGAGGATGGAGGAGGGGATGGGGACAGTGCGGGGAGTGGAGGGGGGATGGAGGGGGGGATGGAGGAGGGGATGGGGACAGTGCGGGGAGTGGAGGGGGGATGGAGGGGGGGATGGAGGAGGGGATGGGGACAGTGCGGGGAGTGGCGGGGGGATGGAGGGGGGGATGGAGGAGGGGATGGAGGAGGGGATGGGGACAGTGCGGGGAGTGGAGGGGGGATGGAGGAGGGGATGGAGGAGGGGAGTGGAGGAGGGGGGGATGGAGGAGGGGATGGGGACAGTGCGGGGAGTGGAGGGGGGGATGGAGGAGGGGATGGGGACAGTGCGGGGAGTGGAGGGTGGGAGTGGAGGAGGGGATGGGGACAGTGCGGGGAGTGGAGGGGGGGAGTGGAGGAGGGGATGGGGACAGTGCGGGGAGTGGAGGAGGGGATGGAGGAGGGGATGGGGACAGTGCGGGGAGTGGAGGGGGGGAGTGGAGGAGGGGATGGGGACAGTGCGGGGAGTGGAGGAGGGGATGGGGACAGTGCGGGGAGTGGAGGGGGGGAGTGGAGGAGGGGATGGAGGAGGGGATGGGGACAGTGCGGGGAGTGGAGGAGGGGATGGGGACAGTGCGGGGAGTGGAGGAGGGGATGGAGGAGGGGATGGGGACATTGCGGGGAGTGGAGGGGGGGATGGAGGAGGGGATGGGGACAGTGCGGGGAGTGGAGGGGGGATGGAGGAGGGGATGGGGACAGTGCGGGGAGTGGAGGGGGGGAGTGGAGGAGGGGATGGAGGAGGGGATGGGGACAGTGCGGGGAGTGGAGGGGGGGATGGAGGAGGGGATGGGGACAGTGCGGGGAGTGGAGGGGGGGGATGGAGGAGGGGATGGGGACAGTGCGGGGAGTGGAGGGGGGGATGGAGGAGGGGATGGAGGAGGGGATGGAGGACAGTGCGGGGAGTGGAGGAGGGGATGGGGACAGTGCGGGGAGTGGAGGGGGGGATGGAGGAGGGGATGGAGGAGGGGATGGGGACAGTGCGGGGAGTGGAGGAGGGAATGGAGGAGGGGATGGGGACAGTGCGGGGAGTGGAGGAGGGGTTGGAGGAGGGGATGGAGGAGGGGATGGGGACAGTGCGGGGAGTGGAGGGGGGGATGGAGGAGGGGATGGAGGAGGGGATGGGGACAGTGCGGGGAGTGGAGGAGGGAATGGAGGAGGGGATGGGGACAGTGCGGGGAGTGGAGGAGGGGATGGAGGAGGGGATGGAGGAGGGGATGGGGACAGTGCGGGGAGTGGAGGGGGGGATGGAGGAGGGGATGGAGGAGGGGATGGGGACAGTGCGGGGAGTGGAGGAGGGGATGGGGACAGTGCGGGGAGTGGAGGAGGGGATGGGGACAGTGCGGGGAGTGGAGGAGGGGAGTGGAGGAGGGGATGGGGACAGTGCGGGGAGTGGAGGGGGGGATGGAGGAGGGGATGGGGACAGTGCGGGGAGTGGAGGGGGGGATGGAGGAGGGGATGGAGGAGGGGATGGGGACAGTGCGGGGAGTGGAGGAGGGGAGTGGAGGAGGGGATGGGGACAGTGCGGGGAGTGGAGGGGGGGATGGAGGAGGGGATGGGGACAGTGCAGGGAGTGGAGGAGGGGATGGAGGAGGGGATGGAGGAGGGGATGGTGACAGTGCGGGGAGTGGAGGGGGGATGGAGGAGGGGATGGGGACAGTGCGGGGAGTGGAGGGGGGAGTGGAGGAGGGGAGTGGAGGGGGGGAGTGGAGGGGGGGATGGAGGAGGGGATGGTGACAGTGCGGGGAGTGGAGGGGAGATGGAGGAGGGGATGGGGACAGTGCGGGGAGTGGAGGGGGGAGTGGAGGGGGGGATGGAGGGGGGGATGGAGGAGGGGATGGAGGAGGGGACGGGGAGAACAGGCAGATTTCTGCCTCACGGTGTAGTGAAAAGGGAGTTTAGTGTCAGGGTCCCGGCCACAACACAACAGGAAATCCTGCAGCAAATGTCGGTCTATTTGCAGAAACAGACATGAACACAGAGAGATTGTAGAAAGCAGAGAGAACTTTAGCAATAACCACCAGAACCAGCCACCACCATCACTGTCACTCTCAGCTCGCTGAACTCAGCACGGGTTCACAGAATCAGGATGTTAAACTGACGCTTCCCACCTGGATCAGTTCAGGCTGGACAGTGAGGCACCCAGAGCGACATCCGGAAAAATCCCCAAGAGAATCCAGACAGGATCAGTGACTATGGTCATAGATCACAGAATTTACAGTGCAAAAGGAGGCTATTCGGCCCATCGAGTCTGCACCAGCCCTTACAAAGAGCACCCAACTCAAGCCCACGTATCTACCCGATCCCCGTAACCACCACTTAACCTTTTATGGACACTAAGGGACAATTTAGCGCGGCCAATCCACCTAACCTGCACATCTTTGGACTGTGGGAGGAAACCGGAGCACCCGGAGGAAACCCACGCACACAAGGGGAGGACGTGCAGACTCCGCACAGACAGTGACCCAAGCCGGAATCGAACCTGGGACCCTGGAGCTAACCACTGTGCTACCATACTGCTCTATGGTGATGGGGGTATCAGTAACTATGGTGATGGGGGGGTCAGTGACTATGATTTTTTTAATTTTTTATTTAGAATACCTGATGCACGATCAATGGCCACTAAAGCGAGGTTGTAGTCCAACTGAAGGCTTTAATAAGCCTGATGTTTCCCCCAGCAGCTCAGCTACAGAATGAGGGCTGCTGGGGCGGCACGGGCTCTTATACCCCGCCTAGCAGGGCGGAGCTACCATACATCCTAACCAATAGAAAGCATACAGTTTCCACCAATGGTGCTCCAGCCTATCAGGTATCGTAGTACCTCTAATACCACATTCACCCCCTGTTAAAAAAGAGTCCGGCGGGGGTGGTGGCCTAATACTACAAACATGGCAACATGGTAGAATTAGTTATGGAGGTCCCGTAATACCTCCGTACAGTGCTTAGTAACTATTTACAATTCTGATAGCTATTTACAATTTATGATTTAAATTTACAATTTAAAATTAAGCAATCAGTCGATCGGGGGCCCTGGTCGTCCTCTGTGATCGTCGGAGCTTCGGTGGTGACTCCGGTGGAGGCTCGAGCGTCTGTGACTCCGGGAGCGTGGCCTCGATCTCCATGGCAGCTTCGGCACCCCTAGACGGCGCTGGTGGGGAAAACGGTTGACCTGGGAAGGGAGCGCCTGCGGGGGGCGTCGGTGGGTGGGGGGGCCTAGACGGGGCCGGCGGGAGGACCGATCCTCCTGTAAGGTGCCCTGGTGGGAGGGAGGGTGGGACTGGTGGCTGGGGGGTGCGTGGGGCTCCGGCGGGCGCCAGGTCTCGTAGGAAGACCGTATCTTGTCGGCTGTCAGGGTACGCCACGTAGGCGTACTGGGGGTTAGCGTGGAGAAGTTGGACCCTCTCGACCAACGGGTCCGACTTGTGCATCCGCACGTGTATTCGGAGTAGGAAGGGTCCGGGAGCTGCCAGCCAGGTCGGGAGCGAGGTCCCAGAGGAGGACTTCCTGGGGAAGACAAGGATATGTTTGTGAGGTGTCTAATTGGTGGTCGTACAAAGCAGTGACCGGATGGAGTGGAGGGCATCCGGGAGGGCCTCCTGCCAGCGGGAGACTGAGAGGTTCCAGGACCGTAGGGCCAGTAGGAGGGTCTTCCAGACCGTTCCGTTCTCCCTCTCTACTTGTCCGTTTCCCCGGGGGTTGTAACTGGTCGTCCTGCTCGAGGCGATGCCCTTGCTGAGCAGGAATTGACGCAGTTCGTCGCTCATAAAGGAGGACCCCCTGTCACTGTGGATGTATGCGGGGAAACCAAACAGTGCAAAGATACCCTGGAGGGCCTTGATGACGGTGGTTGTGGTCATGTCTGGGCAGGGGATGGCGAATGGGAACCGGGAGTACTCTTCAATCACGTTCAGGAAGTACGTGTTGCAGTCGGTGGAGGGGAGGGGGCCTTTGAAGTCCATGCATAAGTGCGTGTTCAATCCAATGATTGACACTGATATGTAATGGGGCTTCAGGTGGCCCTTGTGTCAGGTGTTGTGTTGTTAAGAGTTTTGTGCAGAGGCTGGGGAAGTGAAATAAATGGTGTTTGGTGAAAAGGAACAGGCCTATTGACTCTTCATACAATGGTAACTAAAACGTATAACACTGAGGCGTTCAAAGGGACGGGAAGCCTTTATCAGGTGCGCTCTCTCTGGCCGGTAGAAGTGCGGTTTGCACTCCACCCAGATTTGGCAGTCCCTGGTGACTGTCCTGACCTCCTCGATGGAGTAGGGCAGGTTGCGGGTCTTGGCAAAATGGAAAAGGCGAGTGACCCCCGGGTGGCAGATGTCGTCGTGGAGGGCTCGGAGGCGGTCCACTTGTGCGGTGGCACATGTGCCGCAGGACAGGGCGTCAGGAGGCTCGTTCAGCTTCCCCGGACGGTACAAGATCTTGTAGTTGTAGGTGGAGAGTTCGATCCTCCACCGCAAGATCTTGTCGTTTTTGATCTTGCCCCGCTGTGCATTATCGAACATGAAAGCCACGGACCGTTGGTCCGTGAGGAGAGTGAATCTCCTGCCGGCCAGGTAATGCCTCCAGTGTCGCACAGCTTCTACTATGGCTTGGGCCTCCTTTTCGACTGAGGAGTGGCGAATTTCGTAGGCATGGAGGGTCCGGGAGAAGAAGGCCACGGGCCTGCCTGCCTGGTTGAGGGTGGCCGCCAGAGCTACGTCAGGCGCATCGATCTCAACCTGGAAGGGGAGGGACTCGTCGATGGCGCGCATCGTGGCCTTTGCAATGTCCGCTTTGATGCGGCTGAAGGCCTGGCGGGCCTCTATCGACAAGGGAAAAACTGTGGATTGGATCAGGGGACGTGCCTTGTCCACATAGTGATGCACAATCAATACTCTTGAGACCACGAGGAGTCATATCGATTCAGCTTCAATCAGATAGAACTGTACCCAGCAGCGATGTTACAGAAGTGAAGGCTGCTGGGACGGCATTGGTTCTTATACCCCGCCTCTCAGGGCGGGGCTATGTACATTACCCAATGGTAGACCCCGCGGTCTAGCCAATGGTCATTCACCTCTCAGGTACTGCAATACCTGGTATTACCACATTCACCCCCTGTTAAAAAAGGACCCAGCGGGGTGATGGCCAGTGTCACTGTCGCCTGTGCATGGTAGGACCAGGTATTGCAGGTACCACGCTGTCGAGGGTCACGGAGAAAGTTCTTGTGTTGTTTATTTTCTTCATGGTGCTGCAATCAGACGATCGGGTGGCCTGGTCGTCCTTCTGGAGCGTCTGAGTTTCGGCGGCGATCCTGGTGAGGGCCCCGGCGGTTGTGACTCCGGGAACGTGGTGTCTTCCTCCCAGGCAGTTTCGTCACCCCTAGGCGGCGCTGTAGGGGCGAAAAATGGGCAGGGGGAGGGGTGCCGGTAGGGGGCGTCGGTGCCTGTTTGGCTCTGGGTAGGGGTTCCGGCGGCAGTACTGACCCTCCAGTCAGGTGCTGCGGGGGGGGGGGGGGTAGTGGCGTGGGCGAGCGTGGTGCTCCGGCGGGCGCAAGGTCCCGAAGGGAGACTGTATCTTGGCGTCCGTCGGGGAACGCTACATAGGCGTACTGGGGGTTGGCATGCAGCAGGTGGACCCTCTCGACCAACGGGTCCGACTTGTGCGCCCTCGCATGTTTCCGAAGCAGGACGGGTCCGGGTGTCGCTAGCCAGGTGGAGAGCGAGGTCCCCGAGGAGGACTTCCTGGGGAAAACAAGGGGACGTTCGTGAGGTGTCGGGTTTGTGGTAGTACAGAGCAGCGACCGAATGGCGTGCAGGGCCACTGGGAGGACTTCCTGCCAGCGGGAGACTGGGAGATTCCTGGACCGTAGGGCCAGTAGGATGGTCTTCCAGACCGTTCCGTTCTCCCTCTCTACTTGTCCGTTACCCTGGGGGTTGTAACTGGTCGTCCTGCTCGAGGCGATGCCCTTGCTGAGCAGGAATTGACGCAGTTCGTCGCTCATAAAGGAGGACCCCCTATCACTGTGTATGTACGCGGGGAAACCGAACAGTGTAAAAATACTTTGGAGGGCCTTGATGACGGTGGTTGTGGTCATGTCGGGGCAGGGGATGGCGAATGGGAACCGGGAGTACTCGTCAATCACGTTCAGGAAGTACGTGTTGCGGTCGGTGGAGGGGAGGGGGCCTTTGAAGTCCATGCTGAGGCGTTCAAAGGGACGCAAAGCCTTTATCAGATGCGCCCTCTCTGGCCGGTAGAAGTGCGGTTTGCACTCCGCGCAGATTTGGCAGTCGCTGGTGACTGTCCTGACCTCCTCGATGGAGTAGGGCAGGTTTCGGGACTTAACGAAATGGAAGAACCGGGTGACTCCCGGGTGGCAGAGGTCCTTGTGGAGGGATCGGAGGCGGTCTACTTGTGCGGTGGCACAAGTGCCGTGGGACAGGGCATCACGAGGCTCGTTCAGCTTCCCGGGACAGTACAAGATCTCGTAATTGTAGGTGGAGAGTTCGATTTTGATCTTGCCCCGCTGCGCGTTATCGAACATGAAGGCCACCGACCGTTGGTCAGTGAGGAGAGTGAATCTCCTGCCGGCCAGGTAATGCCTCCAGTGTCGCACAGCTTCTACTATGGCCTGGGCTTCCTTTACGACTGAGGAGTGGCGGATTTCTGAGGCGTGGAGGGTCCGGGAGAAGAAGGCCACGGGTCTGCCCGCTTGGTTGAGGGTGGCCGCCAGAGCTACGTCAGACGCGTCGCTCTCGACCTGGAAGGGGAGCGACTCGTCGATGGCGCGCATCGTGGCTTTTGCGATGTCCGCTTTGATGCGGCAGAAGGCCTGGCGGGCCTCCGTCGACAGGGGGAAGGTTGTGGACTGGATCAGGGGTCGAGCCTTGTCTGCGCTTTAGGGCCTTGGGGCAGTGAGGGAGGGGGAACTCCATGAGGGGGCGCATGCGTTCGGGGTGTAGCCATGTAAAATGGCTGCGTTCCGATTAATCTGGCCAAAACCCAGTTTAAAGCGGCTATCCCCGGGAACAATTGCAACATATTAGTGGTGGTGGAAGCAGGGACGATCGTGACATTTAAGGGGCATCTTGACAAATACATGAATAGGATGGGAATAGAGGGATACGGACCCAGGAAGTGTAGAAGATTGTAGTTTAGTCGGGCAGCATGGTCGGCACGGGCTTGGAGGGCCGAAGGGCCTGTTCCTGTGCTGGACATTTCTTTGTTCTTTGTTCTTTGTAACCCGAAAGACTGCTGGGAAAAGCAGCCAAGAAGACACAAGCAGGCAGCTGCAGACAGCTTTGCATATTTAGCTCTGGGAACGTAGCCCAGATCGATACTCAGGGCTATCAACAGCCCATCAACCCAGGTATCCGCAGTTTCATTCAGGACTGTTTACACCTAATCTACTCAGACATCCACACTTAAATCGGCTATCCCCGGGAACAATTGCAACATATTAGCAATTGAATACCGGGCCAGACCTGTCGGCGCCTGCAGTGGCCGAAACAAAGACAGGTGAGCGACCACCCCCCGATCGAGGAATCGCCTCACCATTGGACACATCGACCCCAGGGATTGGGAACAAATCCAATCACTTGGGACTCAGGGTCAAGGGCCGCCCCGGGAGGCGGGAAGCCCCTGGGCCCTATAAAAGTGAGGGGCCCAGTTCAGATCTCTCTCTCTCTCCTCTTCGCCTGCTCGAGACCTTCGCAAGACCAGCCACCGGTAGCAGTAAGTTTGAATCCAGCGATCGCTATCCGGTAGAGACACCTAGCCACCGACCTGTAGCAGCCTTTTGAATCCCGCGGGCCAGATCTGATTGGACAAGCCATTCGTTTCCCTGACCTGGTGGGCTCTTCCTAAGTTAAGTATTGGCCAGTAGTGATAGGTTTATTATATAGAAAGTAGTATTAGGGTATTAATATTGCTTGTTGTATATAATAAATGACCGTTGTTTTAATCCTTACTAAGCGGTGTGCTGTATTATTAATCATAAACTGAACTTGAACCACGTGGCGGTATCATAAAGATACCTGGCGACTCATGAGCAAAGGTGACCTAAACAGAGCAAATAGACTAAAGCTAAAAAGAGCAACAGGGGTCGGGGCCTATGACTCCATTTCGCACTACGTAGCCTCGGATAGCTAGACAGTCGGTGCTAAACACGCACTTCTCCTTATTGTCGGTCAGATTAAGGAAGTGCGCGGTCTGGAGGAATTTACGGAGGTTGGTGTCGTGGTCCTGCTGGTCGTGGCCGCAGATGGTGACGTTGTCAAGATACGGGAACGTTGCGTGTAAGCCGTACCGGTCAACCATTCGGTCCATCTCACGCTGGAAGACCGAGACCCCGTTTGTGACACCGAAAGGAACCCTTAAAAAGTAGTAGAGCCGCCCATCTGCTTCGAAGGCAGTGTCCTGGCGGTCACCATTACGGAGGGGTAGCTGGTGGTAGGCAGACTTGAGATCCACCGTGGAGAAGACCTTGTATTGTGCGATCCTGTTTACCAGGTCGGAGATGCGGGGGAGAGGGTACGCGTCCAGCTGCGTAAACCTGTTGATGGTCTGGCTATAGTCGATGACCATCCTATGTTTCTCCCCGGTCTTTACCACCACGACTTGAGCCCTCCAGGGGCTGTTGCTCGCTTCGATGACCCCTTCCTTCAGCAGCCTTTGGACCTCTGACCTGATGAAGGTCCGGTCCTGGGCACTGTACCGTCTGCTCCTGGTGGCGACGGGTTTGCAATCCGGGGTGAGGTTCGCAAACAGGGAAGGCGGGTCGACCTTAAGGGTCGCGAGGCCGCAAACAGTAAGGGGGGGTATAGGGCCGCCAAATTTAAAGGTCAGGCTTTGTAGGTGGCACTGGAAATCCAGCCCCAGAAGGGTGGCTGCGCAGAGCTGCGGCAGCACGTATAGGCGGAAATTGCGGAATTCCCTGCGTTGGACGGTGAGGTTCGCGAGGCAGAACCCTTTTATCTGCACCGCGTGCGACCCGGAGGCCAGGGCGATCCTTTGTTGGGTGGGATAGGTGACCAGAGAACAGCGCCTTACCGTGTCGGGGTGGATGAAGCTCTCCGTGCTCCCGGACTCGATGAGGCACGACGTCACGTGGCCGTTGATGGCGATCGTCGTGGTGGCCTTCGCTAGCGTCCGGGGCCGACTCTGGTCCAGGGTAACGGAGGCCAGCTGCAGCAAGGAGTTTAGGTCGGGCAGCGCGTAGTCAGCCGTGCTGGGGGCTTGAGGCCCCATCCAAGATGGCGCCGGCCATGGATCGCACATGGAGTCCGGGGACTCCGAAGATGGCGGCGGCGAGGGACAAAATGGCGGCGCCCACTCCTCCAGCGTGGTTGCCGGGGCAAAATGGCCACGGCTGCGGGTCGCACGCTGCCTGGAGGGACAAAGGCTGCGGTGCGCGTTGGGCCGGCGGGGCTGGGAAAAAGGACTGCGGTGGGCCTTGAACAGCAGGGACCTGGAAAAACAGCTGTGGGTACTCGCTGGGTACCGCGGCCACAGCGCGGGCTAGGCAGGCTGCGGCATAGTGGCCATTCTTGCCGCACCCTTTGCAGGTGACGGTGCGGGCCGGGCAGCGCGCGCGCGGGTGATTCGCCTGGCCGCAGAAGAAGCAGCGTTGGCCGGTGGCGGTAGCGGGTCGCCTTGCCGCGCAGGCCTGCGGAGTTAGCGGTTAAGTCTGGGGCGCTGCCGCGGCGGGGAGACACGCAGCCCAGGGGGGCGCGGTGCGTGCGGGGGCGTACGCAAGGGCATTTTTGTACGCCACGTCCATGGACCCTGCCAGGGCCCGGGCCTCGGGGAGGCCCAGTGTGTCCATTTCGAGGAGCCTTCGGCGGATGTCGGGGGAAATCATACCTGCCACGAAAGCGTCTCGAATTAAAAGTTCCGTGTGCTCGTTTCCCGTCACCGCTGGGCAGCCGCAGTTTTGGCCCAGCACTATCAGTGCCCGGTAGAAGTCTTCGAGTGTCTCATCTGGGCTCTGCCGTCTCGTTGCCAGCAGGTGACGGGCGTAGACCTGGTTCAGTGGACGAATGTAATGTCCTTCCAGCAGTTCCCTGGCTTTATCATAGTTCGCCGCCCCTTCGATCAGGGGGTAGATCGCTGGGCTGACCCGCGAGCATAGGAGGTGTATCTTCTGCCTTTCCGTGGGGGTGTCGGCAGCCGTATCGAGGTAGCTCTGGAAGCATGCCAGCCAATGCTTAGAAATCGCGGTGGAGTTTTCTGCGTGAGGGCTGAGCTGAAGGCACGCCGGCTTGATGCGGAGACCCATCCTTCAAAAGTACTTATCTGATTAAATTGATACACCATCAATACTCTCGAGACCACGAGGAGTCATATCGATTCCGCTTCAATCAGATAGAACTGCACCCAGCAGCGATGTTACAGAAGTGAAGGCTGCTGGGACGGCATCGGTTCTTATACCCCGCCTCGCAGGGCGGGGCTATGTACATTGCGGTATAGCCAATGGTTATTCCTCTCTCAGGTACTGCAATATCTGGTATTACCACACATAGTTGGGGACCCACTGGGCGTAGTAGCTGAAAAACCCCGAGGCAACGCTTCAAGGCCTTGGAGCAGTGCGGGAGGGGGAACTCCATAAGGGGGCGCACGCATTCAGGGTCGGGGCCAGTAACTCCATTTCGCACTACGTAGCCGAGGATGGCTAGACGGTCGGTGCTAAACAAGCATTTATCCTTGTTGTATGTAAGGTTAAGGATTTTCGCGGTCTGGAGGAATTTTCGGAGGTTGGTGTCGTGGTCCTGCTGGTCATGGCCGCAGATGGTGACATTATCGAGATACGGGAATGTTGCCCGTAAATCGTACCGGTCAACCATTCGGTCCATCTCGCGCTGGAAGACCGAGACCCCGTTGGTGACACCGAAGGGAACCCTTAAGAAGTGGTAGAGCCGCCCATCTGCCTCGAAGGCAGTGTATTTGCGGTCACTAGTGCGGATGGGGAGCTGGTGGTGGGCGGACTTAAGATCCACCGTGGAGAAGACCTTGTAATGCGCAATCTTGTTTAGCAGGTCGGATATGCGGGGGAGGGGGTACGCGTCCAGCTGCGTAAACCTGTTGATGGTCTGACTGTAGTCGATGACCATCCTATGCTTCTCCCCGGTCTTTACCAATAGTACTTGAGCTCTCCAGGGGCTGTTACTGGCCTCAATGACCCCTTCCCTCAGTAGCCTTTGGACCTCTGACCTAATAAAGATCCGATCCTGGGCGCTGTACCGTCTGCTCCTGGTGGCGACGGGTTTGCAATCCGGGGTGAGGTTCGCAAACAGGGAAGGCGGGTCGACCTTAAGGGTCGCGAGGCCGCAGACAGTGAGGGGGGGTATAGGGCCGCCGAATTTAAAGGTTAGGCTTTGCAAGTTACATTGGAATTCCAACCCCAGGAGTGTGGCCGCGCAGAGGTGGGGAAGGACGTAGAGACGGAAATTTTTGAACTCCCTTCCCTGGACTGTGAGGTTTGCTACACAAAACCCCTTTATCTCTACTGAGTGGGAACCGGAGGCCAGGGAGATTTTTTGATTAATGGGGTGGATGAGGAGAGAACAGCGCCTTACCGTGTCAGGGTGTATGAAGCTCTCCGTGCTCCCAGAGTCGATTAGGCAGGGTGTCTCGTGCCCGTTGATGAATACGGTCGTGGTAGCAGTTGAGAGTGTTCGAGGTCGGGACTGATCCAGGGTCACCGAGGCTAATCGCAGCAGTTGAGAGTTCTCTTCGGGCAGTGCATGGACAGCCGAGCTGGGGTCCTGGGAGTCCATCCAAGATGGCGACTCCCATTGGTCGCACATGGCTGGGGGTGCAAAAATGGCGGTGCCCATCCCTCCAACGTGGCGTCCGCGGAACAAGATGGCGGTGCCCAGGGTCGGCACGTGGCCCTGCAATAGGAAGATAGCGGCGACCGCTGGCCGCACGGGGACCATGGAGAAGTTTGTGGTTGCGGTCCGCATTCGCCGCCAGAGACCGCGGCAACCTAATGGGGCCTGATGGGATTTATCCTAGGATTCTCTGGGAAGCCAGGGAAGAGATTGCTGGGCCTTTGGCTTTGATTTTTATGTCACCATTGGCTCCAGGAATAGTGCCAGAGGACTGGAGGCTAGCAAATGTGGTCCCTTTGTTCAAAAAGGGGAGTAGAGACAACCCCGGCAACTATAGACCGGTGAGCCTCACGTCTGTAGTGGGTAAAGTCTTGGAGGGGATTATAAGAGACAAGATTTATAATCATCTAGATAGGAATAATATGATCAGGGATAGTCAGCATGGCTTTGTGAAGGGTAGGTCATGCCTCACAAACCTTATCGAGTTCTTTGAGAAGGTGACTGAACAGGTAGACGAGGGTAGAGCAGTTGATGTGGTGTATATGGATTTCAGTAAAGCGTTTGATAAGGTTCCCCACGGTAGGCTATTGCAGAAAATACGGAGGCTGGGGATTGAGGGTGATTTAGAGATGTGGATCAGAAATTGGCTAGCTGAAAGAAGACAGAGGGTGTTGGTTGATGGGAAATGTTCAGAATGGAGTTCAGTTACAAGTGGCGTACCACAAGGATCTGTTCTGGGGCCGTTGCTGTTTGTCATTTTTATCAATGACCTAGAGGAGGGCGCAGAAGGGTGGGTGAGTAAATTTGCAGACGACACTAAAGTCGGTGGTGTTGTCGACAGTGTGGAAGGATGTTGCAGGTTACAGAGGGATATAGATAAGCTGCAGAGCTGGGCTGAGAGGTGGCAAATGGAGTTTAATGTAGAGAAGTGTGAGGTGATTCACTTTGGAAGGAATAACAGGAATGCGGAATATTTGGCTAATGGTAAAGTTCTTGAAAGTGTGGATGAGCAGAGGGATCTAGGTGTCCATGTACATAGATCCCTGAAGGTTGCCACCCAGGTTGATAGGGTTGTGAAGAAGGCCTATGGAGTGTTGGCCTTTATTGGTAGAGGGATTGAGTTCCGGAGTCATGAGGTCATGTTGCAGCTGTACAAAACTCTGGTACGGCCGCATTTGGAGTATTGCGTACAGTTCTGGTCACCGCATTATAGGAAGGACGTGGAGGCTTTGGAGCGGGTGCAGAGGAGATTTACCAGGATGTTGCCTGGTATGGAGGGAAAATCTTATGAGGAAAGGCTGATGGACTTGAGGTTGTTTTTGTTGGAGAGAAGAAGGTTAAGAGCAGACTTAATAGAGGCATACAAAATGATCAGGGGGTTAGATAGGGTGGACAGTGAGAGCCTTCTCCCGCGGATGGAAATAGCTGGCACGAGGGGACATAGCTTTAAACTGAGCGGTAATAGATATAGGACAGAGGTCAGAGGTAGGTTCTTTACGCAAAGAGTAGTGAGGCCGTGGAATGCCCTACCTGCTACAGTAGTGAACTCGCCAACATTGAGGGCATTTAAAAGTTTATTGGATAAACATATGGATGATAATGGCATAGTGTAGGTTAGATGGCTTTTGTTTCGGTGCAACATCGTGGGCCGAAGGGCCTGTACTGCACTGTATCGTTCTATGTTCTATGTTCTAACCGCACGGGCCTAGCATACCACCACAAAATGGCCCTTTTTGCCGCATCCCTTGCAGGTGGATGTGCGGGCCGGGCAGCGCTGGCGGGGGTGTTGGGCCTGCCCGCAAAAGTAGCAGCGGGGCCCCCCGGGGTTGCCAGGCCACCTTGCAGCGCAGGCCTGTGGGGGGATGGGTAAAGTCTCGGGGTCGGCCGCGGATGGGTTCCACGCTGCCCAGTGGGCAGCCGCGCGGTCGGGAACGTAAGCGCGGGCGTTCCTGGAGGCCACGTCCAGGGAGCCTGCAAGGGCCTGTGCCTCCTTGAGACCCAGAGTGTCTTTTTCTAACCGTCGCTGGCGGATTTGTGAGGATAGCATACCTGCCACGAAAGCGTCCCGGACTAAGAGTGTGTTCAGCTTCTCCCCAACACCAGCAGTGTACGGTAGAATTCTTCCAGCGATTCCCCAGGGGGTGGTCGCCTTGTTGCAAGCAGGTGCCGGGCGTAGACCTGGTTTACCGGGCGAATATAATGTCCTTTTAGCAGCTCTATTGCTGCATCGAAGTCTTCTGCTTCCTCGATGAGTGTGTAAATCTCCCGGCTCACCCTCGAGTGCAGGACTTGCAATTTCTGTTCTCCAGTGGGTGTGTTTTCGGCCGTTCCGAGATACCCTTTAAAACAGGCCAGCCAGTGCTTGAAGATTGCCGCTGAGTTTGCCGCGTGGGGGCTGAGTTGCAGACACTCCGGCTTGATTCTCCATCCTTTTAAATCTAGCTTATTAAATTGATGCACGGTCAATGACCACTAAAGCGAGGTTGGAGTCCAACTGAAGGCTTTAATAAGCTCGATGTTTCCCCCAGCAGCTCAGGTACAGAATGGGGGCTGCTGGGGCGGCACGGGTTCTTATACCCCGCCTAGCAGGGCGGAGCTACATCCGAACCAATAGAAGACATACAGTGTCCACCAATGGTGCTCCAGCCTCTCAGGTACCGTAATACCTCTAATATTACCCAATTAATTTTTTTGCAATTAAGGTGCAATTTACAAAGAACAAAGAACAAAGAAATGTACAGCACAGGAACAGGCCCTTCGGCCCTCCAAGCCCGCGCCGACCATACTGCCCGACTAAACTACAATCTTCTACACTTCCTGGGTCCGTATCCTTCTATTCCCATCCTATTCATGTATTTGTCAAGATGCCCCTTAAATGTCCCTATCGTCCCTGCTTCCACTACCTCCTCCGGTAGTGAGTTCCAGGCACCCACTACCCTCTGCGTAAAAAACTTGCCTCGTACATCTACTCTAAACCTTGCCCCTCTCACCTTAAACCTATGCCCCCTAGTAATTGACCCCTCTACCCTGGGGAAAAGCCTCTGACTATCCACTCTGTCTATGCCCCTCATAATTTTGTAGACCTCTATCAGGTCGCCCCTCAACCTCCTTCGTTCCAGTGAGAACAAACCGAGTTTATTCAATCGCTCCTCATAGCTTATGCCCTCCATACCAGGCAACATTCTGGTAAATCTCTTCTGCACCCTCTCTAAAGCCTCCACATCCTTCTGGTAGTGTGGCGACCAGAATTGAACACTATACTCCAAGTGTGGCCTAACTAAGGTTCTATACAGCTGCAACATGACTTGCCAATTCTTATACTCAATGCCCCGGCCAATGAAGGCAAGCATGCCATATGCCTTCTTGACTACCTTCTCCACCTGTGTTGCCCCTTTCAATGACCTGTGGACCTGTACTCCTAGATCTCTTTGACTTTCAATACTCTTGAGGGTTCTACCATTCACTGTATATTCCCTACCTGCATTAGCCCTTCCAAAATGCATTACCTCACATTTGTCCGGATTAAACTCCATCTGCCATCTCTCCGCCCAAGTCTCCAGACAATCTAAATCCTGCTGTATCCTCAGACAGTCCTCATCGCTATCCGCAATTCCACCAACCTTTGTGTCGTCTGCAAACTTACTAATCAGACCAGTTACATTTTCCTCCAAATCATTTATATATACTACAAAGAGCAAAGGTACCAGCACTGATCCCTGTGGAACACCACTGGTCACAGCCCTCCAATTAGAAAAGCATCCCTCCATTGCTACCCTCTGCCTTCTATGGCCTAGCCAGTTCTGTATCCACCTTGCCAGTTCACCCCTGATCCCGTGTGACTTCACCTTTTGTACTAGTCCACCATGAGGGACCTTGTCAAAGGCCTTACTGAAGGCCATATAGACAACATCTACTGCCCTACCTGCATCAATCATCTTAGTGACCTCCTCGAAAAACTCTATCAAGTTAGTGAGACACGACCTCCCCTTCACAAAACTGTGCTGCCTCTCACTAATACGTCCATTTGCTTCCAAATGGGAGTAGATCCTGTCTCGAAGAATTCTCTCCAGTAATTTCCCTACCACTGAAGTGAGGCTCACCGGCCTGTAGTTCCCGGGATTATCCTTGCTACCCTTCTTAAACAGAGGAACAACATTGGCTATTCTCCAGTCCTCCGGGACATCCCCTGAAGACAGCGAGGATCCAAAGATTTCTGTCAAGGCCTCAGCAATTTCCTCTCCAGCCTCCTTCAGTATTCTGGGGTAGATCCCATCAGGCCCTGGGGACTTATCTACCTTAATATTTTTTAAGACACCCAACACCTCGTCTTTTTGGATCACAATGTGACCCAGGCTATCTCCACCCCTTCTCCAGACTCAACATCTACCAATTCCTTCTCTTTGGTGAATACTGATGCAAAGTATTCATTTAGTACCTCGCCCATTTCCTCTGGCTCCACACATAGATTCCCTTGCCTATCCTTCAGTGGGCCAACCCTTTCCCTGGCTACCCTCTTGCTTTTTATGTACGTGTAAAAAGCCTTGGGATTTTCCTTAACCCTATTTGCCAATGACTTTTCATGACCCCTTCTAGCCCTCCTGACTCCTTGCTTAAGTTCCTTCCTACTTTCCTTATATGCCACACAGGCTTCGTCTGTTCCCAGCCTTTTAGCCCTGACAAATGCCTCCTTTTTCTTTTTGACGAGGCCTACAATATCACTCGTCATCCAAGGTTCCCGAAAATTGCCGTATTTATCTTTCTTCCTCACAGGAACATGCCGGTCCTGTATTCCTTTCAACTGACACTTGAAAGCCTCCCACATGTCAGATGTTGATTTGCCCTCAAACATCCGCCCCCAATCGAGGTTCTTCAGTTCCCGCCTAATATTGTTATAATTAGCCTTCCCCCAATTTAGCACATTCATCCTCGGACCACTCTTATCCTTGTCCACCAGTACTTTAAAACTTACTGAATTGTGGTCACTGTTACCGAAATGCTCCCCTACTGAAACATCTACCACCTGGCCGGGCTCATTCCCCAATACCAGGTCCAGTACCGCCCCTTCCCTAGTTGGACTGTTTACATATTGTTTTAAGAAGCCCTCCTGGATGCTCCTTACAAACTCCGCCCCGTCTAAGCCCCTGGCACTAAGTGAGTCCCAGTCAATATTGGGGAAGTTGAAGTCTCCCATCACCACAACCCTGTTGTTTTTACTCTTTCCCAAAATCTGTCTACCTATCTGCTCCTCTATCTCCCGCTGGCTGTTGGGAGGCCTGTAGTATACCCCCAACATTGTGACTGCACCCTTCTTATTCCTGATCTCTACCCATATAGCCTCACTGCCCTCTGAGGTGTCCTCTCGCAGTATAGCTGTGATATTCTCCCGAACAAGTAGCGCAACTCCGCCTCCCCTTTTACATCCCCCTCTATCCCGCCTGAAACATCTAAATCCTGGAACGTTTAGCTGCCAATCCTGCCCTTCCCTCAACCAGGTCTCTGTAATGGCAACAACATCATAGTTCCAAGTACTAATCCAAGCTCTAAGTTCATCTGCCTTACCCGTAATGCTCCTTGCATTAAAACATATGCACTTCAGGCCACCAGACCCGCTGTGTTCAGCAACTTCTCCCCGTCTGCTCTGCCTCAGAGCCACACTGTCCCTATTCCCTAGTTCTCCCTCAATGCTCTCACCTTCTGACCTATTGCTCCCTTGCCCACCCCCCTGCCATACTAGTTTAAACCCTCCCGTGTGACACTAGCAAACCTCGCGGCCAGGATATTTATGCCTCTCCGGTTTAGATGCAACCCGTCCTTCTTATATAGGTCACACCTGCCCCAGAAGAGCTCCCAGTGGTCCAGATAACAGAAACCCTCCCTCCTACACCAGCTGTTTAGCCACGTGTTTGTCTGCTCTATCTTCCTATTTCTAGCCTCACTGGCACGTGGCACAGGGAGTAATCCCGAGATTACAACCCTCGAGGTCCTGTCTTTTAACTTTCTGCCTAGCTCCCTGAACTCCTGCTGCAGGACCTCATGCCCCTTCCTGCCTATGTCGTTAGTACCAATATGTACAACGACCTCTGCCTGTTTGCCCTCCCCCTTCAGGATTCCCTCTACCCGTTCGGAGACATCCTGGACCCTGGCACCAGGGAGGCAACATACCATCCTGGAATCTCTTTCACGTCCACAGAAGCGCCTATCTGTGCCCCTGACTATAGATTTCCCTATTACTATTGCTCTTCTGCGCTTTGACCCTCCCTTCTGAACATCAGAGCCAGCCGTGGTGCCACTGCTCTGGCTGCTGCTGTTTTCCCCTGATAGGCTATCCCCCCCGACAGTATCCAAAGGGGTATATCTGTTCGAGAGGGGGACAACCACAGGGGATTCCTGCACTGACTGCCTGCCCTTTCTGGTGGTCACCCATTTCTCTGCCTGCACCTTGGGTGTGACCACATTTACATAACTGCGATCTATGACGCTTTCCGCCACCTGCATGCTCCTAAGTGCATCCAATTGCTGCTCCAACCGAACCATGCGGTCTGTGAGGAGCTCCAGTTGGGTGCACTTTCTGCAGATGAAGCTATCCGGGACGCTGGAAGCCTCCTGGACCTGCCACATCTCACAGTCAGAGCACAGCACCCCTCTAACTGACATTGCGTCAATTAATTAAAATTTGTCTTTTTTTTTTTAAATACTTTTTTTTTAAATTTCAAAGTTACTGTCAACTATCTGTTTCCTAGCACTAGATTTCTAATAGAAATGCGATAGCTAACTATAATACTCTCCGATCTCTGGCTTAGATATCCTCTAAATTATAATTAAGTTATTATGTTTAATTAGTTCCCAAATACTCAAATTTTTTTTTTTTTTTAATTTAGGTTAGAATCCCAACCAGCCACTCTGGCCACAGCTTTTCTGTGATGTCACTTCAGTTTCCCCCCGACACACACAATTTGAAAAAAGGTATAAAAGTAAAAATCACTTACTTACCTTCTTACCTTCTGAGTGTCTGAGATGTTCTCAGGTTCTCTCGCTGACAGAGACTGCTCCTCCACCACCGATCCTTGACCTGCACAATGCTAATAATATAATAATATAATATGGCACTTACCTTACACCAATGGGTCTTATTATTAGGTTAGAGGAGGAGGGCGGGTGGGAGACACTACACGTGTAGTGTCTCGGGTTTCCTCTCCACCAGAATTTATTGGTTGGGGGGGGGGACTTGCCAGAGGTCGAACTTCCGGTTCCCGCCTTATATAAAAACAAATAAAACAGAAAAGAAGAACAGACACGGGACCAGGCAAGGCTTTTTAAATTCACTACTCACCTCCCAGAAGGCCCCTGCGCACGGCTGCCGCCGAAATCCAAAGGGCTGCTCCTGTAAAGGTAAGGCTTTTTAAACTCACTACTCACCTCCCAGAAGGCCCCTGCGCACCGCTGCCGCCGAAATCCAAAGAGCTGCTCCTGTAAAGGTAAGGCTTTTTAAACTCACTACTCACCTCCCAGAAGGCCCCTGCGCACCGCTGCCACCGAAATCCAAAGGGCTGCTCCTGTAAAGGTAAGTGGTTTTAAAGTCGCTACTCACCTCCCAGAAGGCCCCTGCGCACCGCTCCCGCCGAAATCCAAAGAGCTGCTCCTGTAAAGGTAAGGTTTTTAAATACACTACTCACCTCCAAGAAGGCCCCTGCGCACCGCTGCCGCCGAAATCCAAAGGGCTGCTCCTGTAAAGGTAAGTGGTTTTAAACTCACTACTCACCTCCCAGAAGGCCAGAATTTAGCGTGGCCAATCGACCTACCCTGCACATCTTTTGGGTTGTGGGGGCGAAACCCACGCAAACACGGAGAGATTGTGCAAACTCCACACGGTCAGTGATCCAGAGCCGAGATCGAACCTGGGACCTCGGCGCCGTGAGGTCGCAGTGCTAACCACTGCGCCACCGTGCTGCCCTGTCAGTAACTATGATGATGGAGATCAGCAACCATACTGATGGGGGTCAGTAACGATGGTGATGGGGGGGTCAGTAACTATGGTGATGGGAAATCAGTAACTATGGTGATGGGTGTCATGATATCCACATTAACATATCATGGTGCAATCACACACACTGATGGACAGTTAGTTGGACCAATCAACACACACATAACATCACAGCCAATCACCAGTGAGAGCACATGCACTATAAAACAGGGCACACCACAGTTCCCGCTCATTCTACCAGGAGATAGCTCAGAGCACAGAGCTCACAGCGCGCCACTCAGACATACACCATGTGCTGAGGGCCTCACTGAGATAGTGCGAGGGCTGGGTCCACAGGATAGCTGGTGAAGCACGAACCACAGCCAGCAGTTTTAGTTATAATTGTATAAGACAATAAAACAGAGTTGTACCATCTACAACCGTGTTGGTTCATTCGTGTATCGGAACACCCAACACGACGCGATACCAGGACTGGAAACTCGCCAGCGACTGTGAGACCTATCTGCACCTCTCCAGAAATCCGCCATCCTGCTCTATGGAAAACATCAGCCCGCCGCAGCCGCTCCGAATCGCTGGAAATCTTGGCGTCAACTGGAAGCTGTTTAAACAGCGCTGCCAGCTCTTCCTGGAAGCCACGGACAGGGAGAATGCATCGGACACCAGGAAGATCGCCCTCCTCCTCTCCACGGCGGGGCAACAGGCCATCCACATCTACAACTCCCTGGCATTCGCGGAACGCGAGGACAAAACAAAATACAAGACGGTGCTTCTAAAGTTTGAGGAACACTTCAGTGTGGAAGTCAATGAGAGCTTCGAGAGGCACCTCTTCCAGCAGCGCCTGCAGGGTAAGGATGAGCCTTTCCAATCTTACTTGACACACCTCCGTATCCTCGCGCAGTCCTGCGGCTCTGAGGCCATCACCGACTCCATGATTCGGGATCAGATAGTTTTTGGGGTCATCTCGGACACCCTACGTCAGCAGCTCCTCAAAATAAAGCGCCTCACCCTAGCGACTGCCATCGAGACCAGCGTCCTCCACGAGAACGCGACCAGCCGGTACTCCCAAATCCAGGCGGCCGAAACGGCACGGCAGGGGTCCTACGAGGCCGAGCGGGTCCAGTCGTTCGAGTTCCTCCCGGCCCGCGGCCCGGACGAGGGCGGCCATTTCGCGCGCTTTCCGAGGCCTCTCGCGCTTGTGCGCGCCAAAAGAGGGGACGTCGGCGCAGAGGGACGGGGTGCGCAGGCGCGCTCTACGCAGGACCGCACCGCGCATGCGCGGTGGCGCAACGAACGCCATGACGTCACGACATGCAGCAACTGTGGATCCGCCCACTTAAAGCGGCAATGTCCGGCCAAAGCGCAACAATGCCTCCGCTGTGGCAGGATGGGTCACTACGCTGCCCGCTGTCGAGCAGCTCAACCTGCCAACTCTCCGCAATTCCGCCAGCCTCGCAGGGACGTGCAGGCCATTCAACCCCCATGCACCGAGTCATACCCTGACAACGTGCAGACCGGTGATACCGACGACCGGGAACCCTTCCGCATTGCGGTAATAAACAAGAACCGGATGTCCCCAGGTCGGAACCACCAGCCGATGCCAGTGCACAGCATTGATCCGGGCGATGAGTGGTGTGCCACCCTAACGGTCAACCGATCACCCGTCACATTTTGCCTGGACACTGGTGCCTCCGCCAATCTCCTCGCATGGTCAGCCTTCCAGACCTTGAAGGTTAAACTTCCGATTCTGCCATCCCACTGTCAGCTGGTTGACTACAATGGAAACGTCATCCTGGCCACGGGGTCCTGCCAGCTCGAGGTTGCACACAACTCACATACAGCCACATTGTCGTTTGAAATAGTTGGATCCTCGAAGGACTCTCTGTTCGGCGCACAGGCGTGCAAGATCCTCCACCTCGTTCAGCGGGTACACACTCTGTCTCCAGAAGGCACGTCCGGTTTCCCGGATGCAGACTTTAGGGCGCAGCTCCACTCACTCCACGCGCACAACCAGGAGGTTTTCGAGGGCATGGGCACACTGCCCTACACTTACAGAATACGGCTCAAACCGGACGCCACCCCGGTCATTCACGCACCTCGCAGAGTCCCAGCACCACTCAAGGACCGCCTCAAGCAGCAGCTGCAGGACCTGCAGGACCAAGGAGTGCTTTCCCGGGTCACGGAGCCAATGCCATGGGTCAGCTCCGTGGTGTGCGTCAAGAAGCCCTCCGGCGAGCTCCGGATCTGCATCGACCCAAAAGACCTGAACAACAACATTATGAGGGAGCACTACCCCATACCCAAACGGGAAGAGATCACGAGCGAAATGGCTCGGGCAAAAATATTCACCAAGCTTGATGCCTCAAAGGGTTTTTGGCAGATTCAACTGGATCAGTCCAGCAGGAAGCTGTGCACTTTCAACACTCCATTGGCAGATACTGCTACAATAGGATGTCGTTTGGCATCATCTCGGCCTCCGAGGTGTTCCATCGCATCATGGAACAGATGATGGAGGGCATCGAAGGGGTGCGCGTCTATGTAGACGAAGTTATCATCTGGTCCACCACACCACAGGAGCACATCAGTCGTCTCCAGCGTGTCTTTGCACGGATACGGGATCTGGGCCTGCGCTTTAACCGAGCCAAGTGTTCTTTTGGCCAGAATGAGCTAAAGTTTTGGGGGGACCACATATCCCGGTCAGATGCTGACAAAGTGGCAGCCATCGCAGCCATGCCGCAGCCGGCAGACAAGAAGGCAGTGCTGCGCTTTCTCGGGATGGTCAACTTCCTGGGGAGGTTCATTCCCAACTTTGCCTCCCACACAACGGCTCTTCGCCACCTGGTCATGAAGACAATGGAATTCCAGTGGCTGCCCGCACACCAGAGTGAATGGGAGGAGCTCAAGGTCAAGCTCACCACTGCCCCGGTATTGGCGTTTTTCGATACCACTCGAGATACAAAGATCTCAACGGATGCCAGCCAGTCCGGCATTGGGGTGGTACTCCTGCAATGGGATGACACCGCATCATGGGCCCCGGTCGCCTATGCCTCGCGGGCCATGGCCCCCACAGAACAGCACTATGCGCAGATTGAAAAGGAGTTCCTAGGCCTGTTGACCGGCATCGACAAATTCCATGATTATGTATATGGTCTTCCGCAGTTCACTGTGGAGACCGACCATCGCCCCCTGGTCGGCATCATTCAGAAGGACCTCAACGATATGACCCCTCGCCTCCAGCGCATTCTGCTCAAGCTCCGGAGGTACGACTTCCAACTTGTCTACACCCCAGGAAAGGACCTCATCATCACGGATGCCCTGTCCAGAGCAGTGAGCACACCGCCCGAATCGGAGGGGTTCGTTTGTCAGGTCGACGCACAGGTAGCCTTCACATCGGCCAATCTGCCGGCTACTGACGCACGTCTGGCCCACATTCGCCGTGAGACTGCGGCTGACCCCCTTCTATAACGTGTGATGTGCCACATGACGGAAGGGTGGCTCAAGGGGCAGTGCCCACAATTCTACAATGTCCGGGACGACTTGGCCGTTATTGATGGTGTCCTCCTAAAGCTGGACCGGATTGTGACCCCACACAGCTGCACCGGCTTGTCCTCGAACAACTGCACAAAGGCCATCTCGGAGTTGAAAAGTGCAGGCGGAGGGCCCGAGAGGCTGTGTACTGGCCGGGCATCAGCGACGACATCGCCAACATGGTGCTCAACTGCCCCACCTGCCAAAGGTTTCAGCCGGCGCAACCCGCTGAGACGCTTCAGCCCCATGAGTTGGTGACGTCCCCCTGGGCGAAGGTGGGCGGGGACCTTCTTCATGCGCTCGGCAGGGACTACGTCATTCTGATTGACTATTTTTCAAATTATCCGGAGGTCATACACCTGCACGACACAACGTCATCAGCTGTCATCCGGGCATGCAAAGAAACCTTCGCTCGCCATGGAATTCCGCTCACCGTCGTGTCTGACAACGGGCCTTGTTTTGCGAGTCAAGAATGGTCTTTTGCCACTTCATACAACTTCACACACGTGACGTCCAGCCCTCTGCATCCTCAGTCGAATGGCAAGGCGGAAAAGGGCATCCACATCGTGAAGCGGCTCCTCTGCAAGGCTGCTGATGCCGGATCTGACTTCTGTTTAGCCCTGCTGGTCTATCGCTCGGTCCCACTGTCCACGGGCCTCTCGCCAGCCCAGCTGTTGATGGGTCGCACCCTCAGGACCACTGTGCCGTCCATTCATGTTCCTGAACCCGACCATGCTCCAGTACTGTGAAGGATGCAACAACAGCATGCTCAGCAGAAGGTGGCACATGACGCTCGGGCGACTGATCTTCCTGCCCTGGCGCCTGGAGACAACGTCCGCATACACCTACCAGAGGGTGGCTGGTCGGCAACCGCCGAGGTTCTCCGCCGCGTGGCTCCCCGCTCGTTCCTGGTTTGCCTGCCTGATGGCTCCATTCGCCGACGTAATCGGCGGGCCCTTCGTCTGGTTCCGCGCTCACTACGAGATCATGCACCGGTGCCACGCCCTCCTGTTGTCCCTGATGTCGACTTTGTTGAGCTTCCTGCCACTCTGCCTATTCCTCTATCGCCCATGGCCAGGCCCATTCCTCAGCCGGTGGATCCTGACCCAGCCTTGAGGCGGACAACCCGAATTCGTCGCCCACCTGATAGTCTGGACTTATGAGCCTGTTAGCAGATTGGACTCACTGAATTGTTTTACAATAATGTTAACGTGTTTCTTTCTTGTCCTTCCAGAAGTTCTCTCTCGTCGTTTGCTGATTACACTTGTTTTGTTCGTGGTACAACCTCGTTGCTCTGTTGCACCTGACACCTTCCTCTGTACATAGTTTAGCCCCATGTACATGTTGTAAATATTGCACACACATACTCAGATAGAACATAGAACATAGAACATAGAACGATACAGCGCAGTACAGACCCTTCGGCCCACAATGTTGCACCGACATGGGAAGTCAAAAAACAAAAGCCATCTAACCTACACTATGCCATTATCATCCATATGTTTATCCAATAAACTTTTAAATGCCCTCAATGTTGGCGAGTTCACTACTGTAGCAGGTAGGGCATTCCACGGCCTCACTACTCTTTGCGTAAAGAACCTACCTCTGACCTCTGTCCTATATCTATTACCCCTCAGTTTAAAGCTATGTCCCCTCGTGCCAGCCATTTCCATCCGCGGGAGAAGGCTCTCACTGTCCACCCTATCCAACCCCCTGATCATTTTGTATGCCTCTATTAAGTCTGCTCTTAACCTTCTTCTCTCCAACGAAAACAACCTCAAGTCCATCAGCCTTTCCTCATAAGATTTTCCCTCCATACCAGGCAACATCCTGGTAAATCTCCTCTGCACCTGTTCCAAAGCCTCCACGTCCTTCCTATAATGCGGTGACCAGAACTGTACGCAATACTCCAAATGCGGCCATACCAGAGTTTTGTACAGCTGCAACATGACCTCATGACTCCGGAGCTCAATCCCTCTACCAATAAAGGCCAATACTCAATAGGCCTTCTTCACAACCCTATCAACCTGGGTGGCAACTTTCAGGGATCTATGGACATGGACACGGAGATCCCTCTGCTCATCCACACTTTCAAGAACTTTACCATTAGCCAAATATTCCGCATTCCTGTTATTCCTTCCAAAGTGAATCACCTCACACTTCTCTACATTAAACTCCATTTGCCACCTCTCAGCCCAGCTCTGCAGCTTATCTATGTCCCTCTGTAACCTGCAACATCCTTCCGCACTGTCGACAACACCACCGACTTTAGTGTCGTCTGCAAATTTACTCACCCACCCTTCTGCGCCCTTCTCTAGGTCATTGATAAAAATGACAAACAGCAACGGCCCCAGAACAGATCCTTGTGGTACGCCACTTGTAACTGAACTCCATTCTGAACATTTCCCATCAACCACCACCCTCTGTCTTCTTTCAGCTAGCCAATTTCTGACCCACATCTCTAAATCACCCTCAATCCCCAGCCTCCGTATTTTCTGCAATAGCCTACCGTGGGGAACCTTATCAAACGCTTTACTGAAATCCATATACACCACATCAACTGCTCTACCCTCGTCTACCTGTTCAGTCACCTTCTCAAAGAACTCGATAAGGTTTGTGAGGCATGACCTACCCTTCACAAAGCCATGCTGACTATCCCTGATCATATTATTCCTATCTAGATGATTATAAATCTTGTCTCTTATAATCCCCTCCAAGACTTTACCCACTACAGACGTGAGGCTCACCGGTCTATAGTTGCCGGGGTTGTCTCTACTCCCCTTCTTGAACAAAGGGACCACATTTGCTATCCTCCAGTCCTCTGGCACTATTCCTGTAGCCAATGATGACATAAAAATCAAAGCCAAATGCTCAGCAATCTCTTCCCTGGCTTCCCAGAGAATCCTCGGATAAATCCCATCGGGCCCCGGGGACTTATCTATTTTCAGCCTGTCCAGAATTGCCAACACCTCTTCCCTACGTACCTCAATGCCATCTATTCTAATAGCCTGGGTCTCAGCATTCTCCTCCACAACATTCTCTTTTTCCTGAGTGAATACTGACGAAAAATATTAATGCATTATCTCGCCTATCTCTTAAGACTCCACACACAACTTCCCATCCCTGTCCTTGACTGGCCCTACTCTTACCCTAGTCATTCTTTTATTCCTGACATACCTATAGAAAGCCTTTGGGTTTTCCTTGATCCTACCTGCCAAATACTTCTCATGTCCCCTCCTTGCTCGTCTTAGCTCTCTCTTTAGATCCTTCCTCGCTACCTTGTAACTATCAAGCTCCCCAACTGAAACTTCACACCTCATCTTCACATAGGCCTCCTTCTTCCTCTTAACAAGAGATTCCACTTCTTTGGTAAACCACGGTTCCCTTGCTCGACGCCTTCCTTCCTGCCTGACCGGTACGTACTTATCAAGAACACGCAGTCGCTGTTCCTTGAACAAGCTCCACATATCCAGTGTGCCCAACATTCGCAGCCTACTTCTCCAACCTACCCCTCCCAAGTCATGTCTAATGGCATCATAATTGCCCTTCCCCCAGCTATAACTCTTGCCCTGCGGGGTATACTTATCCCTTTCCATCACCAACGTAAATGTCACCGAATTGTGGTCATATAGAACATAGAACATAGAACATAGAACAATACAGCGCAGTACAGGCCCTTCGGCCCACGATGTTGCACCGAAACAAAAGCCATCCAACCTACACTATGCCATTGTCATCCATATGTTTATCCAATAAACTTTTAACCCAAAGTGCTCACCTATCTCCAAATCTAACACCTGGCCTGGTTCATTCCCCAAAACCAAATCCAATGTGGCCTCGCCTCTTGTTGGCCTGTCAACATATTGTGTCAGGAAACCCTCCTGCACACATTGTACAAAAAACGACCCATCTAATGTATTCGAACTATATCTTTTCCAGTCAATATTTGGAAAGTTAAAGTCTCCCATAATAACTACCCTGTTACTTTCGCTCTTATCCAGGATCATCCTCGCCATCCTTTCCTCTACATCCCTAGAACTATTTGGAGGCCTATAGAAAACTCCCAACAGGGTGACCTCTCCTTTCCTGTTTCTAACCTCAGCCCATACTACCTCGGAAGAAGAGTCCCCATCTAGCATCCTCTCCGCCACCATAATACTGCTCTTGACTAGCAGCGCCACACTTCCCCCTCTTTTGCCTCCTTCTCTGAGCTTACTAAAACACCTAAACCCCGGAACCTGCAACAACCATTCCTGTCCCTGCTCTATCCATGTCTCCGAAATGGCCACAACATCGAAGTCCCAGGTACCAACCCACGCTGCCAGTTCCCCTACCTTGTTTCGTATACTCCTGGCATTGAAGTAGACACACTTCAAACCACCTAGCTGAACACTGGCCCCCTCCTGCGACGTCAAATCTGAGCTCCTGACCTCTATACTCTCATTCTCCCTTACCCTAAAACTACAATCCAGGTTCCCATGCCCCTGCTGCATTAGTTTAAACCCCCCCAAAGTGCACTAGCAAATCTCCCCCCCAGGATATTTGTGCCCCTCAGGTTCAGATGTAGACCATCCTGTCTGTAGAGGTCCCACCTTCCCCAGAAAGAGCCCCAGTTATCCAGAAATCTGAATCCCTCCCGCCTGCACCATCCCTGTAGCCACGTGTTTAATTGCTCTCTCTCCCTATTCCTCATCTCACTATCACGTGGCACGGGCAACAACCCAGAGATAACAACTCTGTTTGTTCTAGTTCTGAGCTTCCATCCTAGCTCCCTGAAAGCCTGCCTGACATCCTTGTCCCCTTTCCTACTTATGTCGTTAGTGCCAATGTGGACCACGACTTGGGGCTGCTCCCCCTCCCCCTTAAGGACCCGGAAAACACGATCCGAGACATCACGTACCCTTGCACCTGGGAGGCAACATACCAAACGTGAGTCTCTCTCGCTCCCACAAATCTCCTATCTGTGCCCCTGACTATCGAGTCCCCAATTACTAATGCTCTGCTCCTCTCCCCCCTTCCCTTCTGAGCAACAGGGACAGACTCCGTGCCAGAGGCCCGTACCCCATGGCTTACCCCTGGTAAGTCCCCCCCCCCACAAGTATCCAAAGCGGTATATTTGTTTCTCAGGGGAACGACCACAGGGGGTCCCTGCACTGACTGCTTCTTCCCAGTCCCTCTTACAGTTACCCAGCTATCTCCAATCTTTGGTGTAACTAATTCCCTGAAGCTGCTATCTATGACCCCCTCTGCCTCCCGAATGATCCGAAGTTCATCCAACTCCAGCTCCAGTTCCCTAACTCGGCCTTGGAGGAGCTGGAGATGGCTGCACTTCCTGCAGGTAAAATCAGCAGGGACACTAACGGCATCCCTCACCTCAAACATCCTGCAGGAGGAACATTGCACTCCCTTCCCTGCCATCCCTCTAACTTCCAACCAAGTCATGGTTAATAAATGAAATTTTTTTTAAATAATAATATAATATGACACTTACCTCCCACCAATGGGTCTTATTATTAGGTTAGAGGAGGAGGGTGGGTGGGAGACACTACACGTGTACACACTAATATTTATTAGCACGTAGGCACATCTCTTTGTGAAAAGGGGGAATGTCATGATATCCACATTAACATATCATGGTGCAATCACACACACTGATGGACAGGTAGTTGGACCAACCAGCACACACATAACATCACAGCCAATCACCAGTGAGAGCACACGCACTATAAAACAGGGCACACCACAGTTCCCGCTCATTCTACCAGGAGATAGCTCAGAGCACAGAGCTCACAGCGTGCCACTCAGACATACACCATGTGCTGAGTGCCTCACCAAGATAGTGAAAGGGCTGGGTCTACAGGTTAGCTGGTGAAGCACGAACCTCAGCCAGCAGTTTTAGTTATAATTGTATAAGACAATAAAACAGAGTTGTACCATCTACAACCGTGTTGGTTCATTCGTGTATCGGAACACCCAACACGACAATGGGGATCAGTAACTATGGTGATGGGGGTCAGTAACTATGGTGATGGGGGATCAGTAACTATGGTGATGGGGATCAGTAACTATGGCGATGGGGGTCAGTAACTATGGTGATGGGGGATCAGTAACTATGGTGATGGGGGATCAGTAACTATTGTGATTGGGGATCAGTAACTATGGTGATGGGGATCAGTAACTATGCTGGTGGGGATCAGTAACTATGGTGATGTGGGTCAGTGAATGTGGTGATGGTGGATCAGTAACTATGGTGATCGGGGTGAGTAACTATGGTGATGAGGGTCAGTAACTATAGTGATGGGGATCAGTAACTATGGTGATGGGGTTCAGTAACTATGGTGATGGGGGTCAGTAACGATGGTGATGGGGGGTCAGTAACTACGGTGATGGGGGCAGTAACTGTGGTGATGGGGGTCCATAACTATGGTGGTGGGGAGTCAGTAACTATGGTGATGGGGGGTCAGTAACTATGGTGATGGGGGGATCAGTAGCTACGGTGATAGACATCAGTAACTATGAGGATGGGGGGTCAGTAACTATGGTGATGGGGGATCAGTAACTATGGTGACGGGGGATCAGTAACTATGGTGATTGGGACCAGTAACTATGGTCATGGGGGTCAGTAACGACAGTGATGGGGGTCAGTACCTATGGTGATGGGGGATCAGTAACTATGGTAATGGTGGATCAGTAACTATGGTGATGGGGGCCAGTAACTCTGGGAGTGCGGGGTCAGTAACTATGGTGATGAATGGGTCAGTAACTATGGTGATGGGAATCAGTAACTATGGTGATGGTGGATCAGTAACTATGGTGATGGGGATGAGTAACTATGGTGCTGAGGGTCAGTAACTATAGTGATGGGGATCAGTAACTATGGTGACGGAGATCAGTAACTATGGTGATGGGGAATCAGTAACTATGGTGATGGGGGTCAATAACTATGGTGATGGGGGATCACTAACTATGGTGCTGGAGATCAGTTACTATGGTGATGGGGAATCAGTAACTATGGTGATGGGGGATCAATAACTATGGTGATGTTGATCAGTAACTATGGTGATGGGGAATCAGTAACTATGGTGATGGGGGTCAGTAACTATGGTGATGAGGGGTCAATAACTATGGTGATTGGGGTTCAGTATCTACGGTGATGGAGATCAGTAACTATGGTGATGGGGATCAGTAACTATGGTGCTGGAGATCATTACCAATGGTGATGGGGATCAGTAACTATGGTGATGGAGATCAGTAACTATGGTGATGGAGATCAGTAACTATGGTGATGGTGGGGTCAGTAACTATGGTGATGGGAAATCAGTAACTATGGTGATGGGGGAACAGTAACTATGTTGATGGGGATCAGTAACAGTGGTAATGTGGGTCAGTAACTATGGTGATGGCGGTCAGTAACTATGGTGAAGGGGGTCAGTAACTATGGTGATGGGTGTTCAGTAACTATGATGGTGGGGAATCAGTAACTATGGATGGGAGATCAGTAACTATGGTGATAGGGAGTCAGTAACTATGGTTATGGGGGTCAGTAACTATGGTGATGGGGGGTCAATAACTATGGTGATGGAGGGTCAGTAACTATGGTCATGGTGCTCAGTACCTCTGGTGATGGGGGTCAGTAACTATGGTGATAGGGTATCAGTAATTTTGGTGATGGGGGATCAGTAGCTATGGTGATAGAGATCAGTAACTATGGTGATGGGGTCAGTAATTATGGGTAACTATGATGATGGGGGGTCTGTAACTATGGTGCTGGGAGCAGTAACTATGGTGATGGGGGATCAGTAACTATGGTGATGGGGGGTCAGTAACTATGGTGATGGGGGATCAATAACTATGGTGATGGGGAGTCAGTAACTATGGTGATGTGGGTCAGTAACTATGGTGAAGGGGGTTCAGTAACTATGGTGGTGGGGGATCAGTAACTATGGTGATGGGAGTTCAGTAACTATGGTGATGGGGATGAGTAACTACGGTGATGGGAGATCAGTTACTATGGTGATGGGGACCAGTAACAATGGTGATGGAGATCAGTAACTATGGTGATGGGGTCAGTGAACTATGGTGATGGGGGGTCAGTAACTATGGTGATGGGAAATCAGTGACTATGGTGATGGGGATCAGTAACTATGGTGATGTGGGTCAGTAACTATGGTGAAGGGGGTTCAGTAACTATGGTGGTGGGGGATCAGTAACTATGGTGATGGGAGATCAGTAACTATGGTGATGGGGATGAGTAACTACGGTGATGGGAGATCAGTAACTATGGTGATGGGGATCAGTAACTATGGTGATGGGGTTCAGCAACTATGGTGATGGGGGTCCGTAACTATGGTGATGGGGAGTCAGTAACTATGGTGATGGGGGATCAGTAGCTATGGTGAAGGAGGGTCAGTAACTATGGTCAAGGTGGTCAGTAACTATGGTGATGGGGGTCAGTAAATATAGTGATGGGCTCAGTAACTATGGTGATTGGGAATCAGTAACTATGGTGATGTGGGTCAGTAACTATGGTGATGGGGATCAGTAACTATGGTGATGTGGGTCAGTAACTATGGTGATGGGGAGTGAGTAACTATGTTGATGGGGGGTCGGTAACTATGGTGATGGGGGATCAGTAGCTATGGTGATAGAGATCAATAACGATGGGAACGAGGGTCAGTAACTATGGGTAACTATGGTGATGTGGGTCTGTACCTATGGTGATCGGGTCAGTAACTATGGTTATTGGGGGTCAGTAACTATGGTGATTGGGAATCAGTAACTATGGTGATGTGGGTCAGTAACTATGGTGATGGGGAGTGAGTAACTATGTTGATGGGGGGTCGGTAACTATGGTGATGGGGGATCAGTAGCTATGGTGATAGAGATCAATAACGATGGGAACGAGGGTCAGTAACTATGGGTAACTATGGTGATGGGGGTCTGTACCTATGGTGATCGGGTCAGTAACTATGGTTATTGGGGATCAGTAACTATGGTGATGGGGGATCAGTAACTATGGTGATGGGGGTCAGTAACAATGGTGATGGGGGATCAGTAACTATGGTGATGGGGGTCAGTAACAATGGTGATGGGGGATCAGTAACTATGGTGATGGGTGTCAGTAACTATGGTGATGGGGAGAGAGTAACTATGGTGATGGGGGTCAGGAACTATGGTGATGGGGAATCAGTAACTATGGTGATGTGGGTCAGTAACTATGGTGAATGGGAGTGAGTAACTATGTTGATGGGGGGTCGGTAACTATGGTGATGGGGGATCAGTAGCTATGGTGATGGGGGATCAGTCACTATAGTGATGGTGGTCAGTAACAATGGTGATGGGGGATCAGTAACTATGGTGACGGGGGTCAGTAACAATGGTGATGGGGGATCAGTAACTATGGTGATGGGTGTCAGTAACTATGGTGATGGGGGTCAGGAACTATGGTGATGGGGGATCAGTAACTATGGTGATGGGGGATCAGTAACTATGGTGATGGGGATCAGTAACTATGCTGGTGGGGATCAGTAACTATGGTGACGGGGGATCAGTAAATATGGTGATGGGGGTCAGTAGCTATGGTGATGGGGGTCAGTAACTATGCTGGTGGGTGTCTGTAACTATGGTGACGGGGGATCAGTAACTATGGTGATGGGGTCAGTAACTATGGTGATGGGGTGTCTGTAACTATGGTGATGGGAAATCAGTAACTACGGTGATGGGGATCAGTAACAATGGTGATGTGGGTCAGTAACGATGGTGAAGGGGATCAGTAACTATGGTGATGGGGATCAATAACTGTGGTGGTGGGGGATCAGTAACTATGGTGATGGGGGTCAGTAACTGTGGTGATGGGGGTCAGTAACTATGGTGATGGGGGTCAGTAACTATGGTGATGGGGGATCAGTAACTATGCTGGTGGGGACCAGTAACTATGGTGATGGTGTCAGTAACTACGGTAATGGGGATCAGTAACTATGGTGATGGGGGTCAGTAACTATGGTGATGGGGGATCAGTAACTATGCTGGTGGGGATCAGTAACTATGGTGATGGGGGTCAGTAACTATGGTGATGGGGTCAGTAACTATGGTGATGGGGGTCAGTAACTATGGTGATGGGGGATCAGTAACTATGCTGGTTGGAATCAGTAACTATGGTGATGGGGGATCAGTAACTATGCTGGTGGGGAGCAGTAACTATGGTGATGGGGGTCAGTAACTATGGTGATGGGGGATCAGTAACTATTGTGATTGGGGATCAGTGACTATGGTGATGGGGGATCTGTAACTATGCTGGTGGGGATCAGTAACTATGGTGATGGGGGATCAGTAACTATGGTGATGGGGGTCAGTAACTATGGTGATGGGGGATCAGTAACTATGGTGATGGGGATCAGTAACTATGGTGACGGGGATCAGTAACTATGGTGACGGGGGATCAGTAACAGTGGTGATGTGGGTCAGTAACTATGGTGATGGTGAATCTGTAACTATGGTGATGGGGGATCAATAATTATGGTGATGGGGGGTCAGTAACTATGGTGATTGTGGGGTCAGTAACTATGGTGATGGTGGGTCAGTAACTATGGTGATGGAGATCAGTAACTATGGTGATGGGGGTCAGTAACTATGGTGATGCGGTGTCTGTAACTATGGTGATGGGGAGGTAGCAACTATGGTGATGGGGTCAGGAACTATGGTGATGGGGGATCAGTAACTATGGTGATGGGGATCAGTAACTATGGTGATGGGGGTTCAGTAAAAGGGGTGATGTGGGTCAGTAACTATGGTGATGGTGAATCTGTAACTATGGTGATGGGGGATCAATAATTATGGTGATGGGGGGTCAGTAACTATGGTGATTGGGGGGTCAGTAACTATGCTGATGGTGGGTCAGTAACTATGGTGATAGCGGATCAATAACTAAGGTGATGGGGAGACAGTAACTATGGTGATGGGGGATCAGTTACTATGGTGATGGGGACCAGTAACAATGTGATGGAGATCAGTAACTATGGTGATGGGGTCAGTAACTATGGTGATGGGGTGTCTGTAACTATGGTGATGGGAAATCAGTAACTACGGTGATGGGGATCAGTAACTATGGTGATGTGGGTCAGTAACGATGGTGAAGGGGATCAGTAACTATGGTGATGGGGATCAATAACTGTGGTGGTGGGGGATCAGTAACTATGGTGATGGGGGTCAGTAACTATGGTGATGGGGGTCAGTAACTATGGTGATGGTGGATCAGTAACTATGCTGGTGGGGATCAGTAACTATGGTGATGGGGGTCAGTAACTATGCTGGTGGGGATCAGTGACTATGGTGATGGGGGTCAGTAACTATGGTGATGGGGGTCAGTAACTATGGTGATGGGGGATCAGTAACTATGCTGGTGGGGATCAGTAACTATGGTGATGGGGGTCAGTAACTATGGTGATGGGGGATCAGTAACTATGGTGATGGGGGATCAGTAACTATTGTGATGGGGGATCAGTGACTATGATGATGGGGATCAGTAACTATGGTGATGGGGGTCAGTAACTATGGTGATGGGGATCAGTAACTATGGTGATGGGGGTCAGTAACTATGCTGGTGGGGGATCAGTAACTATGCTGGTGGGGATCAGTAACTATGGTGATGGGGGATCAGTAACTATGCTGGTGGGGACCAGTAACTATGGTGATGTGGGATCAGTAACTATGGTGATGGGGGTCAGTAACTATGGTGATGGAGACCTGTAACGATGGTGATGGGGGATCAGTAACTATGGTGATGGGGATCAGTAACTATGATGATGGGGATCAGTAACTATGGTGATGGGGGATCAGTAACTATGGTGACGGGGTCAGTAACTATGGTGATGGGGGATCAGTAACTATGGTGACGGGGTCAGTAACTATGGTGATGGGGGTCAGTAGCTATGGTGATGGGGGTCAGTAACTATGCTCGTGGGGATCTGTAACTATGGTGACGGGGGATCAGTAACTATGGTGATGGGGGTCAGTAACTATGGTGATGGGGGATCTGTAACTATGCTGGTGGGGATCAGTAACTATGGTGATGGGGGATCAGTAACTATGGTGATGGGGATCAGTAACTATGGTGATGGGGGTCAGTAACTATGCTGGTGGGGATCAGTGACTATGGTGATGGGGGATCAGTAACTATGGTGATGGGGGTCAGTAACTATGGTGATGGGGATCAGTAACTATGCTGGTGTGGATCAGTAACTATGGTGATGGGGGATCAGTAACTATGCTGGTGGGGATCAGTAACTATGGTGATGGGGGATCAGTAACTATGGTGATGGGGGTCAGTAACTATGGTGATGGGGGATCAGTAACTATTGTGATGGGGGATCAGTGACTATGGTGATGGGGGATCAGTAACTATTGTGATGGGGGATCAGTGACTATGATGATGGGGATCAGTAACTATGGTGATGGGGGTCAGTAACTATGGTGATGGGGATCAGTAACTATGGTGATGGGGGTCAGTAACTATGCTGGTGGGGGATCAGTAACTATGCTGGTGGGGATCAGTAACTATGGTGATGGGGGATCAGTAACTATGCTGGTGGGGACCAGTAACTATGGTGATGTGGGATCAGTAACTATGGTGATGGGGGTCAGTAACTATGGTGATGGAGACCTGTAACGATGGTGATGGGGGATCAGTAACTATGGTGATGGGGATCAGTAACTATGATGATGGGGATCAGTAACTATGGTGATGGGGGATCAGTAACTATGGTGACGGGGTCAGTAACTATGGTGATGGGGGATCAGTAACTATGGTGACGGGGTCAGTAACTATGGTGATGGGGGTCAGTAGCTATGGTGATGGGGGTCAGTAACTATGCTCGTGGGGATCTGTAACTATGGTGACGGGGGATCAGTAACTATGGTGATGGGGGTCAGTAACTATGGTGATGGGGGATCTGTAACTATGCTGGTGGGGATCAGTAACTATGGTGATGGGGGATCAGTAACTATGGTGATGGGGATCAGTAACTATGGTGATGGGGGTCAGTAACTATGCTGGTGGGGATCAGTGACTATGGTGATGGGGGATCAGTAACTATGGTGATGGGGGTCAGTAACTATGGTGATGGGGATCAGTAACTATGCTGGTGTGGATCAGTAACTATGGTGATGGGGGATCAGTAACTATGCTGGTGGGGATCAGTAACTATGGTGATGGGGGATCAGTAACTATGGTGATGGGGGTCAGTAACTATGGTGATGGGGGATCAGTAACTATTGTGATGGGGGATCAGTGACTATGGTGATGGGGGATCAGTAACTATGCTGGTGGGGATCAGTAACTATGGTGATGGGGGATCAGTAACTATGCTGGTGGGGATCAGTAACTATGGTGATGTGGGATCAGTAACTATAGTGATGGGGGTCAGTAACTATGGTGATGGAGACCTGTAAATATGGTGATGGGGTCAGTAACTATGGTGACGGGGGTTCAGTAACTATGGTGATGGGGGTCAGTAGCTATGGTGATGGGGGTCAGTAACTATGCTGGTGGGGATCTGTAACTATGGTGACGGGGGATCTGTAACTATGGTGATGGGGGTCAGTAACTATGGTGATGGGGGATCTGTAACTATGCTGGTGGGGGTCAGTAACTATGGTGATGGGGGATCAGTAACTATGGTGATGGGGTCAGTAACTATGGTGATGGGGATCAGTAACTATGGTGACGGGGGATCAGTAACTGTGGTGATGGGGGTCAGTAACTATGCTGGTGGGGATCAGTAACTATGGTGATGGGGGATCAGTAACTATGGTGATGGGGGATCAGTAACTATGGTGATGGGGGTCAGTAACTATGCTGGTGGGGGTCAGTAACTATGGTGATGGGGATCAGTTACTATGGTGATGGGGGATCAGTAACTATGGTGATGTGGGATCAGTAACTATGGTGATGGGGATCAGTAACTATGGTGATCGGGGTCAGTAACTATGGTGATGGGGGATCAGTTACTATGGTGACGGGGGATCAGTAACTATGGTGATGGGGATCAGTAACTATGGTGATGTGGGATCAGTAACTATGGTGATGTGGGATCAGTAACTATGCTGGTGGGGGATCAGTAACTATGGTGATGGGGGTCAGTAACTATGGTGATGGGGGATCAGTAACTATGCTGGTGGGGGTCAGTAACTATGGTGATGGGGGATCAGTGACTATGGTGATGGGGGTCAGTAACTATGGTGACGGGGGATCAGTAACTATGGTGATGGGGGTCAGTAACTATGGTGACGGGGGATCAGAAACTATGGTGATGGGGGATCAGTAACGATGGTGATGGGGGTCAGTAACTATGGTGACGGGGGATCAGTAACTATGGTGACGGGGATCAGTAACTATGGTGATGGTGGTCAGTAACTATGCTGGTGGGGATCAGTAACTATGGTGATGGGGGATCAGTAACTATGGTGATGGGGGATCAGTAACTATGGTGATGGGGGTCAGTAACTATGGTGATGGGGGATCAGTAACTATGGTGATGGGGGTCAGTAATTATGGTGACGGGGGATCAGTAACTATGCTGGTGGGGGTCAATAACTATGGTGATGTGGGATCAGTAACTATGCTGGTGGGGGATCAATAGCTATGCTGGTGGGGGTCAATAACTATGGTGATGGGGGATCAGTAACTATGCTGGTGGGGGATCAGTAACTATGCTGGTGGGGGTCAATAACTATGGTGATGTGGGATCAGTAACTATGCTGGTGGGGGATCAATAACTATGCTGGTGGGGGTCAATAACTATGGTGATGGGGGTCAGTAACTATGCTGGTGGGGGATCAGTAACTATGCTGGTGGGGGGTCAGTAACTATTGTGATGGGGGTCAGTAACTATGGTGATGGGGGTCAGTAACTATGCTGGTGGGGATCAGTGACTATGGTGATGGGGGATCAGTAACTATGGTGATGGGGGTCAGTAACTATGGTGATGGGGATCAGTAACTATGCTGGTGGGGGAACAGTAACTATGCTGGTGGGGATCAGTAACTATGGTGATGGGGGTCAGTAACTATGGTGATGGGGGATCAGTAACTATGGTGATGGGTGTCAGTAACTATGGTGATGGAGACCTGTAAATATGGTGATGGGGGTCAGTAACTATGCTGGTGGGGATCAGTAACTATGGTGATGGGGGTCAGTAACTATGGTGATGGAGACCTGTAAATATGGTGATGGGGGTCAGTAACTATGGTGATGGGGGATCAGAAACTATGGTGATGGGGATCAGTAACTATGGTGATGGGGATCAGTAACTATGCTGGTGGGGATCAGTAACTATGGTGACGGGGGTTCAGTAACTATGGTGATGGGGGTCAGTAGCTATGGTGATGGGGGTCAGTAACTATGCTGGTGGGGATCTGTAACTATGGTGACGGGGGATCTGTAACTATGGTGATGGGGGTCAGTAACTATGGTGATGGGGGATCTGTAACTATGCTGGTGGGGATCAGTAACTATGGTGATGGGGTCAGTAACTATGGTGATGGGGATCAGTAACTATGGTGACGGGGGATCAGTAACTGTGGTGATGGGGGTCAGTAACTATGCTGGTGGGGATCAGTAACTATGGTGATGGGGGATCAGTAACTATGGTGATGGGGGATCAGTAACTATGGTGATGGGGGTCAGTAACTATGCTGGTGGGGGTCAGTAACTATGGTGATGGGGATCAGTTACTATGGTGATGGGGGATCAGTAACTATGGTGATGTGGGATCAGTAACTATGGTGATGGGGATCAGTAACTATGGTGATCGGGGTCAGTAACTATGGTGATGGGGGATCAGTTACTATGGTGACGGGGGATCAGTAACTATGGTGATGGGGATCAGTAACTATGGTGATGTGGGATCAGTAACTATGGTGATGTGGGATCAGTAACTATGCTGGTGGGGGATCAGTAACTATGGTGATGGGGGTCAGTAACTATGGTGATGGGGGATCAGTAACTATGGTGATGGGGGATCAGTAACAATGGTGATGGGGGTCAGTAACTATGGTGACGGGGGATCAGTAACTATGGTGACGGGGATCAGTAACTATGGTGATGGTGGTCAGTAACTATGCTGGTGGGGATCAGTAACTATGGTGATGGGGGATCAGTAACTATGGTGATGGGGGTCAGTAACTATGGTGATGGGGGATCAGTAACTATGGTGATGGGGGTCAGTAATTATGGTGACGGGGGATCAGTAACTATGCTGGTGGGGGATCAGTAACTATGCTGGTGGGGGTCAATAACTATGGTGATGTGGGATCAGTAACTATGCTGGTGGGGGATCAATAACTATGGTGATGGGGGATCAATAACTATGGTGATGGGGGATCAGTAACTATGGTGATGGGGGATCAGTAACAAAGGTGATGGGGGTCAGTAACTATGGTGATGGGGGATCAGTAACTATGGTGATGGGGGTCAGTAACTATGGTGATCGGGTCAGTAACTATGGTGATGGGGGATCAGTAACTATGGTGATGGGGTCAGTAACTATGGTGATGGGGGATCAGTAACTATGGTGATGGGGGTCAGTAACTATGGTGATGGGGGATCAGTAACTATGGTGATGGGGGTCAGTAACTATGGTGATGGGGGATCAGTCACTATGGTGATGGGGGTCAGTAACTATGGTGATGGGGGATCAGTCACTATGGTGATGGGGGTCAGTAACTATGGTGATGGGGGATCAGTAACTATGGTGATGGGGGTCAGTAATTATGGTGACGGGGGATCAGTAACTATGCTGGTGGGGGATCAGTAACTATGGTGATGGGGGATCAGTAACTATGCTGGTGGGGGATCAGTAACTATGGTGATGGGGGATCAATAACTATGGTGATGGGGGTCAGTAACTATGGTGATGGGGGATCAGTAACTATGGTGATGGGGGATCAGTAACAATGGTGATGGGGGTCAGTAACTATGGTGATGGGGGATCAGTAACTATGGTGATGGAGATCAGTAACTATGGTGATGGGGGTCAGTAACTATGCTGGTGGGGATCAGTAACTATGGTGATGGGGGTCAGTAACTATGGTGACGGGGGATCAGTAACTATGGTGACGGGGATCAGTAACTATGGTGATGGGGGGTCAGTAACTATGGTGATGGAGATCAGTAACTATGGTGATGGGGGATCAGTAACTATGGTGATGGGGGTCAGTAACTATGATGATGGGGATCAGTAACTATGGTGATGGGGGTCAGTAACTATGGTGACGGGGGATCAGTAACTATGGTGACGGGGATCAGTAACTATGGTGATGGTGGTCAGTAACTATGGTGATGGGGGTCAGTAACTATGGTGATGGGGGTCAGTAACTATGGTGATGGGGGATCAGTTACTATGGTGACGGGGATCAGTAACTATGGTGATGGGGATCAGTAACTATGGTGATGTGGGATCAGTAACTATGGTGATGTGGGATCAGTAACTATGCTGGTGGGGGATCAGTAACTATGGTGATGGGGGATCAGTAACTATGGTGATGGGGGTCAGTAACTATGGTGATGGGGGATCAGTAACTATGGTGATGGGGGTCAGTAACTATGGTGATGGGGGGTCAGTAACTATGGTGATGGGGGTCAGTAACTATGGTGATGGGGGATCAGTAACTATGGTGATGGGGGATCAGTAACAATGGTGATGGGGGTCAGTAACTATGGTGACGGGGGATCAGTAACTATGGTGACGGGGATCAGTAACTATGGTGATGGGGATCAGTAACTATGGTGATGGGGGTCAGTAACTATGGTGATGGGGGATCAGTAACTATGGTGATGGGGGTCAGTAACTATGGTGATGGGGATCAGTAACTATGGTGATGGGGATCAGTAATTATGGTGACGGGGGATCAGTAACTATGCTGGTGGGGGATCAATAACTATGGTGATGGGGGATCAATAACTATGGTGATGGGGGATCAGTAACTATGGTGATGGGGGATCAGTAACAAAGGTGATGGGGGTCAGTAACTATGGTGATGGGGGATCAGTAACTATGGTGATGGGGGATCAGTAACTATGGTGATGGGGGTCAGTAATTATGGTGACGGGGGATCAGTAACTATGGTGATGGGGGTCAGTAACTATGGTGATGGGGGTCAGTAACTATGGTGATGGGGGATCAGTTACTATGGTGATGTGGGATCAGTAACTATGGTGATGGGGGTCAGTAACTATGGTGATGTGGGATCAGTAACTATGGTGATGTGGGATCAGTAACTATGGTGATGGGGGTCAGTAACTATGGTGATGGGGGATCAGTAACTATGGTGATGGGGGTCAGTAACTATGGTGATGGGGGATCAGTAACTATGGTGATGGGGGATCAGTAACAATGGTGATGGGGGTCAGTAACTATGGTGATGGGGATCAGTAACTATGGTGATGGGGATCAGTAACTATGGTGATGGGGGATCAGTAACTATGCTGGTGGGGATCAGTAACAATGGTGATGGGGGTCAGTAACTATGGTGATGGGGGATCAGTAACTATGGTGATGGGGGATCAGTAACAATGGTGATGGGGATCAGTAACTATGGTGATGGGGGATCAGTAACTATGGTGATGGGGGATCAGTAACAATGGTGATGGGGATCAGTAACTATGGTGATGGGGGATCAGTAACTATGCTGGTGGGGATCAGTAACAATGGTGATGGGGGTCAGTAACTATGGTGATGGGGGATCAGTAACTATGGTGATGGGGGATCAGTAACTATGGTGATGGGGGTCAGTAACTATGCTGGTGGGGATCAGTAACAATGGTGATGGGGGTCAGTAACTATGGTGATGGGGGATCAGTAACTATGGTGATGGGGGATCAGTAACTATGGTGATGGGGGATCAGTAACTATGCTGGTGGGGATCAGTAACAATGGTGATGGGGGTCAGTAACTATGGTGATGGGGGATCAGTAACTATGGTGATGGGGGATCAGTAACTATGGTGATGGGGGTCAGTAACTATGGTGATGGGGGTCAGTAACTATGGTGATGGGGGATCAGTAACTATGGTGATGGGGATCAGTAACTATGGTGATGGGGATCAGTAACTATGGTGATGGGGATCAGTAACTATGCTGGTGGGGATCAGTAACTATGGTGATGGGGGATCAGTAACTATGGTGATGGGGGATCAGTAACTATGGTGATGGGGGTCAGTAACTATGCTGGTGGGGATCAGTAACTATGGTGACGGGGGATCAGTAACTATGGTGACGGGGATCAGTAACTATGGTGATGGTGGTCAGTAACTATGGTGATGGAGATCAGTAACTATGGTGATGGGGGATCAGTAACTATGGTGATGGGGGATCAGTAACTATGCTGGTGGGGGATCAGTAACTATGGTGATGGGGGATCAGTAACTATGATGATGGGGATCAGTAATTATGGTGATGGGGGTCAGTAACTATGGTGATGGGGGTCAGTAACTATGGTGATGGGGGATCAGTAACTATGGTGATGGGGATCAGTAACTATGGTGATGGGGGTCAGTAACTATGGTGATGGGGGTCAGTAACTATGGTGACGGGGATCAGTAACTATGCTGGTGGGGATCAGTAACTATGGTGATGGGGGTCAGTAACTATGGTGATGGGGGATCAGTAACTATGCTGGTGGGGATCAGTAACTATGGTGATGGGGGTCAGTAACTATGGTGATGGGGGTCAGTAACTATGGTGACGGGGGATCAGTAACTATGGTGATGGGGATCAGTAACTATGGTGATGGGGGATCAGTAACTATGGTGATGGGGGTCAGTAACTATGGTGATGGGGGTCAGTAACTATGGTGACGGGGGATCAGTAACTATGGTGACGGGGGTCAGTAACTATGGTGACGGGGGATCAGTAACTATGGTGACGGGGGTCAGTAATTATGGTGATGGGGGTCAGTAACTATGGTGACGGGGGTCAGTAACTATGGTGACGGGGGATCAGTAACTATGGTGACGGGGGTTATGGGATGTTTCCTGGTTTCCACCCGGAGTGTTTATTCGGAGGGAATCGCGGCGGCTTCCGGCAGCAAAGTGTCCGGAATCCGGGAGAGAAACAGGGAGAGAGCCGGGGGCCCGATTCAGAGCCCGGGGAGAGAGCCCGGGGCCGAGAGAGAGCCCGGGGACAGGGAGAGAGTCCGGGGCCCGAGAGAGAGCCCGGGGCCCGAGAGAGAGCCCGGGGCCCGAGAGAGAGCCCGGGGCACAGGCGGCACCGAGACACCGCCCCTCACCCACTGAGACAGAGAGAGAGAGAGGGACTGAGGGAGAGGGGGACTGAGAGAGAGAGAGAGGGAGAGAGGGAGAGAGAGAGAGAGAGGGACTGAGAGAGAGAGAGGGACTGAGGGAGAGGGACTGAGGGAGTGAGAGAGAGGGACTGAGGGAGAGAGAAAGAGGGACTGAGGGAGAGAGGGACTGAGGGAGAGAGAGAGAGGGACTGAGGGAGAGAGAGAGAGGGACTGAGGGAGAGAGAGAGAGGGACTGAGGGAGAGAGAAAGAGGGACTGAGAGAGAGAGGGACTGAGGGAGAGGGACTGAGGGAGAGAGAGAGAGGGACTGAGGGAGTGAGAGAGAGGGACTGAGGGAGAGAGAAAGAGGGACTGAGGGAGAGAGGGACTGAGGGAGAGAGAGAGAGGGACTGAGGGAGAGAGAGAGAGGGACTGAGGGAGAGAGAGAGAGGGACTGAGGGAGAGAGAAAGAGGGACTGAGAGAGAGAGGGACTGAGGGAGAGGGACTGAGGGAGAGAGAGAGAGGGACTGAGGGAGTGAGAGAGAGGGACTGAGGGAGAGAGAGAGAGGGACTGAGGGAGAGAGAGAGAGGGACTGAGGGAGAGAGAGAGAGAGAAAGAGGGACTGAGGGAGAGAGAAAGAGGGACTGAGGGAGAGAGGGACTGAGGGAGAGAGAGAGAGGGACTGAGGGAGAGAGGGACTGAGGGAGTGAGAGAGAGGGACTGAGGGAGAGAGAAAGAGGGACTGAGGGAGAGAGGGACTGAGGGAGAGAGAGAGAGGGACTGAGGGAGAGGGACTGAGGGAGTGAGAGAGAGGGACTGAGGGAGAGAGAGAGAGGGACTGAGGGAGAGAGAGAGAGGGACTGAGGGAGAGAGGGACTGAGAGAGAGAGAAAGAGGGACTGAGGGAGAGAGGGACTGAGAGAGAGAGAAAGAGGGACTGAGGGAGAGAGGGACTGAGGGAGAGAGAAAGAGGGACTGAGGGAGAGAGAGGGACTGAGGGAGAGGGACTGAGGGAGAGAGAGAGAGAGGGACTGAGGGAGAGAGAGAGAGGGACTGAGGGAGAGAGAGAGAGGGACTGAGGGAGAGAGAGAGAGAGAAAGAGGGACTGAGGGAGAGAGAAAGAGGGACTGAGGGAGAGAGGGACTGAGGGAGAGAGAGAGAGGGACTGAGGGAGAGAGGGACTGAGGGAGTGAGAGAGAGGGACTGAGGGAGAGAGAAAGAGGGACTGAGGGAGAGAGGGACTGAGGGAGAGAGAGAGAGGGACTGAGGGAGAGGGACTGAGGGAGTGAGAGAGAGGGACTGAGGGAGAGAGAGAGAGGGACTGAGGGAGAGAGAGAGAGGGACTGAGGGAGAGAGGGACTGAGAGAGAGAGAAAGAGGGACTGAGGGAGAGAGGGACTGAGAGAGAGAGAAAGAGGGACTGAGGGAGAGAGGGACTGAGGGAGAGAGAAAGAGGGACTGAGGGAGAGAGGGACTGAGGGAGAGAGAAAGAGGGACTGAGGGAGTGAGAGAGAGGGACTGAGGGAGAGAGGGACTGAGAGAGAGAGAAAGAGGGACTGAGGGAGAGAGGGACTGAGGGAGAGAGAAAGAGGGACTGAGGGAGAGAGGGACTGAGAGAGAGAGAAAGAGGGAGGGAGAGAGGGACTGAGGGAGAGAGGGACTGAGGGAGAGAGGGACTGAGGGAGAGAGGGACTGAGGGAGAGTGAGACTCCCCCGGAGTGAGGGAGAGACTCCTGGAATGATGTTGAGGTTGAAGAGGAGAGTGGTTCCCTCCCAGTGAAAGGAGGACATTTGACTCCTGAAGAGGGAGTGTAACAGCGGGTGCTGCACCTCAGTGGTACCGTGTCGGTGGTCGGACTTTGCTCACCCAGCGGTGTCGAGGGGGAGGCAGGCAGGTGAGCATCTATTTCAACAATTCTCTGCACCACTTTTGACCTGCTGTGGTAGCCACAGTGTTCTATATTGAGACTGTTACCTGGTCACCCAATCGCTGCCCAAGTTGGTGGTGGAGGCAGAGACCCTTTTAAAATTCTTTTAAAAAGTACCTGGATCTGCACCGTTACTGCTGTAAGATCTGGACCAGGTGCAGGAAGGGGGGATTAGAAAGGGCACCAGGTGTCCTCAGGGTGGCATGGACAAATGGGCCAAATGCCCTCCTGTGCTGTAACGTTTCTATGATGATTGTGAGGGGATCCATCCATAAGACATGAGCGGAAGTAAGGCCATTTAGCCCATCGAGTCCACTCCACCATTCAATCATGTCTGATTTCAGCTCCATTTACCCGCTCTCTTTCCGTAGCCCTTAATTCCTCGAGAAATCAAGAATTGATCAACTTCTGTCTGAAAGACACTCAACGTCCCGGCCTCCACCGCCCTCTGTGGCAATGAATTCCACAGACCCACCACTCTCTGGCTGAAGACATTTCTCCTCATCTCTGTTCTAAAGTGACCCCCTTTTATTCTAAGGCTGTGCCCCCGGGTCCTAGTCTCCCCTGCTAATGGAAACAACTTCCCTACGTCCACCGTATCTAAGCCATTCATTATCTTGTAAGTTTCTATTAGATCTCCCCTCAACCTCCTAAACTCCAATGAATATAATCCCAGGATCCTCAGACGTTCATCGTATGTTAGGCCTACCATTCCTGGGATCATCCGTGTGAATCTCCGCTGGACCCGCTCCAGTGCCAGTATGTCCTTCCTGAGGTGTGGGGCCCAAAATTGCTCACAGTATTCTAAATGGGGCCTAACTAATGCTTTATAAAGCTTCAGAAGTACATCCCTGCTTTTATATTGAGATCCAGTGCCTATGAGGGTGATCCACATTAGCAGCCAATACATACGAGAATGATCCAATAACTTAGAATCCCTGCAGTGCAGAACAGGGCCATTTGGCCCATCGAGCTGGCACTAATCCTCTGAAAGAGCTCTCCTCCCAAGCCCACCTCCTGCCCTAATCCAAAACCCCTTAAACTAACCAAAACATCCCTGGACACTAAGGGCAATTTATCATGGCCAATCCACCTAACCTGCACATCTTTGGACTGTGGGAGGAAACTGGAGCACCCGGAGGAAACCCACGGAGAAAGTGCAAACTCCGCACAGACACTCGCGCAAGGTCGGAATCGAACCTGGCGCTGTGAGACAGCAGTGCTAATCACCGTGCCACCGCCACACCCCCCACCCCCATAGTAGTGAGTACAGAAACAGGTGGGTAGTGAAATGAACACGTGGCTGGGGAGATGGTAAAAGATGAGGGCTTTACAGCAGGCTCGGAGGGCCCAAATGGCCTCCTGCTTCTATTTTCTATATCTCTATGTTCAAAAGCTATAGAGTGATGATACTGACCCAGATATTGATCAGGATCGAAAGAGAAAATGCTGGAAAATCTCAGCAGGCCTGGCAGCATCTGTAAGGAGAGAAAAGAGCGAACGTTTCGAGTCCGATGACTCTTTGTCAAAGCTAACAGAGAGAGAAAGTGGGAAATATTTATACTGTGGAGTGAGGATGAAAGATGAGTCATAGACACAGAAACCCAGGGAAACCGGGTGCTAATGGCCACAGAAACCAAGGGAACAGAGTGCTAATGGCCACAGAAACCAAGGGAACAGAGTGTTAATGGCAGTTCCCAGAGAGGACAACAGATGTGAAAGGCCAAACAGCAGGGAAACTAACATCAGAGGATGAACCGTAGATGTAGGGGAGGGGACGGGGGAAGCAAAGAGGAGAAAGGTGCAGGAAAGATGGATAAGATTGGGGGGGGGGGGTTAAATATATATTGGGAAAGAAAGAAATGGTAAAAGACGGTTAAAATTAAATGAACAAATGGGTCGAGGTGGGGTAGAGCTGATCATCTGAAGTTGTTGAATTCGATGTTCAGGCCGGAAGGCTGTCGCGTGCCTAACCGGAAGATGAGATGTGGTTCCTCCAGTTTGTGTTGAGCGTCACCGGAACATTCCAGCAGGCCAAGAACAGACATGTGGACATGGGAGCAGGGTCTTGTGTTAAAATAGCAAGCAACGGGAAGGTCAGGGTCCTGAATGCGCACAGACCGAACGTGCTCAGCAAAGCGATCACCCAGTCTGCGTTTGGTCTCTCCGATATAGAGGAGACCACATTGGGAGCAGAGAATGCAATTGGCCAGATTGGAAGAGATGCAAGTGAAACGCTGCTTAACCTGGAATGAGTGTTTTGGGGCTGGGATGTTAAGCATGGAAGAGGTAAAGGGGCAGGTGTTACACCTTCTGCGGTTGCATGGGAAGGTGCCATGGGTGATGGGAGAGGTACTGGGTATGGTGGAGGAGGGGACTAGATTATCTCGGAGGGAACGGTCTCTGCGGAATGCTGACAGGGGGAGTGAAGGGAAGATGTGTTTGGTGGTGGCATCACGCTGGAGTTAGCGAAAATGACAGAGGATTATGCTTTGCATACGGAGGCTGATGGGATGAAATGTGAGAACGAGAGGGGGCATCTATCCTTGTTCTGGGAGGGAGTGGAGGGGGCGAGGGTAGTGGCGCGGGAGATGGACCGCACACTGTTGAGGGCCCTATCCACAACTGTAGGTGGGAAATCATGGTCGAGGAAGAAGGAACACATTTTCGAAGCACCATTTTGGAAAGTGGCATCATCGGAACAAATGCGACGGAGGCGAAGGAGTTGAGAGAAAGGGATGGAGTCCTTACAGGGTGTAGGGTGCGAAGAGCTGTAGTCCAGATAGCTGTGGGAGTCAGTGGGCTTGTAGTGGATATTAGTGGATAGTCTATTGGAAAGGGAAGTGTCTGAGATGGACCAGGTGAAAACTGGAAGCGAAGTTGATGAATCTTTCCAGGTCCGGGCGAGAGCATGACGCGGCACCAAAACAGTCATCGATGTATCGGTAAAGGAGTGGGAGGAGGCCCGGATAGACCTGGAACAAGGAATGTTCCACATACCCCATAAAAAGGCAAGCGTAGCTAGGACCCATGCGGGTACCCATTGCTACACCTTTGATTTGGAGAAAGTGGGATGAGTTAAAGGAGAAGTGGTTGAGAGATAGAACGAGTTCAGCCAGGCGGAGGAGAGTGGTGGTGGATGGGAATTGTCTGGGCCTCTTTTCGAGAAGAAGCGAAGAGCTCTCGGGCCACCCTGGTGTGGGATGGAGGTGTCGAGGGATTGCACAGCCCTGGTGAATAGAATGCGGTTCGGGCCCGCGAACGGGACGCTGTGAATATGACGCAGGGCATCAGAGGAATCCCGGATGTGGGTGGGGAGGGAATGGACCAGAGGAGGGAGGATGGAGTCCGGATAAGAGGAAATAGGTTCGGTGGGGCAGGAGCATGCTGACACAATGGGCCTGCCGGGACAGTCCGCTGTGTGGATTTGGGGAAGTAGGTAAAAGCGGGCGGTCCGGGTATATTGAGCAGGATACTGTTTGAGTAAAGGGTAAGGGAGAGGAGGAAATTCTGAAATATTTTCAGGCGAACGTCCTTCACCAGTGCGCTCTCAGTCCAACTCAAAAGGAGGTAGCTTATTGCTGAGTACGTGCCACTTGATAGCACTGTCGATGACTCCTCCCGTCACTGTGCTGATGATGGAGAGGAGACTGATCGGGCGGTAATTGGCTGGGTTGGATTTTCCTATTTCTTGTGTACAGGACACACCTGGGCAATTTTCCACATTGCCGGGTAGATGTCAGTGTTGTAGCTGTACTGGAACAGCGTGGCTAGGGGTGCGGCAAGTTCTGGAGCACAAGTCTTCAGTACTATTGCCGGGATATTGTCAGGGCCCCACAGCCTTTGCCGTATCCAGAGCCTTCAGCCGTTTCTTGGTATCGAGTGGAGTGAATCGTATTGGCTGAAGACTGACATCTGTGATGCTGGGACCTCCGGAGGAGACCGAGTGGATCATCCACTCGACACTGCTGGCTGAAAATTGTTGCGAATGCCTCAGCCTTGTCTTTTGTACAGATGTGCTGGGCTCCTCCAGCATTGAGTACTCTGACTCATTGGGGAATGGGTTCCACACACGCTGACTCTCACTCAGGTACAGTTCCCCACACACTGACTCTCACTGGGATACATTTCCACACACGCTGACTCTCACTCAGGTACAGTTCCCCACACACTGACTCTCACTGGGGTACAGTTCCCCACACACTGACTCTCACTGGGATACAGTTCCACACACACTGACTCTCACTGGGGTACAGTTCCACACACACTGACTCTCACTGGGGGACAGTTCCACACACACTGACTCTCACTGGGATACAGTTCCACACACACTGACTCTCACTGGGATACAGTTCCACACACACTGGCTCTCACTGGTGTACAGTTCCACACACACTGACTCTCACTGGGGTACAGTTACACACACACTGACTCTCACTGGGGTACAGTTCCACACACCTGACTCTTACTAGGATACAGTTCCACACGCACTGACTCTCACTGGGGTACAGTCCCACACACACTGACTCTCACTGGGGTACAGTCCCACACACACTGACTCTCACTGGGATACAGTTACACAAACACTGACTCTCACTGGGGTACAGTCCCACACACACTGACTCTCACTGGGATACAGTTCCACACACACTGACTCTCACTGGGATACAGTTCCACACACACTGACTCTCACTGGGGTACAGTTCCACACACACTGACTCTCACTGGGGTACAGTTCCACACACACTGACTCTCACTGGGGTACAGTTCCCCACACACTGACTCTCACTGGGGTACAGTTCCCCACACACTGACTCTCACTGGGGTACAGTTCCACACACACTGACTCTCACTGGGGTACAGTTCCACACATACTGACTCTCACTGGGATACAGTTCCACACACACTGACTCTCACTGGGGTACAGTCCCACACACACTGACTCTCACTGGGATACAGTTCCACACACACTGACTCTCACTGGGATACAGTTCCACACACACTGACTCTCACTGGGATACAGTTCCACACACACTGGCTCTCACTGGGGTACAGTTCCACACACACTGACTCTCACTGGGGTACAGTTCCCCACACACTGACTCTCACTGGGGTACAGTTCCACACACACTGACTCTCACTGCGAAACAGTTCCACACACACTGACTCTCACTGGGGTACAGTTCCACACACACTGACTCTTACTGGGATACAGTTCCACACACACTGACTCTCACTGGGATACAGTTCCACAAACACTGACTCTCACTGGGATACAGTTCCACACACACTGACTCTCACTTGGGTACAGTCCCACACACACTGACTCTCACTGGGATACAGTTCCACACACACTGACTCTCACTGGGATATGGATTCCCCACCAGTACTGTACCCCAGTGTTATACAGTGACAGACCTGTCCCCACCAGTACTGTATCCCAGTGTTATACAGTGACAGACCCGTCCCCACCAGTACTGTACCCAGTGTTATACAGTGACAGACCCGCCCCCACCAGTACTGTACCCCAGTGTTACAGAGTGACAGACCTGTTCCCACCAGTACTGTACCCCAGTGTTGTACAGTGACAGACCCGTCCCCACCAGTACTGTACCCCAGTGTTATACAGTGACAGACCCATCCCAACCAGTACTGTAACCCAGTGTTATACACTGACAGACCCATCCCCACCAGTACTGTACCCAGTGTTATACAGTGACAGACCCGTCCCCACCAGTACTGTACCCCAGTGTTATACAGTGACAGGCCCGTCCCCACCAGTACTGTACCCAGTGTTATACAGTGACAGACCCGTCCCCACCAGTACTGTAACCCAGTGTTATACACTGACAGACCCATCCCCACCAGTACTGTACCCCAGTGTTATGCAGTGACAGACCCGTCCCCACCAGTACTGTACCCCAGTGTTATACAGTGACAGACCCGTCCCCACCAGTACTGTACCCCAGTGTTATACAGTGACAGACCCGTCCCCACCAGTACTGTACCCCAGTGTTATACAGTGACAGACCCGTCCCCACCAGTACTGTACCCAGTGTTATACAGTGACAGACCCGTCCCCACCAGTACTGTACCCCAGTGTTATACAGTGACAGACCCATCCCCACCAGTACTGTACCCCAGTGTTATAGTGACAGACCCGTCCCCACCAGTACTGTACCCCAGTGTTATACAGTGGCAGACACGTCCTCACCAGTACTGTACCCAGTGTTATACAGTGACAGTCCCGTCCCCACCAGTACTGTACCCCAGTGTTATACAGTGACAGACCCGTCCCCACCAGTACTGTACCCAGTGTTATACAGTGACAGACCCGTCCCCACCAGTACTGTACCCAGTGTTATACAGTGACAGACCCTCCCCACCAGTACTGTACCCCAGTGTTATACAGTGACAGACCCGTCCCCACCAGTACTGTACCCCAGTGTTATACAGTGACAGACACGTCCCCACCAGTACTGTACCCCAGTGTTATACAGTGACAGACCCGTCCCCACCAGTACTGTACCCAGTGTTATACAGTGACAGTCCCGTCCCCACCAGTACTGTACCCCAGTGTTATACAGTGACAGACCCGTCCCCACCAGTACTGTACCCCAGTGTTCTACAGTGACAGACCCGTCTCCACCAGTACTGTACCCCAGTGTTATACAGTGACAGACCCATCCCCACCAGTACTGTACCCCAGAGTTATACAGAGACAGACCCATCCCCACCAGTACTGTACCCCAGTGTTATACAGTGACAGACCCGTCCCCACCAGTACTGTACCCCAGTGTTCTACAGTGACAGACCCGTCTCCACCAGTACTGTACCCCAATGTTATACACTGACAGACCCATCCCCACCAGTACTGTACCCCAGTGTTATACAGTGACAGGCCCGTCCCCACCAGTACTGTACCCCAGTATTATACAGTGACAGACCCGTCCCCACCAGTACTGTACCCCAGTGTTATACAGTGACAGACCCGTCCCCACTTGTACTGTACCCCAGTGTTATACAGTGACAGACCCCCCCCCCACTAGTACTGTACCCCAGTGTTATACAGTGACAGACCCGTCCCCACCAGTACTGCACCCCAGTGTTATACAGTGACAGACCCGTCCCCACCAGTACTGTACCCCAGTGTTATACAGTGACAGACCCGTCCCCACCAGTACTGTACCCCAGTGTTATACAGTGACAGACCCGTCCCCACCAGTACTGTACCCCAGTGTTATACAGTGACAGACCCGTCCCCACCAGTACTGCACCCCAGTGTTATACAGTGACAGACCCCCCCCACTAGTACTGTACCCCAGTGTTATACAGTGACAGACCCGTCCCCACCAGTACTGTACCCCAGTGTTATACAGTGACAGACCCGTCCCCACCAGTACTGTACCCCAGTGTTATACAGTGACAGACCCGTCCCCACCAGTACTGTACCCCAGTGTTATACAGTGACAGACCCGTCCCCACCAGTACTGTACCCCAGTGTTATACAGTGACAGACCCGTCCCCACCAGTACTGTACCCCAGTGCTATACAGTGACAGACCCGTCCCCACCAGTACTGTACCCCAGTGTTATACAGTGACAGACCCCCCCCACTAGTACTGTACCCTAGTGTTATACAGTGACAGACCCGTCCCCACCAGTACTGTATCCCAGTGTTATACAGTGACAGACCCGTCCCCACCAGTACTGTACCCGTGTTATGCAGTGACAGACCCGTCCCCACCAGCGCTGTACCCCAGTGTTATACACTGACAGACCCGTCCCCACCAGTACTGTACCCCAGTGTTATAGTGACAGACCCTCCCCACCAGTACCGTACCCCAGTGTTATACACTGACAGACCCGTCCCCACCAGTACTGTACCCCAGTGTTATAGTGACAGACCCTCCCCACCAGTACCGTACCCCAGTGTTATACAGTGACAGACCCATCCCAACCAGTACTGTACCCCAGTGTTATAGTGACAGACCCGTCCCCACCAGTACTGTACCCCAGTGTTATACAGTGACAGACCCGACCCCAACAGTACTGTACCCCAGTGTTATAGTGACAGACCCTCCCCACAAGTACGGTACCCCAGTGTTATACAGTGACAGACCCGTCCCCACCAGTACTGGCAAGGTGGTTTAGCACAAGGCTAAATCGCTGGCTTTGAAAGCAGACCAAGGCAGGCCAGCAGCACGGTTCGATTCCCGTACCAGCCTCCCCGAACAGGCGCCGGAATGTGGCGACTAGGGGCTTTTCACAGTAACTTCATTCGAAGCCTACTTGTGACGAGCGATTTTCATCATATGTAGGCTTGATTATGATACAGCAATTCGGCATCGGGATTTAAAAAATTTTGGGGCCAGCACGGTAACATTGTGGATAACACAGTTGCTTCACAGCTCCAGGGTCCCAGGTTCGATTCCGGCTTGGGTCACTGACTGTGCGGAGTCTGCACATCCTCCCCGTGTCTGCGTGGGTTTCCTCCGGGTGCTCCGGTTTCCTCCCACAGTCCAAAGATGTGCAGGTTAGGTGGATTGGCCAGGATGAATTGCCCTTAGTGTCCAAAATTGCCCTTAGTGTTGGGTGGGGTTACTGGGTTGTGGGGTTAGGGTGGAGGTGTTGACCTTGGGTAGGGTGCTCTTTCCAAGAGCCGGTGCAGACTCGATGGGCCGAATGACCTCCTTCTGCACTGTAAATTCTATGATAATTCTATGACACTGTACCCCAGTGTTATACAGTGACAGACCCGTCCCCACCAGTACTGTACCCCAGTGTTATACAGTGACTGACCCGTCCCGACCAGTACTGTACCCCAGTGTTATACAGTGACAGATCCGCCCCCACCAGTACTGTACCCCAGTGTTCTACAGTGACAGACCCGTCCCCACCAGTACTGTACCCCAGTGTTATACAGTGACAGACCCGTCCCCACCAGTACTGTACCCCAGTGTTATACAGTGACAGACCCGTCCCCACCAGTACTCTACCCCAGTGTTATACAGTGACAGACCCGTCCCCACCAGTACTGTACCCAGTGTTATACAGTGACAGACCCGTCCCCACCAGTACTGTACCCCAGTGTTATACAGTGACAGACCCGTCCCCACCAGTACTGTACCCCAGTGTTATACAGTGACAGACCTGTCCCCACCAGTACTGTACCCCAGTGTTATACAGTGACAGACCAGTCCCCACCAGTACTGTACCCCAGTGTTATACAGTGACAGACCCGTCCCCACCAGTACTGTATCCCAGTGTTCTACAGTGACAGACCCGTCCCCACCAGTACTGTACCCCAGTGTTATACAGTGACAGACCCATCCCCACCAGTACTGTACCCCAGTGTTATAGTGACAGACCCTCCCCACCAGTACTGTACCCCAGTGTTATACAGTGACAGACCCGTCCCCACCAGTACTGTACCCCAGTGTTATACAGTGACAGACCCGTCCCCACCAGTACTGTACCCCAGTGTTATACAGTGACAGACCCGTCCCCACCAGTACTGTACCCCAGTGGTATAGTGACAGACCCTCCCTACCAGTACTGTACCCCAGTGTTATACAGTGACAGACCCGTCCCCACCAGTACTGTACCCCAGTGTTATACAGTGACAGACCCGTCCCCACCAGTACTGTACCCCAGTGTTATAGTGACAGACCCTCCCCACCAGTAATGTACCCCAGTGTTATACAGTGACAGACCCGTCCCCACCAGTACTGTACCCCAGTGTTGTACAGTGACAGACCCGTCCCCACCAGTACTGTACCCCAGTGTTATACAGTGACAGACCCGTCCCCACCAGTACTGTACCCCAGTGTTATAGTGACAGACCCTCCCCACCAGTACTGTACCCCAGTGTTATACAGTGACAGACCCGTCCCCACCAGTACTGTACCCCAGTGTTATACAGTGACAGACCCAGCCCCACCAGGACTGTACCCCAGTGTTATACAGTGACAGTCCCGTCCCCACCAGTACTGTACCCCAGTGTTATAGTGACAGACCCTCCCCACCAGTACTGTACCTCAGTGTTATACAGTGACAGACCCGTCCCCACCAGTACTGTACCCCAGTGTTATAGTGACAGACCCTCCCCACCAGTACTGTACCTCAGTGTTATACAGTGACAGACCCGTCCCCACCAGTACTGTACCCCAGTGTTATACAGTGACAGACCTATCCCCACCAGTACTGTACCCCAGTGTTGTACACTGACAGACCCATCCCCACCAGTACTGTACCCCAGTGTTATGCAGTGACAGACCCGTCCCCACCAGTACTGTACCCGTGTTATACAGTGACAGACCCGTCCCCACCAGTACTGTACCCCAGTGTTATACAGTGACAGACCCGTCCCCACCAGTACTGTACCCCAGTGTTATACAGTGACAGCCCCGTCCCCACCAGTACTGTATCCCAGTGTCATACAGTGACAGACCCGTCCCCACCAGTACTGTACCCCAGTGTTATACAGTGACAGCCCCGTCCCCACCAGTACTGTATCCCAGTGTTATACAGTGACAGACCAGTCCCCACCAGTACTGTACCCCAGTGTCATACAGTGACAGACCCGTCCCCACCAGTACTGTACCCCAGTGTTATACAGTGACAGCCCCGTCCCCACCAGTACTGTACCCCAGTGTTATACAGTGACAGACCCGTCCCCACCCGTACTGTACCTCAGTGTTATACAGTGACAGACACGTCCCCACCAGTACAGTACCCCAGTGTTATATAGTGACAGACCCGTCCCCACCAGTACTGTACCCCAGTGTTGTACACTGACAGACCCATCCCCACCAGTACTGTACCCCAGTGTTATGCAGTGACAGACCCGTCCCCACCAGTACTGTACCCGTGTTATACAGTGACAGACCCATACCCACCAGTACTGTACCCCAGTGTTATACAGTGACAGACCCATTCCCACCAGTACTGTACCCCAGTGTTATAGTGACAGACCCTCCCCACCAGTGCTGTACCCCAGTGTTATGCAGTGACAGACCTGTCCCCACCAGTACAGTGCCCCAGTGTTATACAGTGACAGACCCGCCCCCACCAGTACTGTACCCAGTGTTATACAGTGACAGACCCGCCCCCACCAGTACTGTACCCCAGTGTTATACAGTGACAGACCCATCCCCACCAGTACTGTACTCCAGTGTTATACAGTGACAGACCCGTCCCCACCAGTACTGTACCCCAGTGTTATAGTGACAGACCCTCCCCAGCATTACTGTACCCCAGTGTTATCCAGTGTCAGACCCGTCCCCACCAGTACTGTACCCCAGTGCTATACAGTGACAGACCCGTCCCCACCAGTACTGTACCCCAGTGTTATACAGTGACAGACCCCCCCCACTAGTACTGTACCCTAGTGTTATACAGTGACAGACCCGTCCCCACCAGTACTGTATCCCAGTGTTATACAGTGACAGACCCGTCCCCACCAGTACTGTACCCGTGTTATGCAGTGACAGACCCGTCCCCACCAGCGCTGTACCCCAGTGTTATACACTGACAGACCCGTCCCCACCAGTACTGTACCCCAGTGTTATAGTGACAGACCCTCCCCACCAGTACCGTACCCCAGTGTTATACACTGACAGACCCGTCCCCACCAGTACTGTACCCCAGTGTTATAGTGACAGACCCTCCCCACCAGTACCGTACCCCAGTGTTATACAGTGACAGACCCATCCCAACCAGTACTGTACCCCAGTGTTATAGTGACAGACCCGTCCCCACCAGTACTGTACCCCAGTGTTATACAGTGACAGACCCGACCCCAACAGTACTGTACCCCAGTGTTATAGTGACAGACCCTCCCCACAAGTACGGTACCCCAGTGTTATACAGTGACAGACCCGTCCCCACCAGTACTGGCAAGGTGGTTTAGCACAAGGCTAAATCGCTGGCTTTGAAAGCAGACCAAGGCAGGCCAGCAGCACGGTTCGATTCCCGTACCAGCCTCCCCGAACAGGCGCCGGAATGTGGCGACTAGGGGCTTTTCACAGTAACTTCATTCGAAGCCTACTTGTGACGAGCGATTTTCATCATATGTAGGCTTGATTATGATACAGCAATTCGGCATCGGGATTTAAAAAATTTTGGGGCCAGCACGGTAACATTGTGGATAACACAGTTGCTTCACAGCTCCAGGGTCCCAGGTTCGATTCCGGCTTGGGTCACTGACTGTGCGGAGTCTGCACATCCTCCCCGTGTCTGCGTGGGTTTCCTCCGGGTGCTCCGGTTTCCTCCCACAGTCCAAAGATGTGCAGGTTAGGTGGATTGGCCAGGATAAATTGCCCTTAGTGTCCAAAATTGCCCTTAGTGTTGGGTGGGGTTACTGGGTTGTGGGGTTAGGGTGGAGGTGTTGACCTTGGGTAGGGTGCTCTTTCCAAGAGCCGGTGCAGACTCGATGGGCCGAATGACCTCCTTCTGCACTGTAAATTCTATGATAATTCTATGACACTGTACCCCAGTGTTATACAGTGACAGACCCGTCCCCACCAGTACTGTACCCCAGTGTTATACAGTGACTGACCCGTCCCCACCAGTACTGTACCCCAGTGTTATACAGTGACAGATCCGCCCCCACCAGTACTGTACCCCAGTGTTCTACAGTGACAGACCCGTCCCCACCAGTACTGTACCCCAGTGTTATACAGTGACAGACCCGTCCCCACCAGTACTGTACCCCAGTGTTATACAGTGACAGACCCGTCCCCACCAGTACTCTACCCCAGTGTTATACAGTGACAGACCCGTCCCCACCAGTACTGTACCCAGTGTTATACAGTGACAGACCCGTCCCCACCAGTACTGTACCCCAGTGTTATACAGTGACAGACCCGTCCCCACCAGTACTGTACCCCAGTGTTATACAGTGACAGACCTGTCCCCACCAGTACTGTACCCCAGTGTTATACAGTGACAGACCAGTCCCCACCAGTACTGTACCCCAGTGTTATACAGTGACAGACCCGTCCCCACCAGTACTGTATCCCAGTGTTCTACAGTGACAGACCCGTCCCCACCAGTACTGTACCCCAGTGTTATACAGTGACAGACCCATCCCCACCAGTACTGTACCCCAGTGTTATAGTGACAGACCCTCCCCACCAGTACTGTACCCCAGTGTTATACAGTGACAGACCCGTCCCCACCAGTACTGTACCCCAGTGTTATACAGTGACAGACCCGTCCCCACCAGTACTGTACCCCAGTGTTATACAGTGACAGACCCGTCCCCACCAGTACTGTACCCCAGTGGTATAGTGACAGACCCTCCCTACCAGTACTGTACCCCAGTGTTATACAGTGACAGACCCGTCCCCACCAGTACTGTACCCCAGTGTTATACAGTGACAGACCCGTCCCCACCAGTACTGTACCCCAGTGTTATAGTGACAGACCCTCCCCACCAGTAATGTACCCCAGTGTTATACAGTGACAGACCCGTCCCCACCAGTACTGTACCCCAGTGTTGTACAGTGACAGACCCGTCCCCACCAGTACTGTACCCCAGTGTTATACAGTGACAGACCCGTCCCCACCAGTACTGTACCCCAGTGTTATAGTGACAGACCCTCCCCACCAGTACTGTACCCCAGTGTTATACAGTGACAGACCCGTCCCCACCAGTACTGTACCCCAGTGTTATACAGTGACAGACCCAGCCCCACCAGGACTGTACCCCAGTGTTATACAGTGACAGTCCCGTCCCCACCAGTACTGTACCCCAGTGTTATAGTGACAGACCCTCCCCACCAGTACTGTACCTCAGTGTTATACAGTGACAGACCCGTCCCCACCAGTACTGTACCCCAGTGTTATAGTGACAGACCCTCCCCACCAGTACTGTACCTCAGTGTTATACAGTGACAGACCCGTCCCCACCAGTACTGTACCCCAGTGTTATACAGTGACAGACCTATCCCCACCAGTACTGTACCCCAGTGTTGTACACTGACAGACCCATCCCCACCAGTACTGTACCCCAGTGTTATGCAGTGACAGACCCGTCCCCACCAGTACTGTACCCGTGTTATACAGTGACAGACCCGTCCCCACCAGTACTGTACCCCAGTGTTATACAGTGACAGACCCGTCCCCACCAGTACTGTACCCCAGTGTTATACAGTGACAGCCCCGTCCCCACCAGTACTGTATCCCAGTGTCATACAGTGACAGACCCGTCCCCACCAGTACTGTACCCCAGTGTTATACAGTGACAGCCCCGTCCCCACCAGTACTGTATCCCAGTGTTATACAGTGACAGACCAGTCCCCACCAGTACTGTACCCCAGTGTCATACAGTGACAGACCCGTCCCCACCAGTACTGTACCCCAGTGTTATACAGTGACAGCCCCGTCCCCACCAGTACTGTACCCCAGTGTTATACAGTGACAGACCCGTCCCCACCCGTACTGTACCTCAGTGTTATACAGTGACAGACACGTCCCCACCAGTACAGTACCCCAGTGTTATATAGTGACAGACCCGTCCCCACCAGTACTGTACCCCAGTGTTGTACACTGACAGACCCATCCCCACCAGTACTGTACCCCAGTGTTATGCAGTGACAGACCCGTCCCCACCAGTACTGTACCCGTGTTATACAGTGACAGACCCATACCCACCAGTACTGTACCCCAGTGTTATACAGTGACAGACCCATTCCCACCAGTACTGTACCCCAGTGTTATAGTGACAGACCCTCCCCACCAGTGCTGTACCCCAGTGTTATGCAGTGACAGACCTGTCCCCACCAGTACAGTGCCCCAGTGTTATACAGTGACAGACCCGCCCCCACCAGTACTGTACCCAGTGTTATACAGTGACAGACCCGCCCCCACCAGTACTGTACCCCAGTGTTATACAGTGACAGACCCATCCCCACCAGTACTGTACTCCAGTGTTATACAGTGACAGACCCGTCCCCACCAGTACTGTACCCCAGTGTTATAGTGACAGACCCTCCCCAGCATTACTGTACCCCAGTGTTATCCAGTGTCAGACCCGTCCCCACCAGTACTGTACCCCAGTGTTCTACAGTGACAGACCCGTCTCCACCAGTACTGTACCCCAGTGTTATACAGTGACAGTCCCGTCCCCACCAGTACTGTACCCCAGTGTTATACAGTGACAGACCCGTCCCCACCAGTACTGTACCCCAGTGTTCTACAGTGACAGACCCGTCTCCACCAGTACTGTACCCCAGTGTTATACAGTGACAGACCCATCCCCACCAGTACTGTACCCCAGAGTTATACAGAGACAGACCCATCCCCACCAGTACTGTACCCCAGTGTTATACAGTGACAGACCCGTCCCCACCAGTACTGTACCCCAGTGTTCTACAGTGACAGACCCGTCTCCACCAGTACTGTACCCCAATGTTATACACTGACAGACCCATCCCCACCAGTACTGTACCCCAGTGTTATACAGTGACAGGCCCGTCCCCACCAGTACTGTACCCCAGTATTATACAGTGACAGACCCGTCCCCACCAGTACTGTACCCCAGTGTTATACAGTGACAGACCCGTCCCCACTTGTACTGTACCCCAGTGTTATACAGTGACAGACCCCCCCCCCACTAGTACTGTACCCCAGTGTTATACAGTGACAGACCCGTCCCCACCAGTACTGCACCCCAGTGTTATACAGTGACAGACCCGTCCCCACCAGTACTGTACCCCAGTGTTATACAGTGACAGACCCGTCCCCACCAGTACTGTACCCCAGTGTTATACAGTGACAGACCCGTCCCCACCAGTACTGTACCCCAGTGTTATACAGTGACAGACCCGTCCCCACCAGTACTGCACCCCAGTGTTATACAGTGACAGACCCCCCCCACTAGTACTGTACCCCAGTGTTATACAGTGACAGACCCGTCCCCACCAGTACTGTACCCCAGTGTTATACAGTGACAGACCCGTCCCCACCAGTACTGTACCCCAGTGTTATACAGTGACAGACCCGTCCCCACCAGTACTGTACCCCAGTGTTATACAGTGACAGACCCGTCCCCACCAGTACTGTACCCCAGTGTTATACAGTGACAGACCCGTCCCCACCAGTACTGTACCCCAGTGCTATACAGTGACAGACCCGTCCCCACCAGTACTGTACCCCAGTGTTATACAGTGACAGACCCCCCCCACTAGTACTGTACCCTAGTGTTATACAGTGACAGACCCGTCCCCACCAGTACTGTATCCCAGTGTTATACAGTGACAGACCCGTCCCCACCAGTACTGTACCCGTGTTATGCAGTGACAGACCCGTCCCCACCAGCGCTGTACCCCAGTGTTATACACTGACAGACCCGTCCCCACCAGTACTGTACCCCAGTGTTATAGTGACAGACCCTCCCCACCAGTACCGTACCCCAGTGTTATACACTGACAGACCCGTCCCCACCAGTACTGTACCCCAGTGTTATAGTGACAGACCCTCCCCACCAGTACCGTACCCCAGTGTTATACAGTGACAGACCCATCCCAACCAGTACTGTACCCCAGTGTTATAGTGACAGACCCGTCCCCACCAGTACTGTACCCCAGTGTTATACAGTGACAGACCCGACCCCAACAGTACTGTACCCCAGTGTTATAGTGACAGACCCTCCCCACAAGTACGGTACCCCAGTGTTATACAGTGACAGACCCGTCCCCACCAGTACTGGCAAGGTGGTTTAGCACAAGGCTAAATCGCTGGCTTTGAAAGCAGACCAAGGCAGGCCAGCAGCACGGTTCGATTCCCGTACCAGCCTCCCCGAACAGGCGCCGGAATGTGGCGACTAGGGGCTTTTCACAGTAACTTCATTCGAAGCCTACTTGTGACGAGCGATTTTCATCATATGTAGGCTTGATTATGATACAGCAATTCGGCATCGGGATTTAAAAAATTTTGGGGCCAGCACGGTAACATTGTGGATAACACAGTTGCTTCACAGCTCCAGGGTCCCAGGTTCGATTCCGGCTTGGGTCACTGACTGTGCGGAGTCTGCACATCCTCCCCGTGTCTGCGTGGGTTTCCTCCGGGTGCTCCGGTTTCCTCCCACAGTCCAAAGATGTGCAGGTTAGGTGGATTGGCCAGGATAAATTGCCCTTAGTGTCCAAAATTGCCCTTAGTGTTGGGTGGGGTTACTGGGTTGTGGGGTTAGGGTGGAGGTGTTGACCTTGGGTAGGGTGCTCTTTCCAAGAGCCGGTGCAGACTCGATGGGCCGAATGACCTCCTTCTGCACTGTAAATTCTATGATAATTCTATGACACTGTACCCCAGTGTTATACAGTGACAGACCCGTCCCCACCAGTACTGTACCCCAGTGTTATACAGTGACTGACCCGTCCCCACCAGTACTGTACCCCAGTGTTATACAGTGACAGATCCGCCCCCACCAGTACTGTACCCCAGTGTTCTACAGTGACAGACCCGTCCCCACCAGTACTGTACCCCAGTGTTATACAGTGACAGACCCGTCCCCACCAGTACTGTACCCCAGTGTTATACAGTGACAGACCCGTCCCCACCAGTACTCTACCCCAGTGTTATACAGTGACAGACCCGTCCCCACCAGTACTGTACCCAGTGTTATACAGTGACAGACCCGTCCCCACCAGTACTGTACCCCAGTGTTATACAGTGACAGACCCGTCCCCACCAGTACTGTACCCCAGTGTTATACAGTGACAGACCTGTCCCCACCAGTACTGTACCCCAGTGTTATACAGTGACAGACCAGTCCCCACCAGTACTGTACCCCAGTGTTATACAGTGACAGACCCGTCCCCACCAGTACTGTATCCCAGTGTTCTACAGTGACAGACCCGTCCCCACCAGTACTGTACCCCAGTGTTATACAGTGACAGACCCATCCCCACCAGTACTGTACCCCAGTGTTATAGTGACAGACCCTCCCCACCAGTACTGTACCCCAGTGTTATACAGTGACAGACCCGTCCCCACCAGTACTGTACCCCAGTGTTATACAGTGACAGACCCGTCCCCACCAGTACTGTACCCCAGTGTTATACAGTGACAGACCCGTCCCCACCAGTACTGTACCCCAGTGGTATAGTGACAGACCCTCCCTACCAGTACTGTACCCCAGTGTTATACAGTGACAGACCCGTCCCCACCAGTACTGTACCCCAGTGTTATACAGTGACAGACCCGTCCCCACCAGTACTGTACCCCAGTGTTATAGTGACAGACCCTCCCCACCAGTAATGTACCCCAGTGTTATACAGTGACAGACCCGTCCCCACCAGTACTGTACCCCAGTGTTGTACAGTGACAGACCCGTCCCCACCAGTACTGTACCCCAGTGTTATACAGTGACAGACCCGTCCCCACCAGTACTGTACCCCAGTGTTATAGTGACAGACCCTCCCCACCAGTACTGTACCCCAGTGTTATACAGTGACAGACCCGTCCCCACCAGTACTGTACCCCAGTGTTATACAGTGACAGACCCAGCCCCACCAGGACTGTACCCCAGTGTTATACAGTGACAGTCCCGTCCCCACCAGTACTGTACCCCAGTGTTATAGTGACAGACCCTCCCCACCAGTACTGTACCTCAGTGTTATACAGTGACAGACCCGTCCCCACCAGTACTGTACCCCAGTGTTATAGTGACAGACCCTCCCCACCAGTACTGTACCTCAGTGTTATACAGTGACAGACCCGTCCCCACCAGTACTGTACCCCAGTGTTATACAGTGACAGACCTATCCCCACCAGTACTGTACCCCAGTGTTGTACACTGACAGACCCATCCCCACCAGTACTGTACCCCAGTGTTATGCAGTGACAGACCCGTCCCCACCAGTACTGTACCCGTGTTATACAGTGACAGACCCGTCCCCACCAGTACTGTACCCCAGTGTTATACAGTGACAGACCCGTCCCCACCAGTACTGTACCCCAGTGTTATACAGTGACAGCCCCGTCCCCACCAGTACTGTATCCCAGTGTCATACAGTGACAGACCCGTCCCCACCAGTACTGTACCCCAGTGTTATACAGTGACAGCCCCGTCCCCACCAGTACTGTATCCCAGTGTTATACAGTGACAGACCAGTCCCCACCAGTACTGTACCCCAGTGTCATACAGTGACAGACCCGTCCCCACCAGTACTGTACCCCAGTGTTATACAGTGACAGCCCCGTCCCCACCAGTACTGTACCCCAGTGTTATACAGTGACAGACCCGTCCCCACCCGTACTGTACCTCAGTGTTATACAGTGACAGACACGTCCCCACCAGTACAGTACCCCAGTGTTATATAGTGACAGACCCGTCCCCACCAGTACTGTACCCCAGTGTTGTACACTGACAGACCCATCCCCACCAGTACTGTACCCCAGTGTTATGCAGTGACAGACCCGTCCCCACCAGTACTGTACCCGTGTTATACAGTGACAGACCCATACCCACCAGTACTGTACCCCAGTGTTATACAGTGACAGACCCATTCCCACCAGTACTGTACCCCAGTGTTATAGTGACAGACCCTCCCCACCAGTGCTGTACCCCAGTGTTATGCAGTGACAGACCTGTCCCCACCAGTACAGTGCCCCAGTGTTATACAGTGACAGACCCGCCCCCACCAGTACTGTACCCAGTGTTATACAGTGACAGACCCGCCCCCACCAGTACTGTACCCCAGTGTTATACAGTGACAGACCCATCCCCACCAGTACTGTACTCCAGTGTTATACAGTGACAGACCCGTCCCCACCAGTACTGTACCCCAGTGTTATAGTGACAGACCCTCCCCAGCATTACTGTACCCCAGTGTTATCCAGTGTCAGACCCGTCCCCACCAGTACTGTACCCCAGTGTTATACAGTGACAGACCCATCCCCACCAGTACTGTACCCCAGTGTTATACAGTGACAGACCCGTTCCCACCGGTACTGTACCCCAGTGTTATACAGTGAGAGACCCGTCCCCACCAGTACTGTATCCCAGTGTTATGCAGTGACAGACCCGTCCCCACCAGTACTGTACCCCAGTGTTATACAGTGACAGACCCGTCTCCACCAGTACTGTACCCCAGTGTTATACAGTGACAGACCCGTCCCCACCAGTACTGTGCCCCAGTGTTATACAGTGACAGACCCGTCCCCACCAGTACTGTACCCCAGTGTTATACAGTGACAGACCCGTCCCCACCAGTACTGTACCCCAGTGTCATACAGTGACAGACCCGTCCCCACCAGTACTGTACCCCAGTGTTGTACACTGACAGACCCATCCCCACCAGTACTGTACCCCAGTGTTATGCAGTGACAGACCCGTCCCCACCAGTACTGTACCCGTGTTATACAGTGACAGACCCATCCCCACCAGTACTGTACTCCAGTGTTATACAGTGACAGACCCGTCCCCACCAGTACTGTACCCCAGTGTTATAGTGACAGACCCTCCCCAGCATTACTGTACCCCAGTGTTATACAGTGTCAGACCCGTCCCCACCAGTACCTTACCCCAGTGTTATATAGTGACAGACCCGTCCCCACCTGTACTGTACCCCAGTGTTGTACACTGACAGACCCATCCCCACCAGTACTGTACCCCAGTGTTATGCAGTGACAGACCCGTCCCCACCAGTACTGTACCCGTGTTATACAGTGACAGACCCATCCCCACCAGTACTGTACCCCAGTGTTATACAGTGACAGACCCGTCCCCACCAGTACTGTACCCCAGTGTTATAGTGACAGACCCTCCCCACCAGTACAGTGCCCCAGTGTTATACAGTGACAGACCCGCACCACCAGTACTGTACCCAGTGTTATACAGTGACAGACCCGCCCCCACCAGTACTGTACCCCAGTGTTATACAGTGACAGACCCATCCCCACCAGTATTGTTTTCCAGTGTTATACAGTGACAGACCCGTCCCCACCAGTACTGTACCCCAGTGTTATAGTGACAGACCCTCCCCAGCATTACTGTACCCCAGTGTTATACAGTGTCAGACCCGTCCCCACCAGTACTGTACCCCAGTGTTATACAGTGACAGACCCATCCCCACCAGTACTGTACCCCAGTGTTATACAGTGACAGACCCGTTCCCACCGGTACTGTACCCCAGTGTTATACAGTGACAGACCGGTCCCCACCAGTACTGTATCCCAGTGTTATACAGTGACAGACCCGTCCCCACCAGTACTGTACCCCAGTGTTATACAGTGACAGACCCGTCCCCACCAGTACTGTACCCCAGTGTTATACAGTGACAGACCCTCCCCCACCAGTACTGTACCCCAGTGTTATACAGTGACAGACCCGTCCCCACCAGTACTGTACCTCAGTGTTATACAGTGACAGACCCGTCCCCACCAGTACTGTACCTCAGTGTTATACAGTGACAGACCCGTCCCCACCAGTACTGTACCCCAGTGCTTTACAGTAACAGACCCGTCCCCACCAGTACTGTACCCCAGTGTTATACAGTGACCCACCCATCCCCACCAGTACTGTACCCCAGTGTTATACAGTAACAGACCCGTCCCCACTAGTACTGTACCCCAGTGTTATACAGTGACAGACCCGTTCCCACCAGTACTGTGCCCCAGTGTTATACAGTGACAGACCCGTCCCCACCAGTACTGTACCCAGTGTTATACAGTGACAGACCCGTCCCCACCAGTACTGTACCCCAGTGTTATACAGTGACAGACCCGTCCCCACCAGTACTGTGCCCCAGTGTTATACAGTGACAGACCCGTCCCCACCAGTACTGTACCCCAGTGTTATACAGTGACAGACCCGTCCCCACCAGTACTATACCCCAGTGTTATACAGTGACAGACCCGTCCCCACCAGTACTATACCCCAGTGTTATACAGTGACAGACCCGTCCCCACCAGTACTATACCCCAGTGTTATACAGTGACAGACCCGTCCCCACCAGTACTATACCCCAGTGTTATACAGTGACAGACCCGTCCCCACCAGTACTATACCCCAGTGTTGTACAGTGACAAACCCGTCCCCACCAGTACTGTACCCCAGTGTTATACAGTGACAGACCCGTTCCCACCAGTACTGTACCCCAGCGTTATACAGTGACAGACCCTCCCCCACCAGTACTGTACCCCAGTGTTATACAGTGACAAACCCGTCCCCACCAGTACTGTACCCCAGTGTTATACAGTGACAGACCCGTTCCCACCAGTACTGTACCCCAGCGTTATACAGTGACAGACCCGTCCCCACCAGTACTGTACCCCAGTGTTATACAGTGACAGACCCATACCCACCAGTACTGTACCCCAGTGTTATACAGTGACAGACCCATTCCCACCAGTACTGTACCCCAGTGTTATAGTGACAGACCCTCCCCACCAGTACTGTACCCCAGTGTTATGCAGTGACAGACCTGTCCCCACCAGTACAGTGCCCCAGTGTTATACAGTGACAGACCCGCCCCCACCAGTACTGTACCCAGTGTTATACAGTGACAGACATGTCCCCACCAGTACTGTACCCCAGTGTTATACAGTGACAGCCCCGTCCCCACCAGTACTGTACCCCAGTGTTATACAGTGACAGACCCGTCCCCACCCGTACTGTACCTCAGTGTTATACAGTGACAGACACGTCCCCACCAGTACAGTACCCCAGTGTTATATAGTGACAGACCCGTCCCCACCAGTACTGTACCCCAGTGTTGTACACTGACAGACCCATCCCCACCAGTACTGTACCCCAGTGTTATGCAGTGACAGACCCGTCCCCACCAGTACTGTACCCGTGTTATACAGTGACAGACCCATACCCACCAGTACTGTACCCCAGTGTTATACAGTGACAGACCCATTCCCACCAGTACTGTACCCCAGTGTTATAGTGACAGACCCTCCCCACCAGTGCTGTACCCCAGTGTTATGCAGTGACAGACCTGTCCCCACCAGTACAGTGCCCCAGTGTTATACAGTGACAGACCCGCCCCCACCAGTACTGTACCCAGTGTTATACAGTGACAGACCCGCCCCCACCAGTACTGTACCCCAGTGTTATACAGTGACAGACCCATCCCCACCAGTACTGTACTCCAGTGTTATACAGTGACAGACCCGTCCCCACCAGTACTGTACCCCAGTGTTATAGTGACAGACCCTCCCCAGCATTACTGTACCCCAGTGTTATCCAGTGTCAGACCCGTCCCCACCAGTACTGTACCCCAGTGTTATACAGTGACAGACCCATCCCCACCAGTACTGTACCCCAGTGTTATACAGTGACAGACCCGTTCCCACCGGTACTGTACCCCAGTGTTATACAGTGAGAGACCCGTCCCCACCAGTACTGTATCCCAGTGTTATGCAGTGACAGACCCGTCCCCACCAGTACTGTACCCCAGTGTTATACAGTGACAGACCCGTCTCCACCAGTACTGTACCCCAGTGTTATACAGTGACAGACCCGTCCCCACCAGTACTGTGCCCCAGTGTTATACAGTGACAGACCCGTCCCCACCAGTACTGTACCCCAGTGTTATACAGTGACAGACCCGTCCCCACCAGTACTGTACCCCAGTGTCATACAGTGACAGACCCGTCCCCACCAGTACTGTACCCCAGTGTTGTACACTGACAGACCCATCCCCACCAGTACTGTACCCCAGTGTTATGCAGTGACAGACCCGTCCCCACCAGTACTGTACCCGTGTTATACAGTGACAGACCCATCCCCACCAGTACTGTACTCCAGTGTTATACAGTGACAGACCCGTCCCCACCAGTACTGTACCCCAGTGTTATAGTGACAGACCCTCCCCAGCATTACTGTACCCCAGTGTTATACAGTGTCAGACCCGTCCCCACCAGTACCTTACCCCAGTGTTGTATAGTGACAGACCCGTCCCCACCTGTACTGTACCCCAGTGTTGTACACTGACAGACCCATCCCCACCAGTACTGTACCCCAGTGTTATGCAGTGACAGACCCGTCCCCACCAGTACTGTACCCGTGTTATACAGTGACAGACCCATCCCCACCAGTACTGTACCCCAGTGTTATACAGTGACAGACCCGTCCCCACCAGTACTGTACCCCAGTGTTATAGTGACAGACCCTCCCCACCAGTACAGTGCCCCAGTGTTATACAGTGACAGACCCGCACCACCAGTACTGTACCCAGTGTTATACAGTGACAGACCCGCCCCCACCAGTACTGTACCCCAGTGTTATACAGTGACAGACCCATCCCCACCAGTATTGTTTTCCAGTGTTATACAGTGACAGACCCGTCCCCACCAGTACTGTACCCCAGTGTTATAGTGACAGACCCTCCCCAGCATTACTGTACCCCAGTGTTATACAGTGTCAGACCCGTCCCCACCAGTACTGTACCCCAGTGTTATACAGTGACAGACCCATCCCCACCAGTACTGTACCCCAGTGTTATACAGTGACAGACCCGTTCCCACCGGTACTGTACCCCAGTGTTATACAGTGACAGACCGGTCCCCACCAGTACTGTATCCCAGTGTTATACAGTGACAGACCCGTCCCCACCAGTACTGTACCCCAGTGTTATACAGTGACAGACCCGTCCCCACCAGTACTGTACCCCAGTGTTATACAGTGACAGACCCTCCCCCACCAGTACTGTACCCCAGTGTTATACAGTGACAGACCCGTCCCCACCAGTACTGTACCTCAGTGTTATACAGTGACAGACCCGTCCCCACCAGTACTGTACCTCAGTGTTATACAGTGACAGACCCGTCCCCACCAGTACTGTACCCCAGTGCTTTACAGTAACAGACCCGTCCCCACCAGTACTGTACCCCAGTGTTATACAGTGACCCACCCATCCCCACCAGTACTGTACCCCAGTGTTATACAGTAACAGACCCGTCCCCACTAGTACTGTACCCCAGTGTTATACAGTGACAGACCCGTTCCCACCAGTACTGTGCCCCAGTGTTATACAGTGACAGACCCGTCCCCACCAGTACTGTACCCAGTGTTATACAGTGACAGACCCGTCCCCACCAGTACTGTACCCCAGTGTTATACAGTGACAGACCCGTCCCCACCAGTACTGTGCCCCAGTGTTATACAGTGACAGACCCGTCCCCACCAGTACTGTACCCCAGTGTTATACAGTGACAGACCCGTCCCCACCAGTACTATACCCCAGTGTTATACAGTGACAGACCCGTCCCCACCAGTACTATACCCCAGTGTTATACAGTGACAGACCCGTCCCCACCAGTACTATACCCCAGTGTTATACAGTGACAGACCCGTCCCCACCAGTACTATACCCCAGTGTTATACAGTGACAGACCCGTCCCCACCAGTACTATACCCCAGTGTTGTACAGTGACAAACCCGTCCCCACCAGTACTGTACCCCAGTGTTATACAGTGACAGACCCGTTCCCACCAGTACTGTACCCCAGCGTTATACAGTGACAGACCCTCCCCCACCAGTACTGTACCCCAGTGTTATACAGTGACAAACCCGTCCCCACCAGTACTGTACCCCAGTGTTATACAGTGACAGACCCGTTCCCACCAGTACTGTACCCCAGCGTTATACAGTGACAGACCCGTCCCCACCAGTACTGTACCCCAGTGTTATACAGTGACAGACCCATACCCACCAGTACTGTACCCCAGTGTTATACAGTGACAGACCCATTCCCACCAGTACTGTACCCCAGTGTTATAGTGACAGACCCTCCCCACCAGTACTGTACCCCAGTGTTATGCAGTGACAGACCTGTCCCCACCAGTACAGTGCCCCAGTGTTATACAGTGACAGACCCGCCCCCACCAGTACTGTACCCAGTGTTATACAGTGACAGACCCGCCCCCACCAGTACTGTACCCCAGTGTTATACAGTGACAGACCCATCCCCACCAGTACTGTACTCCAGTGTTATACAGTGACAGACCCGTCCCCACCAGTACTGTACCCCAGTGTTATAGTGACAGACCCTCCCCAGCATTACTGTACCCCAGTGTTATCCAGTGTCAGACCCGTCCCCACCAGTACTGTACCCCAGTGTTATACAGTGACAGACCCATCCCCACCAGTACTGTAACCCAGTGTTATACAGTGACAGACCCGTTCCCACCGGTACTGTACCCCAGTGTTATACAGTGAGAGACCCGTCCCCACCAGTACTGTACCCCAGTGTTGTACACTGACAGACCCATCCCCACCAGTACTGTACCCCAGTGTTATGCAGTGACAGACCCGTCCCCACCAGTACTGTACCCGTGTTATACAGTGACAGACCCATACCCACCAGTACTGTACCCCAGTGTTATACAGTGACAGACCCATTCCCACCAGTACTGTACCCCAGTGTTATAGTGACAGACCCTCCCCACCAGTACTGTACCCCAGTGTTATGCAGTGACAGACCTGTCCCCACCAGTACAGTGCCCCAGTGTTATACAGTGACAGACCCGCCCCCACCAGTACTGTACCCAGTGTTATACAGTGACAGACCCGTCCCCACCAGTACTGTACCCCAGTGTTATAGTGACAGACCCTCCCCAGCATTACTGTACCCCAGTGTTATCCAGTGTCAGACCCGTCCCCACCAGTACTGTACCCCAGTGTTATACAGTGACAGACCCATCCCCACCAGTACTGTACCCCAGTGTTATACAGTGACAGACCCGTTCCCACCGGTACTGTACCCCAGTGTTATACAGTGAGAAACCCGTCCCCACCAGTACTGTATCCCAGTGTTATGCAGTGACAGACCCGTCCCCACCAGTACTGTACCCCAGTGTTATACAGTGACAGACCCGTCTCCACCAGTACTGTACCCCAGTGTTATACAGTGACAGACCCGTCCCCACCAGTACTGTGCCCCAGTGTTATACAGTGACAGACCCGTCCCCACCAGTACTATACCCCAGTGTTATACAGTGACAGACCCGTCCCCACCAGTACTGTACCCCAGTGTCATACAGTGACAGACCCGTCCCCACCAGTACTGTACCCCAGTGTTGTACACTGACAGACCCATCCCCACCAGTACTGTACCCCAGTGTTATGCAGTGACAGACCCGTCCCCACCAGTACTGTACCCGTGTTATACAGTGACAGACCCATCCCCACCAGTACTGTACTCCAGTGTTATACAGTGACAGACCCGTCCCCACCAGTACTGTACCCCAGTGTTATAGTGACAGACCCTCCCCAGCATTACTGTACCCCAGTGTTATACAGTGTCAGACCCGTCCCCACCAGTACCTTACCCCAGTGTTATATAGTGACAGACCCGTCCCCACCTGTACTGTACCCCAGTGTTGTACACTGACAGACCCATCCCCACCAGTACTGTACCCCAGTGTTATGCAGTGACAGACCCGTCCCCACCAGTACTGTACCCGTGTTATACAGTGACAGACCCATCCCCACCAGTACTGTACCCCAGTGTTATACAGTGACAGACCCGTCCCCACCTGTACTGTACCCCAGTGTTATAGTGACAGACCCTCCCCACCAGTACAGTGCCCCAGTGTTATACAGTGACAGACCCGCACCACCAGTACTGTACCCAGTGTTATACAGTGACAGACCCGCCCCCACCAGTACTGTACCCCAGTGTTATACAGTGACAGACCCATCCCCACCAGTATTGTTTTCCAGTGTTATACAGTGACAGACCCGTCCCCACCAGTACTGTACCCCAGTGTTATAGTGACAGACCCTCCCCAGCATTACTGTACCCCAGTGTTATACAGTGTCAGACCCGTCCCCACCAGTACTGTACCCCAGTGTTATACAGTGACAGACCCATCCCCACCAGTACTGTACCCCAGTGTTATACAGTGACAGACCCGTTCCCACCGGTACTGTACCCCAGTGTTATACAGTGACAGACCGGTCCCCACCAGTACTGTATCCCAGTGTTATACAGTGACAGACCCGTCCCCACCAGTACTGTACCCCAGTGTTATACAGTGACAGACCCGTCCCCACCAGTACTGTACCCCAGTGTTATACAGTGACAGACCCGTCCCCACCAGTACTATACCCCAGTGTTATACAGTGACAGACCCGTCCCCACCAGTACTATACCCCAGTGTTATACAGTGACAGACCCGTCCCCACCAGTACTATACCCCAGTGTTATACAGTGACAGACCCGTCCCCACCAGTACTATACCCCAGTGTTATACAGTGACAGACCCGTCCCCACCAGTACTGTACCCCAGTGTTATACAGTGACAGACCCTCCCCCACCAGTACTGTACCCCAGTGTTATACAGTGACAGACCCGTCCCCACCAGTACTGTACCTCAGTGTTATACAGTGACAGACCCGTCCCCACCAGTACTGTACCTCAGTGTTATACAGTGACAGACCCGTCCCCACCAGTACTGTACCCCAGTGTTATACAGTAACAGACCCGTCCCCACCAGTACTGTACCCCAGTGTTATACAGTGACCCACCCATCCCCACCAGTACTGTACCCCAGTGTTATACAGTAACAGACCCGTCCCCACTAGTACTGTACCCCAGTGTTATACAGTGACAGACCCGTTCCCACCAGTACTGTGCCCCAGTGTTATACAGTGACAGACCCGTCCCCACCAGTACTGTACCCAGTGTTATACAGTGACAGACCCGTCCCCACCAGTACTGTACCCCAGTGTTATACAGTGACAGACCCGTCCCCACCAGTACTGTGCCCCAGTGTTATACAGTGACAGACCCGTCCCCACCAGTACTGTACCCCAGTGTTATACAGTGACAGACCCGTCCCCACCAGTACTATACCCCAGTGTTATACAGTGACAGACCCGTCCCCACCAGTACTATACCCCAGTGTTATACAGTGACAGACCCGTCCCCACCAGTACTATACCCCAGTGTTATACAGTGACAGACCCGTCCCCACCAGTACTATACCCCAGTGTTATACAGTGACAGACCCGTCCCCACCAGTACTATACCCCAGTGTTGTACAGTGACAAACCCGTCCCCACCAGTACTGTACCCCAGTGTTATACAGTGACAGACCCGTTCCCACCAGTACTGTACCCCAGCGTTATACAGTGACAGACCCTCCCCCACCAGTACTGTACCCCAGTGTTATACAGTGACAAACCCGTCCCCACCAGTACTGTACCCCAGTGTTATACAGTGACAGACCCGTTCCCACCAGTACTGTACCCCAGCGTTATACAGTGACAGACCCTCCCCAGCATTACTGTACCCCAGTGTTATCCAGTGTCAGACCCGTCCCCACCAGTACTGTACCCCAGTGTTATACAGTGACAGACCCATCCCCACCAGTACTGTAACCCAGTGTTATACAGTGACAGACCCGTTCCCACCGGTACTGTACCCCAGTGTTATACAGTGAGAGACCCGTCCCCACCAGTACTGTACCCCAGTGTTGTACACTGACAGACCCATCCCCACCAGTACTGTACCCCAGTGTTATGCAGTGACAGACCCGTCCCCACCAGTACTGTACCCGTGTTATACAGTGACAGACCCATACCCACCAGTACTGTACCCCAGTGTTATACAGTGACAGACCCATTCCCACCAGTACTGTACCCCAGTGTTATAGTGACAGACCCTCCCCACCAGTACTGTACCCCAGTGTTATGCAGTGACAGACCTGTCCCCACCAGTACAGTGCCCCAGTGTTATACAGTGACAGACCCGCCCCCACCAGTACTGTACCCAGTGTTATACAGTGACAGACCCGTCCCCACCAGTACTGTACCCCAGTGTTATAGTGACAGACCCTCCCCAGCATTACTGTACCCCAGTGTTATCCAGTGTCAGACCCGTCCCCACCAGTACTGTACCCCAGTGTTATACAGTGACAGACCCATCCCCACCAGTACTGTACCCCAGTGTTATACAGTGACAGACCCGTTCCCACCGGTACTGTACCCCAGTGTTATACAGTGAGAAACCCGTCCCCACCAGTACTGTATCCCAGTGTTATGCAGTGACAGACCCGTCCCCACCAGTACTGTACCCCAGTGTTATACAGTGACAGACCCGTCTCCACCAGTACTGTACCCCAGTGTTATACAGTGACAGACCCGTCCCCACCAGTACTGTGCCCCAGTGTTATACAGTGACAGACCCGTCCCCACCAGTACTATACCCCAGTGTTATACAGTGACAGACCCGTCCCCACCAGTACTGTACCCCAGTGTCATACAGTGACAGACCCGTCCCCACCAGTACTGTACCCCAGTGTTGTACACTGACAGACCCATCCCCACCAGTACTGTACCCCAGTGTTATGCAGTGACAGACCCGTCCCCACCAGTACTGTACCCGTGTTATACAGTGACAGACCCATCCCCACCAGTACTGTACTCCAGTGTTATACAGTGACAGACCCGTCCCCACCAGTACTGTACCCCAGTGTTATAGTGACAGACCCTCCCCAGCATTACTGTACCCCAGTGTTATACAGTGTCAGACCCGTCCCCACCAGTACCTTACCCCAGTGTTATATAGTGACAGACCCGTCCCCACCTGTACTGTACCCCAGTGTTGTACACTGACAGACCCATCCCCACCAGTACTGTACCCCAGTGTTATGCAGTGACAGACCCGTCCCCACCAGTACTGTACCCGTGTTATACAGTGACAGACCCATCCCCACCAGTACTGTACCCCAGTGTTATACAGTGACAGACCCGTCCCCACCTGTACTGTACCCCAGTGTTATAGTGACAGACCCTCCCCACCAGTACAGTGCCCCAGTGTTATACAGTGACAGACCCGCACCACCAGTACTGTACCCAGTGTTATACAGTGACAGACCCGCCCCCACCAGTACTGTACCCCAGTGTTATACAGTGACAGACCCATCCCCACCAGTATTGTTTTCCAGTGTTATACAGTGACAGACCCGTCCCCACCAGTACTGTACCCCAGTGTTATAGTGACAGACCCTCCCCAGCATTACTGTACCCCAGTGTTATACAGTGTCAGACCCGTCCCCACCAGTACTGTACCCCAGTGTTATACAGTGACAGACCCATCCCCACCAGTACTGTACCCCAGTGTTATACAGTGACAGACCCGTTCCCACCGGTACTGTACCCCAGTGTTATACAGTGACAGACCGGTCCCCACCAGTACTGTATCCCAGTGTTATACAGTGACAGACCCGTCCCCACCAGTACTGTACCCCAGTGTTATACAGTGACAGACCCGTCCCCACCAGTACTGTACCCCAGTGTTATACAGTGACAGACCCGTCCCCACCAGTACTATACCCCAGTGTTATACAGTGACAGACCCGTCCCCACCAGTACTATACCCCAGTGTTATACAGTGACAGACCCGTCCCCACCAGTACTATACCCCAGTGTTATACAGTGACAGACCCGTCCCCACCAGTACTATACCCCAGTGTTATACAGTGACAGACCCGTCCCCACCAGTACTGTACCCCAGTGTTATACAGTGACAGACCCTCCCCCACCAGTACTGTACCCCAGTGTTATACAGTGACAGACCCGTCCCCACCAGTACTGTACCTCAGTGTTATACAGTGACAGACCCGTCCCCACCAGTACTGTACCTCAGTGTTATACAGTGACAGACCCGTCCCCACCAGTACTGTACCCCAGTGTTATACAGTAACAGACCCGTCCCCACCAGTACTGTACCCCAGTGTTATACAGTGACCCACCCATCCCCACCAGTACTGTACCCCAGTGTTATACAGTAACAGACCCGTCCCCACTAGTACTGTACCCCAGTGTTATACAGTGACAGACCCGTTCCCACCAGTACTGTGCCCCAGTGTTATACAGTGACAGACCCGTCCCCACCAGTACTGTACCCAGTGTTATACAGTGACAGACCCGTCCCCACCAGTACTGTACCCCAGTGTTATACAGTGACAGACCCGTCCCCACCAGTACTGTGCCCCAGTGTTATACAGTGACAGACCCGTCCCCACCAGTACTGTACCCCAGTGTTATACAGTGACAGACCCGTCCCCACCAGTACTATACCCCAGTGTTATACAGTGACAGACCCGTCCCCACCAGTACTATACCCCAGTGTTATACAGTGACAGACCCGTCCCCACCAGTACTATACCCCAGTGTTATACAGTGACAGACCCGTCCCCACCAGTACTATACCCCAGTGTTATACAGTGACAGACCCGTCCCCACCAGTACTATACCCCAGTGTTGTACAGTGACAAACCCGTCCCCACCAGTACTGTACCCCAGTGTTATACAGTGACAGACCCGTTCCCACCAGTACTGTACCCCAGCGTTATACAGTGACAGACCCTCCCCCACCAGTACTGTACCCCAGTGTTATACAGTGACAAACCCGTCCCCACCAGTACTGTACCCCAGTGTTATACAGTGACAGACCCGTTCCCACCAGTACTGTACCCCAGCGTTATACAGTGACAGACCCTCCCCAGCATTACTGTACCCCAGTGTTATCCAGTGTCAGACCCGTCCCCACCAGTACTGTACCCCAGTGTTATACAGTGACAGACCCATCCCCACCAGTACTGTAACCCAGTGTTATACAGTGACAGACCCGTTCCCACCGGTACTGTACCCCAGTGTTATACAGTGAGAGACCCGTCCCCACCAGTACTGTACCCCAGTGTTGTACACTGACAGACCCATCCCCACCAGTACTGTACCCCAGTGTTATGCAGTGACAGACCCGTCCCCACCAGTACTGTACCCGTGTTATACAGTGACAGACCCATACCCACCAGTACTGTACCCCAGTGTTATACAGTGACAGACCCATTCCCACCAGTACTGTACCCCAGTGTTATAGTGACAGACCCTCCCCACCAGTACTGTACCCCAGTGTTATGCAGTGACAGACCTGTCCCCACCAGTACAGTGCCCCAGTGTTATACAGTGACAGACCCGCCCCCACCAGTACTGTACCCAGTGTTATACAGTGACAGACCCGTCCCCACCAGTACTGTACCCCAGTGTTATAGTGACAGACCCTCCCCAGCATTACTGTACCCCAGTGTTATCCAGTGTCAGACCCGTCCCCACCAGTACTGTACCCCAGTGTTATACAGTGACAGACCCATCCCCACCAGTACTGTACCCCAGTGTTATACAGTGACAGACCCGTTCCCACCGGTACTGTACCCCAGTGTTATACAGTGAGAAACCCGTCCCCACCAGTACTGTATCCCAGTGTTATGCAGTGACAGACCCGTCCCCACCAGTACTGTACCCCAGTGTTATACAGTGACAGACCCGTCTCCACCAGTACTGTACCCCAGTGTTATACAGTGACAGACCCGTCCCCACCAGTACTGTGCCCCAGTGTTATACAGTGACAGACCCGTCCCCACCAGTACTATACCCCAGTGTTATACAGTGACAGACCCGTCCCCACCAGTACTGTACCCCAGTGTCATACAGTGACAGACCCGTCCCCACCAGTACTGTACCCCAGTGTTGTACACTGACAGACCCATCCCCACCAGTACTGTACCCCAGTGTTATGCAGTGACAGACCCGTCCCCACCAGTACTGTACCCGTGTTATACAGTGACAGACCCATCCCCACCAGTACTGTACTCCAGTGTTATACAGTGACAGACCCGTCCCCACCAGTACTGTACCCCAGTGTTATAGTGACAGACCCTCCCCAGCATTACTGTACCCCAGTGTTATACAGTGTCAGACCCGTCCCCACCAGTACCTTACCCCAGTGTTATATAGTGACAGACCCGTCCCCACCTGTACTGTACCCCAGTGTTGTACACTGACAGACCCATCCCCACCAGTACTGTACCCCAGTGTTATGCAGTGACAGACCCGTCCCCACCAGTACTGTACCCGTGTTATACAGTGACAGACCCATTCCCACCAGTACTGTACCCCAGTGTTATAGTGACAGACCCGTCCCCACCAGTACTGTACCCCAGCGTTATACAGTGACAGACCCTCCCCCACCAGTACTGTACCCCAGTGTTATACAGTGACAGACCCGTCCCCACCAGTACTGTACCCCAGTGTTATATAGGGACTAAAATCTTTCCCCATCACCGGTGTACCTCACTGTTCTGCAATGCCAGTTTGAGTGGAGTTCTCGCTCTGATCTGCCAGCTGTTGACTCTCTTGCTCATGTTTTTCAGAATGTTTTCATTGAAGGGGACTTTCATCCTGCTGTTGCTGTTCTTCAGCAGCTTCTTTGGCAGTATCTTCATGCTGGCTCCCTTCCTTCCCGTGATGCTGCTCTCTCCGTCCTGCTACCGCTGGATTACTGACCGCATCGTTGCCGTCTGGCTCACCCTCCCCGTTGTAAGTGTGCGTGTTTGCGTTAACTGCCCTGAATCTGGCGACTGTTTCCAAAGACCTATCCCCTGCTTGCTGCTGAGAATGTTCCTCAACAATCTGAACCCTGTTGTGTTTTTGCCTTGGTCTCTCTGTCAGGCCCTCTTGGAGATGGTGCTGGGAGTGAGGGTGGTCGTCACTGGTGATGGCTTCATTCCTGGTGAGCGCACCGTGATTATCATGAACCATCGAACTCGCTTGGATTGGATGTATCTGTGGAACTGCCTGCTCAGATACAGCTACCTCAGAATGGAGAAGATCTGCCTGAAGTCATCCCTCAAATCCATTCCAGGCTTTGGTTAGTGCACCTGACCAATATAACACTAATCCCGTGCTGTACTTGTCCTGAGAGTGTTTATTTAAACAGTGCAGGGAGAACTTTACTCTGTTTTTAACCCTGTGCTGTCCCTACATAGAAAATTGAAGCACGAGGATGCCATTCGGCCCTTCGAGCCTGCTCCGCCATTCATTATGATCATGGCTGATCACCAAGTTCAATACCCTGATCCCGCCTTCCCCCATATCCCTCGATCCCTTTAGTCCCGAGAGCAAATCTAATTCCTTCTTCAAATTACACAACGTTTTGACCTCAACTACTTTCTGTGGGAGTGAATTCCACAGATTCACCGCTCTCTGGGTGAAGAAATTTCTCCTCACCTCAGTCCTAAAAGGTTTACCCCTTATCCTCAAACTATGACCCCTCGTTCTGGACTCCCCCACCATCGGGAACGTTCTTTCTGAATATGTCTAATCCTGGTAGAATTGTGTAAGTTTCTATGAGACCCCCTCATTCTCTAAACTCCAATGAATATAATCCTAACCGACTTAGTCTCTCCTCATATGACAGTCCCGCCATCCCAGGAATCAGCCTGGTTAACCTTCGCTGCTCTCCCTCCATAGCAAGAACATCCTTCCTCAGATCAGGACACCAAAACTGGGCACAATACTCCAGGTGTGGCCTCACCAATGCCCGATACAATTGCAGTAAAACATCTCTGTTCCTAGACTCCAATCCTCTCGCTATGAAGGCCAACATACCATTTGCCTTCTTTCCTGCCTGCTGTACCTGCGCGCTTACTTTCAGCGACTGATGCACGAGGACAGCAAGGTCTCGCTGAGTATCCGCCTCTCTCAATTTAATAATAATCTGCCTTCCTATTTATGCTCCCGAAGCGGACAACCTAACATTTATCCACATTATACTGCATCTGCCAGGCATGCGGCCACTCACTCAGCCTGTCCAAATCCCGCTGAAGTACCTCTGCATCCTCCTCGCAGCTCACTCTCACCCCCCCGTAACTAGTTATCAGCTGTAAATGTTGAGATAAAACATTTCTTTCTCTTGTCCAAATCATTAATATATAATGTGAACAGTTGGGGTCTGAGCACAGATCCCTGCGATACCCCACTAGTCACTGCCTGACAATCAGAAAGAGACCCATTTGTTCCAACTTTTTGCTTCCTGTCTGCTGACCAGCTTTCTATCCATCTCAAGGCACTACCCATACTCCCATGGGCGTAAACTATACATAGTAATCCGCTTTGTGAAACGTTGTAGAAAGTCTTCTGAAAATCTACATAAACTACATCCACCAGTTCTCCCAGGTCAACCCTTCTCATTACGTCCTCAAAGAATTCTGGTAGATTTGTCAAGCCTGATTTCCCTTTTGTAAATCCAAGCTGACTTTGTCTGATTACCCCACTGCTTTCCAAATGCTGTGCTATGAAATCCTTGATAACTGACTCCAGCAACTTCCCTACTACCGACGTTAGGCTCACTGGTCTATAGTTCCCTGTTTTCTCTCTACCTCCCTTTTTGAATAACGGGGTTACTTTCGCGACCCTCCAATCTGTAAGAACCATTCCAGCGTCCAAAGAATTTTGGAAAATGACCACCAATGGATCTACTATGTCTCGGGCCACTTCCTTAAGTACTCTGGGATGAAGATTATCAGGCCCTGGAGATTTATCGCCTTCAATCCCATTAATTTCCCCAAAACCATTTCTTTACTGATAGTAATTTCCTTCAGCTCCTCACTGAAACTTGCGTTTCTCAGAACTTCCGGTACATTATTCATGTCTTCCTTGGTGAAGACAGAAGCAAAGTAGGAATTTAGTTCCTCAGCCATTTCTTTGTTCCCTGTTCTGAATTCCCCCGTTTCTGACTGCAAGGGGGTGACATTAATTTTATCAATCTTTTTAGGAGAGCAAAGAGAAATCTCTGGCTGGTGAAAGTAAGGAAGATCCCGATATTCTATAAGTGTATCAATGGGAAGAGGATAACCAGGGAGAGATTAGGGCCCATTAGGGACCAAGGGAGAAAGCTGTGGTTGGAGCCAGAGGACATTGGTAGGGTGTTGAACGAATATTTCACGTCTATCTTCAGCCAAGAGAATGAGGAGATAGTTAGAGAACTCTGGGAGAGAGATTGTGAGGCTCGTGAGCAAATTGGCAGAGTGACAAGGTATTGGCGGGCTTAAAAGTGGACAAGTCTCCAGGTCCGGATGAATTGTGTCCCAGGATGCTGTGGGAGGTGAGGGGGGAGATTGCCGGGGCTCTGACCCGAATTTTTAATTCCTCTCTGGCCACTGGGGAGGTGCCAGAGGACTGGAGAACAGCTAATGTGGTCCCACTAGTTAAGAAAGGTTGTAGAGACAAGCCAGAGAACTACAGGCCAGTGAGTCTCACGTCAGTGGTGGGGAAACAACTGGAGAAGATTCTGAAGGAGAGAATCTATCTCCACTTGGAGAGGCAAGGTTTGATCAGGAATAGATCTCTGAAGGTAGAAGGCAGGTTAATAGGGGGGTGGAAAAGGCAAATGGGACACTGGCTTTTCTCAATCGGGACATAGATTACAAAAGCAGGGAGGTGATGTTGGAGTTGTACAGAACATTGGTGAGGACACAGCTGGAGTACTGTGTGTAATTCTGGGCACCACATTATAGGAAGGATGTGACTGTACTGGAGGGGGTGCAGAGGAGATTCACCAGGATGTTGCCTGGGACGGAACATTTCAGTTATGAAGAGAGGTTGGGGCTTGGGTTGTTTTCGCTGGAGCAGAGAAGTCTGAGGGGCGATCTGACCGAGGTTGCAGGGTTATGAGGGGCGTGGACAGGGGGGATAGGGAGCAGCTGGTCCCCTTAGTTGAAGGGTCGGTTACGAGGGGGACACAAGTTCAAGGTGAGGGGCGGGTGGTTTAAGGGGGATTTGAGTGAAAACATTTTTACCCAGAGAGTGGTGACGGTGTGGAACGCGCTGCCTGGGAGGGGGGTAGAGGTGGGTTGCCTCACATCCTTTAAAAAGTATTTGGATGGGCACTTGGCTCGTCATAATGTTCAGGCCAAGTGTTGACAAGTGGGATGAGGGGGGCAAGTCAGGGCCTTTCATGTGTCAGTGCAGACTCGATGGGCCGAAGGGCCTTTTCAGCACTGTGAGATTCTGAATTCTTTGATTCTGTTTACTCACCTATAGAAACTTTTAGAGTCAGTTTTATATTCACTGCTAGCTTACTTTTAAATTGCTTTTTCCCCTTCTTAATCAATCCCTTGAACTGCCTTTGCTGAATTTTAAACTGTTCCAATCCTCAGGTCTATTGCTTTTTCTTGCCAATTTGTATGCCTCTTCTTTGAATCTGTCCTGCGAGTGTTTGCTGGGGACAGTGTAGAGGGAGCTTTACTCTGTATCTAACCCCGTGCTGTTCCTGTCCTGGGAGTGTTTGATGGGGACAGTGTAGAGGGAGCTTTACTCTGTATCTAACACCGTGCTGTTCCTGTCCTGGGAGTGTTTGATGGGGACAGTGTAGAGGGAGCTTTACTCTGTATGTAACCCCGTGCTGCACCTGTCCTGGGAGTGTTTGATGGGTCAGTGTAGAGGGAGCTTTACTCTCTATCTAACTCCGTGCTGTACCTGTCCTGGGAGTATTTGATGGGGACAATGTAGAGGGAGCTTTACTCTGTATCGAACCCCGTGCTCTCCCGTCCTGGGAGTGTTTGATGGGGACAGTGTCGAGGGAGCTTTACTCTGTATCTAACCCCGTGCTGTACCTGTCCTGGGAGTGTTTGATGGGGACAGTGTAGAGGGAGCTTTACTCTGTATCTAACCCCGTGCTGTACCTGTCCTGGGAGTGTTTGATGGGGACAGTGTAGAGGGAGCTTTACTCTGTATCTAACCCCGTGCTGTACCTGTCCTGCGAGTGTTTGATGGGGACAGCGTAGAGGGAGCTTTACTCTGTATCTAACCCTGTGCTGTACCTGTCCTGGGAGTGTTTGATGGGGACAGTGTAGAGGGAGCTTTACTCTGTATCTAACGCCGTGCTGTACCTGTCCTGGGAGTGTTTGATGGGGACAGTGTAGAGTGAGCTTTACTCTGTATCCAACCCCGCGCTGTACCTTTCCTGGGAGTGTTTGATGCGGACAGTGTAGAGGGAGCTTAACTCTGTATCTAACCCCGTGCTGTACCTGTCCAGGGAGTGGTTGATGGGGACAGTGTAGAGGGAGCTTAACTCTGTATCTGACCCCGTGCTGTACCTGTCCTGGGAGTGTTTGATGCGGACAGTGTAGAGGGAGCTTTACTCTGTATCTAACCCCGTGCTGTACCTGTCCTGGGAGTGTTTGATGGGGACAGTGTAGAGGGAGCTTTACTGTGTATCTAACCCCGTGCTGTACCTGTCCTGGGAGTGTTTGATGGGGACAGTGTAGAGGGAGCTTAACTCTGTATCTAACCCTGTGCTGTACCTGTCCTGGGAGTGTTTGATGGGGACAGTGTCGAGGGAGCTTTACTCTGTATCTAACCACGTGCTGTACCTGTCCTGGGAGTGTTTGATGCGGACAGCTTTACTCTGTATCTAACCACGTGCTGTACCTGTCCTGGGAGTGTTTGATGGGGACAGTGTAGAGGGAGCTTTACTCTGTATCTAACCCCGTGCAGTACCTGACCTGGGAGTGTTTGATGCGGACAGTGTAGAGGGAGCTTTACTCTGTATCTAACCCCGTGCTGTAACTGTCCTGGGAGAGTTTGATGGGGACAGTGTAGAGGGAGCTTTAATCTGTATCTAACCCCGTGCTGTACCTGTCATGGGAGTGTTTGATGGGGACAGTGTAGAGGGAGCTTTACTCTGTATCTAACCCCGTGCTGTAACTGTCCTGGGAGAGTTTGATGGGGACAGTGTAGAGGGAGCTTAACTCTGTATCTAACCCTGTGCTGTACCTGTCCTGGGAGTGTTTGATGGGGACAGTGTCGAGGGAGCTTTACTCTGTATCTAACCACGTGCTGTACCTGTCCTGGGAGTGTTTGATGCGGACAGCTTTACTCTGTATCTAACCACGTGCTGTACCTGTCCTGGGAGTGTTTGATGGGGACAGTGTAGAGGGAGCTTAACTCTGTATCTAACCCTGTACTGTACCTGTCCTGGTCGTGTTTGATGGGGACAGTGTAGAGGGAGCTTTACTCTGTATCTAACCCCGTGCTGTAACTGTCCTGGGAGAGTTTGATGGGGACAGTGTAGAGGGAGCTTAACTCTGTATCTGACCCCGTGCTGTACCTGTCCTGGGAGTGTTTGATGGGGACAGTGTAGAGGGAGCTTTACTCTGTATCTAACCCCGTGCTGTAACTGTCCTGGGAGAGTTTGATGGGGACAGTGTAGAGGGAGCTTAACTCTGTATCTAACCCTGTGCTGTACCTGTCCTGGGAGTGTTTGATGGGGACAGTGTCGAGGGAGCTGTACTCTGTATCAAACCACGTGCTGTACCTGTCCTGGGAGTGTTTGATGCGGACAGCTTTACTCTGTATCTAACCACGTGCTGTACCTGTCCTGGGAGTGTTTGATGGGGACAGTGTAGAGGGAGCTTAACCCTGTATCTAACCCTGTGCTGTACCTGTCCTGGGCGTGTTTGATGGGGACAGTGTCGAGGGAGCTTTACTCTGTATCTAACCACGTGCTGCACCTGTCCTGGGAGTGTTTGATGCGGACAGCTTTACTCTGTATCTAACCACGTGCTGTACCTGTCCTGGGAGTGTTTGATGGGGACAGTGTAGATGGAGCTTTACTCTGTATCTAACCCCGTGCTGTACCTGTCCTGGGAGTGTTTGATGGGGACAGGGTAGAGGGAGCTTTACTCTGTATCTAACCCCGTGCTGTAACTGTCCTGGGAGAGTTTGATGGGGACAGTGTAGAGGGAGCTTAACTCTGTATCTAACCCTGTGCTGTACCTGTCCTGGGAGTGTTTGATGGGGACAGTGTCGAGGGAGCTGTACTCTGTATCAAACCACGTGCTGTACCTGTCCTGGGAGTGTTTGATGCGGACAGCTTTACTCTGTATCTAACCACGTGCTGTACCTGTCCTGGGAGTGTTTGATGGGGACAGTGTAGAGGGAGCTTAACCCTGTATCTAACCCTGTGCTGTACCTGTCCTGGGCGTGTTTGATGGGGACAGTGTCGAGGGAGCTTTACTCTGTATCTAACCACGTGCTGCACCTGTCCTGGGAGTGTTTGATGCGGACAGCTTTACTCTGTATCTAACCACGTGCTGTACCTGTCCTGGGAGTGTTTGATGGGGACAGTGTAGATGGAGCTTTACTCTGTATCTAACCCCGTGCTGTACCTGTCCTGGGAGTGTTTGATGGGGACAGTGTAGAGGGAGCTTTACTCTGTATCTAACCCCGTGCTGTACCTGTCCTGGGAATGTTTGATGGGGACAGTGTAGAGGGAGCTTTACTCTGTATCTAACCCTGTGCTGTATCTGTCCTGGGCGTGTTTGATGGGGACAGTCTAGATGGAGCTTTACTCTGTATCTATCCCCGTGCTGTACCTGTCCTGGGAGTGTTTGATGGGGACAGTGTAGAGGGAGCTTTACTCTGTATCTAACCCCGTGCTGTACCTGTCCTGGGATTGTTTGATGGGGAGTGTCTAGATGGAGCATTACTCTGTATCGAACCCCATGCTGTCTCTGTCCTGGGAGTGTTTGATGGGGTCAGTGTAGAGGGAGCTTTACTCTGCATCTAACCCCGTGCTTTATCTGTCCTGGGAGTGTTTGATGGGGACAGTGTAGAGGGAGCTTTACTCTGTATCTAACCCCGTGCAGTACCTGTCCTGGGAGTGTTTGATGGGGACAGTGTAGAGGGAGATTTACTCTGTATCTAACCCTGTGCTGTACCTGTCCTGGGAGTGTTTGATGGGAACAGTGTAGAGGGAGCTTTACTCTGTATCTAACCATGTGCTGTACCTGTCCTGGGAGTGTTTGATGGGGATAGCGTAGAGGGAGCTTTACTCTGTATCTAACCCCATGCAGTACCTGTCCTGGGAGTGTTTGATGGGGACAGTGTAGAGGGAGCTTTACTCTGTATCTAACCCCGTGCTGTACCTGTCCTGGGAGTGTTTGATGCGGACAGTGTAGAGGGAGCTTTACTCTGTATCTAACCACGTGCTGTACCTGTCCTGGGAGTGTTTGATGGGGTCAGTGTAGAGGGAGCTTTACTCTGTATCTAACCCCGTGCTGTACCTGTCCTGGGAGTGTTTGATGCGGACAGTGTAGAGGGAGCTTTACTCTGTATCTAACCCCGTGCTGTACCTGTCCTGGGAGTGTTTGATGGGGACAGTGTCGAGGGAGCTTTACTCTGTATCTAACCACGTGCTGCACCTGTCCTGGGAGTGTTTGATGAGGACAGCTTTACTCTGTATCTAACCCTGTGCTGTATCTGTCCTGGGAGTGTTTGATGGGGACAGTCTAGATGGAGCTTTACTCTGTATCTAGCCCCGTGCTGTACCTGTCCTGGGAGTGTTTGATGGGAACAGTGTAGAGGGAGCTTAACTCTGTATCTAACCCTGTGCTGTACCTGTCCTGGGCGTGTTTGATGGGTACAGTGTCGAGGGGGCTTTACTCTGTATCTCACCCCGTGCTGTAACTGTCCTGGGCGTGTTTGATGGGGACAGTGTCGAGGGAGCTTTACTCTGTATCTAACCCCGTGCTGTACCTGTCCTGGGATTGTTTGATGGGGACAGTCTAGAGGGAGCTTTACTCTGTATCTGACCCCATGCTGTCTCTGTCCTGGGAGTGTTTGATGGGGACAGTGTAGAGGGAGCGTTACTCTGTATCTAACCTCGTGCTGGACCTGTCCTGGGAGTGTTTGATGCAGACAGCTTTACTCTGTATCTAACCACGTGCTGTACCTGTCCTGGGAGTGTTTGATGGGGACAGTGTAGATAGAGCTTTACTCTGTATCTAACCCCGTGCAGTACCTGTCCTGGGAGTGTTTGATGCGGACAGTGTAGAGGGAGCTTTACTCTGTATCTAACCCCGTGCTGTAACTGTCCTGGGAGAGTTTGATGGGGACAGTGTAGAGGGAGCTTAACTCTGTATCTGACCCCGTGCTGTACCTGTCCTGGGAGTGTTTGATGGGGACAGTGTAGAGGGAGCTTTACTCTGTATCTAACCCCGTGCTGTACCTGTCCTGGGAGTGTTTGATGGGGACAGTATCGGTGGAGCTTTACTCTGTATCTAACCACGTGCTGTACCTGTCCTGGGAGTGTTTGATGCGGACAGCTTTACTCTGTATCTAACCACGTGCTGTACCTGTCCTGGGAGTGTTTGATGGGGTCAGTGTAGAGGGAGCTTTACTCTGTATCTAACCCCGTGCTGTACCTGTCCTGGGAGTCTTTGATGGGGACAGTGTAGAGGGAGCTTAACTCTGTATCTAAACCCGTGCTGTTCCTGTCCTGGGAGTGTTTGATGGGGACAGTGTAGATGGAGCTTTACTCTGTATCTAGCCCCGTGCTGTACCTGTCCTGGGAGTGTTTGATGTGGACAGCTTTACTCTGTATCTAACCCCGTGCTGTACCTGTCCTGGGAGTGTTTGATGGGGACAGTGTAGAGGGAGATTTACTCTGTATCTAACCCTGTGCTGTACCTGTCCTGGGATTGTTTGATGGGGACAGTCTAGATGGAGCTTTACTCTGTATCTAACCCCGTGCTGTACCTGTCCTGGGAGTGTTTGATGGGGACAGTGTAGAGGGAGCATTACTCTGTATCTGACCCCGTGCTGTACCTATCCTGGGAGTGTTTGATGGGGACAGTGTGGAGGGAGCGTTACTCTGTATCTAACCCCGTGCTGTACCTGTCCTGGGAGTGTTTGATGGGGACAGTGTAGAGGGAGATTTACTCTGTATCTAACCCTGTGCTGTACCTGTCCTGGGAGTGTTTGATGGGAACAGTGTAGAGGGAGCTTTACTCTGTATCTAACCATGTGCTGTACCTGTCCTGGGAGTGTTTGATGGGGACAGCGTAGAGGGAGCTTTACTCTGTATCTAACCCCATGCTGTACCTGTCCTGGGAGTGTTTGATGGGGACAGTGTCGAGGGAGCTTTACTCTGTATCTAACCCCGTGCTGTACCTGTCCTGGGAGTGTTTGATGCGAACAGCTTTACTCTGTATCTAACCACGTGCTGTACCTGTCCTGGGAGTGTTTGATGGGGACAGTGTAGATGGAGCTTTACTCTGTATCTAACCCCGTGCAGTACCTGTCCTGGGAGTGTTTGATGCGGACAGTGTAGAGGGAGCTTTACTCTGTATCTAACCACGTGCTGTACCTGTCCTGGGAGTGTTTGATGCGGACAGCTTTACTCTGTATCTAACCACGTGCTGTACCTGTCCTGGGAGTGTTTGATGGGGACAGTGTAGAGGGAGCTTTACTCTGTATCTGACCACGTGCTGTACCTGTCCTGGGAGTGTTTGATGGGGTCAGTGTAGAGGGAGCTTTACTCTGTATCGAACCCCATGCTGTCTCTGTCCTGGGAGTGTTTGATGGGGTCAGTGTAGAGGGAGCTTGACTCTGCATCTAACCCCGTGCTTTATCTGTCCTGGGAGTGTTTGATGGGGACAGTGTAGAGGGAGCTTTACTCTGCATCTAACCCCGTGCTTTATCTGTCCTGGGAGTGTTTGATGGGGACAGTGTAGAGGGAGCTTTACTCTGTATCTAACCCCGTGCTGTACCTGTCCTGGGAGTGTTTGATGGGGACAGTGTAGTGGGAGATTTACTCTGTATCTAACCCTGTGCTGTACCTGTCCTGGGAGTGTTTGATGGGAACAGTGTCGAGGGAGCTTTACTCTGTATCTAACCATGTGCTGTACCTCTCCTGGGAGTGTTTGATGGGGACAACGTAGAGAGAGCTTTACTCTGTATCTAACCCCATGCTGTACCTGTCCTGGGAGTGTTTAATGGGGACAGTGTAGAGGGAGCTTTACTCTGTATCTAACCCCGTGCTGTACCTGTCCTAGGAGTGTTTGATGGGGACAGTGAAGAGGGAGCGTTACTCTGTATCTAACCCCGTGCTGTACCTGTCCTGGGAGTGTTTGATGGGGACAGTGTAGATGGAACTTTACTCTGTATCTAACCCCGTGCTGTACCTGTCATGGGAGTGTTTGATGGGGACAGTGTAGAGGGAGCTTTACTCTGTATCTAACCCCGTGCTGTAACTGTCCTGGGAGAGTTTGATGGGGACAGTGTAGAGGGAGCTTAACTCTGTATCTAACCCTGTGCTGTACCTGTCCTGGGAGTGTTTGATGGGGACAGTGTCGAGGGAGCTTTACTCTGTATCTAACCACGTGCTGTACCTGTCCTGGGAGTGTTTGATGCGGACAGCTTTACTCTGTATCTAACCACGTGCTGTACCTGTCCTGGGAGTGTTTGATGGGGACAGTGTAGAGGGAGCTTAACTCTGTATCTAACCCTGTACTGTACCTGTCCTGGTCGTGTTTGATGGGGACAGTGTAGAGGGAGCTTTACTCTGTATCTAACCCCGTGCTGTAACTGTCCTGGGAGAGTTTGATGGGGACAGTGTAGAGGGAGCTTAACTCTGTATCTGACCCCGTGCTGTACCTGTCCTGGGAGTGTTTGATGGGGACAGTGTAGAGGGAGCTTTACTCTGTATCTAACCCCGTGCTGTAACTGTCCTGGGAGAGTTTGATGGGGACAGTGTAGAGGGAGCTTAACTCTGTATCTAACCCTGTGCTGTACCTGTCCTGGGAGTGTTTGATGGGGACAGTGTCGAGGGAGCTGTACTCTGTATCAAACCACGTGCTGTACCTGTCCTGGGAGTGTTTGATGCGGACAGCTTTACTCTGTATCTAACCACGTGCTGTACCTGTCCTGGGAGTGTTTGATGGGGACAGTGTAGAGGGAGCTTAACCCTGTATCTAACCCTGTGCTGTACCTGTCCTGGGCGTGTTTGATGGGGACAGTGTCGAGGGAGCTTTACTCTGTATCTAACCACGTGCTGCACCTGTCCTGGGAGTGTTTGATGCGGACAGCTTTACTCTGTATCTAACCACGTGCTGTACCTGTCCTGGGAGTGTTTGATGGGGACAGTGTAGATGGAGCTTTACTCTGTATCTAACCCCGTGCTGTACCTGTCCTAGGAGTGTTTGATGGGGACAGTCTAGATGGAGCTTTACTCTGTATCTAACCCCGTGCTGTACCTGTCCTGGGAGTGTTTGATGGGGACAGTGTAGAGGGAGCTTTACTCTGTATCTAACCCCGTGCTGTACCTGTCCTGGGAATGTTTGATGGGGACAGTGTAGAGGGAGCTTTACTCTGTATCTAACCCTGTGCTGTATCTGTCCTGGGAGTGTTTGATGGGGACAGTCTAGATGGAGCTTTACTCTGTATCTATCCCCGTGCTGTACCTGTCCTGGGAGTGTTTGATGGGGACAGTGTAGAGGGAGCTTTACTCTGTATCTAACCCCGTGCTGTACCTGTCCTGGGATTGTTTGATGGGGAGTGTCTAGATGGAGCATTACTCTGTATCGAACCCCATGCTGTCTCTGTCCTGGGAGTGTTTGATGGGGTCAGTGTAGAGGGAGCTTTACTCTGCATCTAACCCCGTGCTTTATCTGTCCTGGGAGTGTTTGATGGGGACAGTGTAGAGGGAGCTTTACTCTGTATCTAACCCCGTGCAGTACCTGTCCTGGGAGTGTTTGATGGGGACAGTGTAGAGGGAGATTTACTCTGTATCTAACCCTGTGCTGTACCTGTCCTGGGAGTGTTTGATGGGAACAGTGTAGAGGGAGCTTTACTCTGTATCTAACCATGTGCTGTACCTGTCCTGGGAGTGTTTGATGGGGATAGCGTAGAGGGAGCTTTACTCTGTATCTAACCCCATGCTGTACCTGTCCTGGGAGTGTTTGATGGGGACAGTGTAGAGGGAGCTTTACTCTGTATCTAACCCCGTGCTGTACCTGTCCTGGGAGTGTTTGATGCGGACAGTGTAGAGGGAGCTTTACTCTGTATCTAACCACGTGCTGTACCTGTCCTGGGAGTGTTTGATGAGGACAGCTTTACTCTGTATCTAACCCTGTGCTCTATCTGTCCTGGGAGTGTTTGATGGGGACAGTCTAGATGGAGCTTTACTCTGTATCTAGCCCCGTGCTGTACCTGTCCTGGGAGTGTTTGATGGGAACAGTGTAGAGGGAGCTTAACTCTGTATCTAACCATGTGCTGTACCTGTCCTGGGCGTGTTTGATGGGTACAGTGTCGAGGGGGCTTTACTCTGTATCTAACCCCGTGCTGTAACTGTCCTGGGCGTGTTTGATGGGGACAGTGTCGAGGGAGCTTTACTCTGTATCTAACCCCGTGCTGTACCTGTCCTGGGAGTGTTTGATGGGGACAGTGTAGAGGGAGCTTTACTCTGTATCTAACCCCGTGCTGTACCTGTCCTGGGATTGTTTGATGGGGACAGTCTAGATGGAGCATTACTCTGTATCGAACCCCATGCTGTCTCTGTCCTGGGAGTGTTTGATGGGGTCAGTGTAGAGGGAGCTTTACTCCGTATCTGACCCCGTGCTGTACCTGTCCTGGGAGTGTTTGATGGGGACAGTGTAGAGGGAGCGTTACTCTGTATCTAACCTCGTGCTGGACCTGTCCTGGGAGTGTTTGATGCAGACAGCTTTACTCTGTATCTAACCACGTGCTGTACCTGTCCTGGGAGTGTTTGATGGGGACAGTGTAGATGGAGCTTTACTCTGTATCTAACCCCGTGCAGTACCTGTCCTGGGAGTGTTTGATGCGGACAGTGTAGAGGGAGCTTTACTCTGTATCTAACCCCGTGCTGTAACTGTCCTGGGAGAGTTTGATGGGGACAGTGTAGAGGGAGCTTAACTCTGTATCTGACCCCGTGCTGTATCTGTCCTGGGAGTGTTTGATGGGGACAGTGTAGAGGGAGCTTTACTCTGTATCTAACCCCGTGCTGTACCTGTCCTGGGAGTGTTTGATGGGGACAGTATCGAGGGAGCTTTACTCTGTATCTAACCACGTGCTGTACCTGTCCTGGGAGTGTTTGATGCGGACAGCTTTACTCTGTATCTAACCACGTGCTGTACCTGTCCTGGGAGTGTTTGATGGGGTCAGTGTAGAGGGAGCTTTACTCTGTATCTAACCCCGTGCTGTACCTGTCCTGGGAGTCTTTGATGGGGACAGTGTAGAGGGAGCTTAACTCTGTATCTAACCCTGTGCTGTACCTGTCCTGGGCGTGTTTGATGGGGACAGTGTCGAGGGAGCTTTCCTCTGTATCTAACCACGTGCTGCACCTGTCCTGGGAGTGTTTGATGCGGACAGCTTTACTCTGTATCTAACCACGTGCTGTACCTGTCCTGGGAGTGTTTGATGGGGACAGTGTAGAGGGAGCTTTACTCTGTATCTAACCACGTGCTGTACCTGTCCTGGGAGTGTTTGATGGGGTCAGTGTCGAGGGAGCTTTACTCTGTATCGAACCCCATGCTATCTCTGTCCTGGGAGTGTTTGATGGGGTCAGTGTAGAGGGAGCTTTACTCTGCATCTAACCCCGTGCTTTATCTGTCCTGGGAGTGTTTGATGGGGACAGTGTAGAGGGAGATTGACTCTGTATCTAACCCTGTGCTGTACCTGTCCTGGGAGTGTTTGATGGGAACAGTGTAGAGGGAGCTTTACTCTGTATCTAACCATGTGCTGTACCTGTCCTGGGAGTGTTTGATGGGGACAGTGTAGAGGGAGCTTTACTCTGCATCTAACCCCGTGCAGTACCTGACTTGGGAGTGTTTGATGCGGACAGTGTAGAGGGAGCTTTACTCTGTATCTAACCCCGTGCTGTAACTGTCCTGGGAGAGTTTGATGGGGACAGTGTAGAGGGAGCTTAACTCTGTATCTGACCCCGTGCTGTACCTGTCCTGGGAGTGTTTGATGGGGACAGTGTAGAGGGAGCTTTACTCTGTATCTAACCCCGTGCTGTACCTGTCATGGGAGTGTTTGATGGGGACAATGTAGAGGGATCTTTACTCTGTATCTAACCCCGTGCTGTAACTGTCCTGGGACAGTTTGATGGGGACAGTGTAGAGGGAGCTTAACTCTGTATCTAACCCTGTGCTGTACCTGTCCTGGGAGTGTTTGATGGGGACAGTGTAGAGGGAGCTTAACTCTGTATCTAACCCTGTGCTGTACCTGTCCTGGGCGTGGTTGATGGGGACAGTGTCGAGGGAGCTTTACTCTGTATCTAACCCCGTGCTGTACCTGTCCTGGGATTGTTTGATGGGGACAGTCTAGATGGAGCATTACTCTGTATCGAACCCCATGATTTCTCTGTCCTGGGAGTGTTTGATGGGGTCAGTGTAGAGGGAGCTTTACTCTGCATCTAACCCCGTGCTTTATCTGTCCTGGGAGTGTTTGATGGGGACAGTGTAGAGGGAGCTTTACTCTGTATCTGACCCCGTGCTGTACCTGTCCTGGGAGTGTTTGATGGGGACAGTTTAGAGGGAGCGTTACTCTGTATCTAACCCCGTGCTGTACCTGTCCTGGGAGTGTTTGATGGGGAGAGTGTAGATGGAGCTTAACTCTGTATCTGACCCCGTGCTGTACCGGTCCTGGGAGTGTTTGACGGGGACAGTGTAGAGGGAGCTTTACTCTGTATCTAACCCCGTGCTGTACCTGTCCTGGGAGTGTTTGATGGGGACAGTGTAGAGGGAGCTTAACTCTGTATCTAACCCTGTGCTGTACCTGTCCTGGACGTGTTTGATGGGGACAGTGTCGAGGGAGCTTTACTCTGTATCTAACCACGTGCTGCACCTGTCCTGGGAGTGTTTGATGCGGACAGCTTTACTCTGTATCTAACCACGTGCTGTACCTGTCCTGGGAGTGTTTGATGGGGACAGTGTAGAGGGAGCTTTACTCTGTATCTAACCACGTGCTGTACCTGTCCTGGGAGTGTTTGATGGGGACAGTGTAGAGGGAGCATTACTCTGTATCGTACCCCATGCTATCTCTGTCCTGGGAGTGTTTGATGGGGTCAGTGTAGAGGGAGCCTTACTCTGCATCTAACCCCGTGCTTTATCTGTCCTGGGAGTGTTTGATGGGGACAGTGTAGAGGGAGCTTTACTCTGCATCTAACCCCGTGCTTTATCTGTCCTGGGAGTGTTTGATGGGGACAGTGTAGAGGGAGCTTTACTCTGTATCTAACCCCGTGCTGTACCTGTCCTGGGAGTGTTTGATGGGGACAGTGTAGAGGGAGATTTACTCTGTATCTAACCCTGTGCTGTACCTGTCCTGGGAGTGTTTGATGGGAACACTGTAGAGGGAGCTTTACTCTGTATCTAACCATGTGTTGTACCTGTCCTGGGAGTGTTTGATGGGGACAGCGTAGAGAGAGCTTTACTCTGTATCTAAACCCGTGCTGTTCCTGTCCTGGGAGTGTTTGATGGGGACAGTGTAGATGGAGCTTTACTCTGTATCTAGCCCCGTGCTGTACCTGTCCTGGGAGTGTTTGATGTGGACAGCTTTACTCTGTATCTAACCCCGTGCTGTACCTGTCCTGGGACTGTTTGATGGGGACAGTGTAGAGGGAGATTTACTCTGTATCTAACCCTGTGCTGTACCTGTCCTGGGATTGTTTGATGGGGACAGTCTAGATGGAGCTTTACTCTGTATCTAACCCCGTGCTGTACCTGTCCTGGGAGTGTTTGATGGGGACAGTGTAGAGGGAGCATTACTCTGTATCTGACCCCGTGCTGTACCTATCCTGGGAGTGTTTGATGGGGACAGTGTGGAGGGAGTGTTACTCTGTATCTAACCCCGTGCTGTACCTGTCCTGGGAGTGTTTGATGGGGACAGTGTAGAGGGAGATTTACTCTGTATCTAACCCTGTGCTGTACCTGTCCTGGGAGTGTTTGATGGGAACAGTGTAGAGGGAGCTTTACTCTGTATCTAACCATGTGCTGTACCTGTCCTGGGAGTGTTTGATGGGGACAGCGTAGAGGGAGCTTTACTCTGTATCTAACCCCATGCTGTACCTGTCCTGGGAGTGTTTGATGGGGACAGTGTAGAGGGAGCTTTATTCTGTATCTAACCCCGTGCTGTACCTGTCCTGGGAGTGTTTGATGCGAACAGCTTTACTCTGTATCTAACCACGTGCTGTACCTGTCCTGGGAGTGTTTGATGGGGACAGTGTAGATGGAGCTTTACTCTGTATCTAACCCCGTGCAGTACCTGTCCTGGGAGTGTTTGATGCGGACAGTGTAGAGGGAGCTTTACTCTGTATCTAAGCCCGTGCTGTACCTGTCCTGGGAGTGTTTGATGGGGACAGTGTCGAGGGAGCTTTACTCTGTATCTAACCACGTGCTGTACCTGTCCTGGGAGTGTTTGATGCGGACAGCTTTACTCTGTATCTAACCACGTGCTGTACCTGTCCTGGGAGTGTTTGATGGGGTCAGTGTAGAGGGAGCTTTACTCTGTATCTAACCCCGTGCTGTACCTGTCCTGGGAGTCTTTGATGGGGACAGTGTAGAGGGAGCTTAACTCTGTATCTAACCCTGTGCTGTACCTGTCCTGGGAGTGTTTGATGGGGACAGTGTAGAGGGAGATTGACTCTGTATCTAACCCTGTGCTGTACCTGTCCTGGGAGTGTTTGATGGGAACAGTGTAGAGGGAGCTTTACTCTGTATCTAACCATGTGCTGTACCTGTCCTGGGAGTGTTTGATGGGGACAGTGTAGAGGGAGCTTTACTCTGCATCTAACCCCGTGCAGTACCTGACCTGGGAGTGTTTGATGCGGACAGTGTAGAGGGAGCTTTACTCTGTATCTAACCCCGTGCTGTAACTGTCCTGGGAGAGTTTGATGGGGACAGTGTAGAGGGAGCTTAACTCTGTATCTGACCCCGTGCTGTACCTGTCCTGGGAGTGTTTGATGGGGACAGTGTAGAGGGAGCTTTACTCTGTATCTAACCCCGTGCTGTACCTCTCCTGGGAGTGTTTGATGGGGACAACGTAGAGAGAGCTTTACTCTGTATCTAACCCCATGCTGTACCTGTCCTGGGAGTGTTTGATGGGGACAGTGTAGAGGGAGCTTTACTCTGTATCTAACCCCGTGCTGTACCTGTCCTAGGAGTGTTTGATGGGGACAGTGTAGAGGGAGCGTTACTCTGTATCTAACCCCGTGCTGTACCTGTCCTGGGAGTGTTTGATGGGGACAGTGTAGATGGAGCTTTACTCTGTATCTAACCCCGTGCAGTACCTGTCCTGGGAGTGTTTGATGCGGACAGTGTAGAGGGAGCTTTACTCTGTATCTAACCCCGTGCTGTAACTGTCCTGGGAGAGTTTGATGGGGACAGTGTCGAGGGAGCTTTACTCTGTATCTAACCACGTGCTGTACCTGTCCTGGGAGTGTTTGATGCGGACAGCTTTACTCTGTATCTAACCACTTGCTGTACCTGTCCTGGGGGTGTTTGATGGGTACAGTGTAGAGGGAGCTTTACTCTGTATCTGACCACGTGCTGTACCTGTCCTGGGAGTGTTTGATGGGGTCAGTGTAGAGGGAGCTTTACTCTGTATCTAACCCCTTGCTGTACCTGTCCTGGGAGTGTTTGATGGGGACAGTGTAGAGGGAGCTTAACTCTGTATCTAACCCTGTGCTGTACCTGTCCTGGGCGTGGTTGATGGGGACAGTGTCGAGGGAGCTTTACTCTGTATCTAACCCCGTGCTGTACCTGTCCTGGGATTGTTTGATGGGGACAGTCTAGATGGAGCATTACTCTGTATCGAACCCCATGATTTCTCTGTCCTGGGAGTGTTTGATGGGGTCAGTGTAGAGGGAGCTTTACTCTGCATCTAACCCCGTGCTTTATCTGTCCTGGGAGTGTTTGATGGGGACAGTGTAGAGGGAGCTTTACTCTGTATCTGACCCCGTGCTGTACCTGTCCTGGGAGTGTTTGATGGGGACAGTTTAGAGGGAGCGTTACTCTGTATCTAACCCCGTGCTGTACCTGTCCTGGGAGTGTTTGATGGGGAGAGTGTAGATGGAGCTTAACTCTGTATCTGACCCCGTGCTGTACCTGTCCTGGGAGTGTTTGACGGGGACAGTGTAGAGGGAGCTTTACTCTGTATCTAACCCCGTGCTGTACCTGTCCTGGGAGTGTTTGATGGGGACAGTGTAGAGGGAGCTTAACTCTGTATCTAACCCTGTGCTGTACCTGTCCTGGACGTGTTTGATGGGGACAGTGTCGAGGGAGCTTTACTCTGTATCTAACCACGTGCTGCACCTGTCCTGGGAGTGTTTGATGCGGACAGCTTTACTCTGTATCTAACCACGTGCTGTACCTGTCCTGGGAGTGTTTGATGGGGACAGTGTAGAGGGAGCTTTACTCTGTATCTAACCACGTGCTATACCTGTCCTGGGAGTGTTTGATGGGGACAGTGTAGAGGGAGCATTACTCTGTATCGTACCCCATGCTATCTCTGTCCTGGGAGTGTTTGATGGGGTCAGTGTAGAGGGAGCCTTACTCTGCATCTAACCCCGTGCTTTATCTGTCCTGGGAGTGTTTGATGGGGACAGTGTAGAGGGAGCTTTACTCTGCATCTAACCCCGTGCTTTATCTGTCCTGGGAGTGTTTGATGGGGACAGTGTAGAGGGAGCTTTACTCTGTATCTAACCCCGTGCTGTACCTGTCCTGGGAGTGTTTGATGGGGACAGTGTAGAGGGAGATTTACTCTGTATCTAACCCTGTGCTGTACCTGTCCTGGGAGTGTTTGATGGGAACACTGTAGAGGGAGCTTTACTCTGTATCTAACCATGTGTTGTACCTGTCCTGGGAGTGTTTGATGGGGACAGCGTAGAGAGAGCTTTACTCTGTATCTAAACCCGTGCTGTTCCTGTCCTGGGAGTGTTTGATGGGGACAGTGTAGATGGAGCTTTACTCTGTATCTAGCCCCGTGCTGTACCTGTCCTGGGATTGTTTGATGTGGACAGCTTTACTCTGTATCTAACCCCGTGCTGTACCTGTCCTGGGACTGTTTGATGGGGACAGTGTAGAGGGAGATTTACTCTGTATCTAACCCTGTGCTGTACCTGTCCTGGGATTGTTTGATGGGGACAGTCTAGATGGAGCTTTACTCTGTATCTAACCCCGTGCTGTACCTGTCCTGGGAGTGTTTGATGGGGACAGTGTAGAGGGAGCATTACTCTGTATCTGACCCCGTGCTGTACCTATCCTGGGAGTGTTTGATGGGGACAGTGTGGAGGGAGTGTTACTCTGTATCTAACCCCGTGCTGTACCTGTCCTGGGAGTGTTTGATGGGGACAGTGTAGAGGGAGATTTACTCTGTATCTAACCCTGTGCTGTACCTGTCCTGGGAGTGTTTGATGGGAACAGTGTAGAGGGAGCTTTACTCTGTATCTAACCATGTGCTGTACCTGTCCTGGGAGTGTTTGATGGGGACAGCGTAGAGGGAGCTTTACTCTGTATCTAACCCCATGCTGTACCTGTCCTGGGAGTGTTTGATGGGGACAGTGTAGAGGGAGCTTTACTCTGTATCTAACCCCGTGCTGTACCTGTCCTGGGAGTGTTTGATGCGAACAGCTTTACTCTGTATCTAACCACGTGCTGTACCTGTCCTGGGAGTGTTTGATGGGGACAGTGTAGATGGAGCTTTACTCTGTATCTAACCCCGTGCAGTACCTGTCCTGGGAGTGTTTGATGCGGACAGTGTAGAGGGAGCTTTACTCTGTATCTAAGCCCGTGCTGTACCTGTCCTGGGAGTGTTTGATGGGGACAGTGTCGAGGGAGCTTTACTCTGTATCTAACCACGTGCTGTACCTGTCCTGGGAGTGTTTGATGCGGACAGCTTTACTCTGTATCTAACCACGTGCTGTACCTGTCCTGGGAGTGTTTGATGGGGTCAGTGTAGAGGGAGCTTTACTCTGTATCTAACCCCGTGCTGTACCTGTCCTGGGAGTCTTTGATGGGGACAGTGTAGAGGGAGCTTAACTCTGTATCTAACCCTGTGCTGTACCTGTCCTGGGCGTGTTTGATGGGGACAGTGTCGAGGGAGCTTTCCTCTGTATCTAACCACGTGCTGCACCTGTGCTGGGAGTGTTTGATGCGGACAGCTTTACTCTGTATCTAACCACGTGCTGTACCTGTCCTGGGAGTGTTTGATGGGGACAGTGTAGAGGGAGCTTTACTCTGTATCTAACCACGTGCTGTACCTGTCCTGGGAGTGTTTGATGGGGTCAGTGTCGAGGGAGCTTTACTCTGTATCGAACCCCATGCTATCTCTGTCCTGGGAGTGTTTGATGGGGTCAGTGTAGAGGGAGCTTTACTCTGCATCTAACCCCGTGCTTTATCTGTCCTGGGAGTGTTTGATGGGGACAGTGTAGAGGGAGATTGACTCTGTATCTAACCCTGTGCTGTACCTGTCCTGGGAGTGTTTGATGGGAACAGTGTAGAGGGAGCTTTACTCTGTATCTAACCATGTGCTGTACCTGTCCTGGGAGTGTTTGATGGGGACAGTGTAGAGGGAGCTTTACTCTGCATCTAACCCCGTGCAGTACCTGACCTGGGAGTGTTTGATGCGGACAGTGTAGAGGGAGCTTTACTCTGTATCTAACCCCGTGCTGTAACTGTCCTGGGAGAGTTTGATGGGGACAGTGTAGAGGGAGCTTAACTCTGTATCTGACCCCGTGCTGTACCTGTCCTGGGAGTGTTTGATGGGGACAGTGTAGAGGGAGCTTTACTCTGTATCTAACCCCGTGCTGTACCTGTCATGGGAGTGTTTGATGGGAACAGTGTCGAGGGAGCTTTACTCTGTATCTAACCATGTGCTGTACCTCTCCTGGGAGTGTTTGATGGGGACAACGTAGAGAGAGCTTTACTCTGTATCTAACCCCATGCTGTACCTGTCCTGGGAGTGTTTGATGGGGACAGTGTAGAGGGAGCTTTACTCTGTATCTAACCCCGTGCTGTACCTGTCCTAGGAGTGTTTGATGGGGACAGTGTAGAGGGAGCGTTACTCTGTATCTAACCCCGTGCTGTACCTGTCCTGGGAGTGTTTGATGGGGACAGTGTAGATGGAGCTTTACTCTGTATCTAACCCCGTGCAGTACCTGTCCTGGGAGTGTTTGATGCGGACAGTGTAGAGGGAGCTTTACTCTGTATCTAACCCCGTGCTGTAACTGTCCTGGGAGAGTTTGATGGGGACAGTGTCGAGGGAGCTTTACTCTGTATCTAACCACGTGCTGTACCTGTCCTGGGAGTGTTTGATGCGGACAGCTTTACTCTGTATCTAACCACGTGCTGTACCTGTCCTGGGGGTGTTTGATGGGTTCAGTGTAGAGGGAGCTTTACTCTGTATCTGACCACGTGCTGTACCTATCCTGGGAGTGTTTGATGGGGTCAGTGTAGAGGGAGCTTTACTCTGTATCTAACCCCTTGCTGTACCTGTCCTGGGAGTGTTTGATGGGGACAGTGTAGAGGGAGCATTACTCTGTATCGAACCCCATGCTATCTCTGTCCTGGGAGTGTTTGATGGGGACAGTGTAGAGGGAGCTTTACTCTGTATCTAACCCCGTGCTGTACCTGTCCTGGGAGTGTTTGATGGGGACAGTGTAGAGGGAGATTTACTCTGTATCTAACCCTGTGCTGTACCTGTCCTGGGAGTGTTTGATCGGAACAGTGTAGAGGGAGATTTACTCTGTATCTAACCCCGTGCTGCACCTGTCCTGGGAGTGTTTGATGGGGACAGTCTAGATGGAGCTTTACTCTGTATCTAGCCCCGTGCTGTACCTGTCCTGGGAGTGTTTGATGGGGACAGTGTAGAGGGAGCTTTACTCTGTATCTAACCCCGTGCTGCACCTGTCCTGGGAGTGTTTGATGGGGACAGTGTAGAGGGAGCTTTACTCTGTATCTAACCCCGTGCTGTACCTGTCCTGGGAGTGTTTGATGGGGACAGTGTAGAGGGAGCTTTACTCTGTATCTAACCCCGTGCTGTACCTGTCCTGGGAGTGTTTGATGGGGTCAGTGTAGAGGGAGCTTTACTCTGCATCTAACCCCGTGCTTTATCTGTCCTGGGAGTGTTTGATGGGGACAGTGTAGAGGGAGCTTTACTCTGTATCTGACCCCGTGCTGTACCTATCCTGGGAGTGTTTGATGGGGACAGTGTGGAGGGAGCGTTACTCTGTATCTAACCCCGTGCTGTACCTGACCTGGGAGTGTTTGATGGGGACAGTGTAGAGGGAGATTTACTCTGTATCTAACCCTGTGCTGTACCTGTCCTGGGAGTGTTTGATGGGAACAGTGTAGAGGGAGCTTTACTCTGTATCTAACCATGTGCTGTACCTGTCCTGGGAGTGTTTGATGGGGACAGCGTAGAGGGAGCTTTACTCTGTATCTAACCCCATGCTGTACCTGTCCTGGCAGTGTTTGATGGGGACAGTGTAGAGTGAGCTTAACTCTGTATCTAACCCTGTGCTGTACCTGTCCTGGGCGTGTTTTATGGGGACAGTGTCGAGGGAGCTTTACTCTGTATCTAACCACGTGCTGTACCTGTCCTGGGAGTGTTTGATGCGGACAGCTTTACTCTGTATCTAACCACGTGCTGTACCTGTCCTGGGAGTGTTTGATGGGGACAGTGTAGAGGGAGCTTTACTCTGTATCTAACCATGTGCTGTACCTGTCCTGGGAGTGTTTGATGGGGACAACGTAGAGAGAGCTTTACTCTGTATCTAACCCCATGCTGTACCTGTCCTGGGAGTGTTTGATGGGGACAGTGTAGAGGGAGCTTTACTCTGTATCTAACCCCGTGCTGTACCTGTCCTGGGAGTGTTTGATGGGGACAGTGTAGAGTGAGCTTTACTCTGTATCTAACCCCGTGCTGTACCTGTCCTGAGAATGTTTGATGGGGACAGTGTAGAGGGAGCTTTACTCTGTATCTAACCCCGTGCTGTACCTGTCCTGGGATTGCTTGATGGGGACAGTCTAGATAGAGCTTTACTTTGCATCTAACCCCGTGCTGTACCTGTCCTGGGAGTGTTTGATGGGGACAGTGTCGGGGAGCTTTACTCTGTATCTAACCCCGTGCTGTACCTGCCCTGGGAGTGTTTGATGGGGACAGTGTAGAGGGAGCTTTGTTCTGTATCTAACCCCGTGCTGTATCTGTCCTGGGAGTGTTTGATGGGGACAGTGTGGAGGGAGCTTTACTCTGTATCTAACCACGTGCTGTACCTGTCCTGGGAGTGTTTGATGGGGACAGTGTAGAGGGAGCTTTACTCTGTATCTAACCCCGTGCTGTACCTGTCCTGGGAGTGTTTGATGGGGACAGTGTGGAGGGAGCTTTACTCTGTATCTAACCCCGTGCTGTACCTGTCCTGGGAGTGTTTGATGGGGACAGTGTAGAGGGAGCTTTACTCTGTGCTGAGCTTCCCATCTGCTCAAAAACAAAGTTCTAAATGTTTTTAAATATGGTTTAGTTGAGGAGCTGAGCAGGCGTTGAAGAGAGAGTTTGCAGATAAGACAGTTCATGACAGGAATAGAAACAGATTGGGCAGCCAGCTGAGCATTTCCTGTTGTCAGTATTGCAAAACTTGAGATCCGAACAGGTGGTCAGACGATTTCCAGCAAATTGACAGGCGCAGAGTAACCACGGCAGTGACAGGTCCGCGAGCAGAGCCTGCCCAACATCCTGCCGCGGTGAATCTGCAGTCTGCACAGAGAGGCAGAGTGCACGAGAGGGCCTTGGACAGGATGGTGCAGCTGAAGCATTTCTTCCTCAATACAGTGGCTGCTCTCAGCGGGAGCTGTGGACCAATTGCCAACCTGCGCGACATTTGGGTCCTTCAACACAAGCCGAGGTCTCGAACACCTCCCTCGCCCCTCTCCTACAAGGCCCCATGGCCCCGCTACCCTCATCCATTGCAGTTTAGCGGATTAGTAACTGATCACATCCTGGGTACAGCACGTGGTTGGATACAGAGTAAAGCTCCCTCTACACTGTCCCCATCAAACACTCCCAGGACAGGTACAGCACAGGGTTAGATACAGAGCAAAGCTCCCTCTACACTGTCCGCATCAAACACTCCCAGGACAGGTACAGCACAGGGTTAGATACAGAGTAAAGCTCCCTCTACACTGTCCGCATCAAACACTCCCAGGACAGGTACAGCACGGGGTTAGATACAGAGTAAAGCTCCCTCTACACTGTCCCCATCAAGCACTCCCAGGACAGGAACAGCACGGGGTTAGATACAGAGTAAAGCTCCCTCTACACTGTCCCCATCAAACACTCCCAGGACAGGTACAGCACGGGGTTAGATACAGAGTAAAGCTCCCTCTACGCTGTCCCCATCAAACACTCGCAGGACAGGTACAGCACGGGGTTAGATACAGAGTAAAGCTCCCTCTACACTGTCCCCATCAAACACTCCCAGGACAGGTACAGCACGGGGTTAGATACAGAGTAAAGCTCCCTCTACACTGTCCCCATCAAGCACTCCCAGGACAGGAACAGCACGGGGTTAGATACAGAGTAAAGCTCCCTCTACACTGTCCCCATCAAACACTCCCAGGACAGGTACAGCACGGGGTTAGATACAGAGTAAAGCTCCCTCTACACTGTCCCCATCAAACACTCCCAGGACAGGTACAGCATGGGGTTAGATACAGAGTAAAGCTCCCTCTACACTGTCCCCATCAAACACTCCCAGGGCAGGTACAGCACGGGGATAGATACAGAGTAAAGCTCCCTCTACACTGTCCCCATCAGACACTCCCAGGACAGGTACAGCACGGGGTTAGATACAGAGTAAAACTCGCTCTGCACTGTCCCCATCAAACACTCCCAGGACAGGTATAGCGCGGGGTTAGATACAGAGTAAAGCTCCCTCTACACTGTCCCCACCAAACACTCCCAGGACAGGTATAGCACGGGGTTAGATACAGAGTAAAGCTCCCTCTACACTGTCCCCATCAAACACTCCCAGCACAGGTACAGCACGTGGTTCGATACAGAGTTAAGCTCCCTCTACACTGTCCCCATCAAACACTCCCAGGACAGGTACAGCACGGGGTTAGATACAGAGTAAAGCTCCCTCTACACTGTCCCCATCAAACACTCCCAGGACAGGTACAGCATGGGGTTAGATACAGAGTAAAGCCCCCTCTACACTGTCCCCATCAAACACTCCCAGGACAGGTACAGTACGGGGTTAGATACAGAGTAAAGCTCCCTCTACACTGTCCCCATCAAACACTCCCAGGACAGGTACAGCACGGGGTTAGATACAGAGTAAAGCTCCCTCTACACTGTCCCCATCAAACACTCCCAGGACAGGTACAGCATGGGGTTAGATACAGAGTAAAGCCCCCTCTACACTGTCCCCATCAAACACTCCCAGGACAGGTACAGTACGGGGTTAGATACAGAGTAAAGCTCCCTCTACACTGTCCCCATCAAACACTCCCAGGACAGGTACAGCACGGGGTTAGATACAGAGCAAAGCTCCCTCTACACTGTCCCCATCAAACACTCCCAGGACAGGTACAGCACGGGGTTAGATACAGAGTAAAGCTCCCTCTACACTGTCCCCATCAAACACTCCCAGGACAGGTACAGCACGGGGTTAGATACAGAGTAAAGCTCCCTCTACACTGTCGAACACTCACAGGACTGTCTGTCCCGCTCCTATCATGTTGCCCCCACCCCCTCGGCCCCCACCCCCTCACTCTGTCCCCAGTCACTGCCCCTTTGCCGAACTCCACCGTTACTCTGCTCACTCTCTTTCTTTGCCTTTCAGGCTGGGCCATGCAAGTAGCTGCATTTATCTTTGTTCGGAGGAATTGGGAAGAGGACCAGGAATACCTCAGTCTGATGTTGGAATACCTGTGTGACATCAAACATCCGCTCCAGCTCCTCATGTTCCCTGAGGGGACGGACCTCACAGGTGTGTGTCCAGCCTGTCCCTCACCAATCCTCAACAACCTTTTCCATAACCTCCTATTCCTCCAGCCTCCCGGACACGGAGTCCTTACTTATTTATAATATAAATATAATCTTTATTAGTGTCACAAGCAGGCTTACACTAACACTGCAATGAAGTTACTGTGAAAAGCCCCTCGTCGCCACATTCCGGCGCCTGTTCGGGTCACAGAGGGAGTATTCAGAATGTCCAATTCACCTAACAGCACGTCTTTCTGGACTTGTGGGAGGAAGCCGGAGCACCCGGAGGAAACCCACGCAGACACGGGGAGGATGTGCAGACTCCGCACAGACAGTGACCCAAGCTGGGGATCGAACCTGGGACCCTGGCGCTGTGAAGAAACCGTTCTAACCACTGTGCTGCCTACTTGAGCAAAGTTTACCAATCCCACATAATGTCTCGCTCAGTTTCTTGTTCAGAGTAATGAGCATCTGTTCAGAAAACTACTTGTCGCTGGTTAGCTGTCGCGGTTCGCTAGGTCGTTCAACTAACTTGCAGTTGCTTTAATACTTTGTACAGCTCTTCGAGTTCTAAATGTGGTAACATTTCAGCTTGAGCAATAGCTGGCAGGGAATCTGCACGTGCACTAAACTGCCGAGGGCAGCATTCTGTTCACATTGCAATCAGCTCCAGGTTCACTCTGTCTCTGTGGGGAAACTTTCAGAGCGATAATCCAGGACATAAGTAGCAGTCCCGTTCACGACTAAAGCCAGCAGAGATTCGCTGAAGGCAAATTGTGTTCAAGTGGTTTTCTTGAGGTTTTTGTTGTTGTAACAATCGGGGTTGATGGAGGAAATGTTTGCGATGTGTTCTATGTGGACTTGGAATTATAGATTGGTTAGAGCACAGAGTCAGGCTATTCGACCTCTATTGCCCCGTGCTAGCCCTCTGCAAGAACAACTCACCCAGTCCCACTCTCCTCCCCGTTCCCAGACCAAATCTTTCTCTTCAATTAATTGCCCAATTCCCTGATGATAAATCTTGATTAAATCTGCCTCCTCCACACTCCTGACCATTCGCTGGGGAAAAATGGCCCATGCCGAGTGTTTCTTTCGTCAATTGCCTTCAGTCTGTGCCCTCTGATTCTCGATCCTTACGCCAGTCAAACATTTTATCCCCGTCAACTCTGTCCACAACCCTTCAGGGTTTTGAGCACTTTAATCAAACCTCTCCTTCTCTGAAGAAAAAGTTCTCCAATCTGCCCACATAACCGGGCTTCCTCGTGCATGTAACCATTCTTGTGAATTCTTTCTGCACTCTCCCACTCTCGCTCTGTCTCTCTCGCTCTGTCTCTCTCGCTCTGCCTCTCTCGCTCTGCCTCTCTGGCTCGCTGCCTCTCTGGCTCGCTGCCTCTCTGGCTCGCTGCCTCTCTGGCTCGCTGCCTCTCTGGCTCGCTGCCTCTCTGGCTCGCTGCCTCTCTGGCTCGCTGCCTCTCTGGCCCGCTCGCTGCCTCTCTGGCCCGCTCGCTGCCTCTCTGGCCCGCTCGCTGCCTCTCTGGCCCGCTCGCTGCCTCTCTGGCCCGCTCGCTGCCTCTCTGGCCCGCTCTGGCCCGCTCGCTGCCTCTCTGGCCCGCTCGCTGCCTCTCTGGCCCGCTCGCTGCCTCTCTGGCCCACTCGCTGCCTCTCTGGCCCGCTCGCTGCCTCTCTGGCCCGCTCGCTGCCTCTCTGGCCCGCTCGCTGCCTCTCTGGCCCTCTCGCTGCCTCTCTGGCCCTCTCGCTGCCTCTCTGGCCCTCTCGCTGCCTCTCTGGCCCTCTCGCTGCCTCTCTGGCCCTCTCTCTGCCTCTCTGGCCCTCTCTCTGCCTCTCTGGCCCTCTCGCTGCCTCTCTGGCCCTCTCGCTGCCTCTCTGGCCCTCTCGCTGCCTCTCTGGCCCTCTCGCTGCCTCTCTGGCCCTCTCGCTGCCTCTCTGGCCCTCTCGCTGCCTCTCTGGCCCTCTCGCTGCCTCTCTGGCCCTCTCGCTGCCTCTCTGGCCCTCTCGCTGCCTCTCTGGCCCTCTCGCTGCCTCTCTGGCCCTCTCGCTGCCTCTCTGGCCCTCTCGCTGCCTCTCTGGCCCTCTCGCTGCCTCTCTGGCCCTCTCGCTGCCTCTCTGGCCCTCTCGCTGCCTCTCTGGCCCTCTCGCTGCCTCTCTGGCCCTCCCGCTGCCTCTCTGGCCCTCCCGCTGCCTCTCTGGCCCTCCCGCTGCCTCTCTGGCCCTCCCGCTGCCTCTCTGGCCCTCCCGCTGCCTCTCTGGCCCTCCCGCTGCCTCTCTGGCCCTCCCGCTGCCTCTCTGGCCCTCCCGCTGCCTCTCTGGCCCTCCCGCTGCCTCTCTGGCCCTCCCGCTGCCTCTCTGGCCCTCCCGCTGCCTCTCTGGCCCTCCCGCTGCCTCTCTGGCCCTCCCGCTGCCTCTCTGGCCCTCTCGCTGCTTCTCTGGCCCTCTCGCTGCCTCTCTGGCCCTCCCGCTGCCTCTCTGGCCCTCTCGCTGCCTCTCTGGCCCTCTCGCTGCCTCTCTGGCCCTCTCGCTGCCTCTCTGGCCCTCTCGCTGCCTCTCTGGCCCTCTCGCTGCCTCTCTGGCCCTCTCGCTGCCTCTCTGGCCCTCTCGCTGCCTCTCTGGCCCTCTCGCTGCCTCTCTGGCCCTCTCGCTGCCTCTCTGGCCCTCTCGCTGCCTCTCTGGCCCTCTCGCTGCCTCTCTGGCCCTCTCGCTGCCTCTCTGGCCCTCTCGCTGCCTCTCTGGCCCTCTCGCTGCCTCTCTGGCCCTCTCGCTGCCTCTCTGGCCCTCTCGCTGCCTCTCTGGCCCTCTCGCTGCCTCTCTCGCTGCCTCTCTCGCTGCCTCTCTCGCTGCCTCTCTCGCTGCCTCTCTCGCTGCCTCTCTCGCTGCGTCTCTCTCTGCGTCTCTCTCTCTCTCTCTGCGTCTCTCGCTCTCTGCGTCTCTCGCTCTCTGCGTCTCTCGCTCGCTCTCTCTGCGTCTCTCGCTCGCTCTCTCTGCGTCTCTCGCTCGCTCTCTCTGCGTCTCTCGCTCGCTCTCTCTGCGTCTCTCGCTCGCTCTCTCTGCGTCGCTCGCTCGCTCTCTCTGCGTCGCTCGCTCTCTGCGTCGCTCGCTCTCTCTGCGTCGCTCGCTCTCTCTGCGTCGCTCGCTCTCTCTGCGTCGCTCGCTCTCTCTCTGCGTCTCTCGCTCGCTCTCTGCGTCGCTCGCTCGCTCTCTCTGCGTCGCTCGCTCTCTCTGGCCCTCCCGCTGCCTCTCTGGCCCTCCCGCTGCCTCTCTGGCCCTCTCGCTGCCTCTCTGGCCCTCTCGCTGCCTCTCTGGCCCTCTCGCTGCCTCTCTGGCCCTCTCGCTGCCTCTCTGGCCCTCTCGCTGCCTCTCTGGCCCTCTCGCTGCCTCTCTGGCCCTCTCGCTGCCTCTCTGGCCCTCTCGCTGCCTCTCTGGCCCTCTCGCTGCCTCTCTGGCCCTCTCGCTGCCTCTCTGGCCCTCTCGCTGCCTCTCTGGCCCTCTCGCTGCCTCTCTGGCCCTCTCGCTGCCTCTGGCCCTCTCGCTGCCTCTCTGGCCCTCTCGCTGCCTCTCTGGCCCTCTCGCTGCCTCTCTGGCCCTCTCGCTGCCTCTCTGGCCCTCTCGCTGCCTCTCTGGCCCTCTCGCTGCCTCTCTGGCCCTCTCGCTGCCTCTCTCGCTGCCTCTCTCGCTGCCTCTCTCGCTGCCTCTCTCGCTGCCTCTCTCGCTGCCTCACTCGCTGCCTCACTCGCTGCGTCTCTCTCTGCGTCTCTCTCTCTCTCTCTCTCTGCGTCTCTCGCTCTCTCTCTGCGTCTCTCGCTCTCTGCGTCTCTCGCTCTCTGCGTCTCTCGCTCTCTGCGTCTCTCGCTCGCTCTCTCTGCGTCTCTCGCTCGCTCTCTCTGCGTCTCTCGCTCGCTCTCTCTGCGTCTCTCGCTCGCTCTCTCTGCGTCGCTCGCTCTCTCTGCGTCGCTCGCTCTCTGCGTCGCTCGCTCTCTCTGCGTCGCTCGCTCTCTCTGCGTCGCTCGCTCTCTCTCTGCGTCTCTCGCTCGCTCTCTGCGTCTCTCGCTCTCTGCGTCTCTCGCCCTCTGCGTCTCTCGCTCGCTCTCTCTGCGTCTCTCGCTCGCTCTCTCTGCGTCTCTCGCTCGCTCTCTCTGCGTCTCTGGCTCGCTCTCTCTGCGTCTCTCGCTCGCTCTCTCTGCGTCTCTCGCTCGCTCTCTCTGCGTCTCTCGCTCGCTCTCTCTGCGTCTCTCGCTCGCTCTCTCTGCGTCTCTCGCTCGCTCTCTCTGCGTCTCTCGCTCGCTCTCTCTGCGTCTCTCGCTCGCTCTCTCTGCGTCGCTCGCTCTCTCTGCGTCGCTCGCTCTCTCTGCGTCGCTCGCTCTCTCTGCGTCGCTCGCTCTCTCTGCGTCGCTCGCTCTCTCTGCGTCGCTCGCTCTCTCTGCGTCGCTCGCTCTCTCTGCGTCTCTCTCTCTGCGTCTCTCGCTCGCTCTCTCTGCGTCTCTCGCTCGCGCTCTCTGCGTCTCTCGCCCGCTCTCTCTGCGTCTCTCGCCCGCTCTCTCTGCGTCTCTCGCTCGCTCTCTCTGCGTCTCTCGCTCGCTCTCTCTGCGTCTCTCGCCCGCTCTCTCTGCGTCTCTCGCCCGCTCTCTCTGCGTCTCTCGCTCGCTCTCTCTGCGTCTCTCGCGCGCTCTCTCTGCGTCTCTCGCTCGCTCTCTCTGCGTCTCTCGCTCGCTCTCTGCGTCTCTCGCTCTCTCTCTGCGTCTCTCGCTCTCTCTCTCTGCGTCTCTCGCTCGCTCTCTCTGCGTCTCTCGCTCGCTCTCACTGCGTCTCTCGCTCGCTCTCACTGCGTCTCTCGCTCGCTCTGCGTCTCTCGCTCGCTCTCTGCGTCTCTCGCTCGCTCTCTCTGCGTCTCTCGCTCGCTCTCTCTGCGTCTCTCGCTCGCTCTCTCTGCGTCTCTCGCTCGCTCTCTCTGCGTCTCTCGCTCGCTCTCTCTGCGTCTCTCGCTCGCTCTCTCTGCGTCTCTCGCTCGCTCTCTCTGCGTCTCTCGCTCGCTCTCTCTGCGTCTCTCGCTCGCTCTCTCTGCGTCTCTCGCTCGCTCTCTCTGCGTCTCTCGCTCTCTGCGTCTCTCGCTCTCTGCGTCTCTCGCTCTCTGCGTCGCTCGCTCTCTGCGTCTCTCGCTCTCTGCGTCTCTCGCTCTCTGCGTCTCTCTCTGCGTCTCTCGCTCGCTCTCTCTGCGTCTCTCGCTCTGCGTCTCTCGCTCGCTCTCTCTGCGTCTCTCGCTCGCTCTCTCTGCGTCTCTCGCCCGCTCTCTCTGCGTCTCTCGCCCGCTCTCTCTGCGTCTCTCGCTCGCTCTCTCTGCGTCTCTCGCTCGCTCTCTCTGCGTCTCTCGCCCGCTCTCTCTGCGTCTCTCGCCCGCTCTCTCTGCGTCTCTCGCTCGCTCTCTCTGCGTCTCTCGCGCGCTCTCTCTGCGTCTCTCGCTCGCTCTCTCTGCGTCTCTCGCTCGCTCTCTGCGTCTCTCGCTCTCTCTCTCTGCGTCTCTCGCTCTCTCTCTCTGCGTCTCTCGCTCGCTCTCTCTGCGTCTCTCGCTCGCTCTCACTGCGTCTCTCGCTCGCTCTCACTGCGTCTCTCGCTCGCTCTGCGTCTCTCGCTCGCTCTCTGCGTCTCTCGCTCGCTCTCTCTGCGTCTCTCGCTCGCTCTCTCTGCGTCTCTCGCTCGCTCTCTCTGCGTCTCTCGCTCGCTCTCTCTGCGTCTCTCGCTCGCTCTCTCTGCGTCTCTCGCTCGCTCTCTCTGCGTCTCTCGCTCGCTCTCTCTGCGTCTCTCGCTCGCTCTCTCTGCGTCTCTCGCTCGCTCTCTCTGCGTCTCTCGCTCGCTCTCTCTGCGTCTCTCGCTCTCTGCGTCTCTCGCTCTCTGCGTCTCTCGCTCTCTGCGTCTCTCGCTCTCTGCGTCGCTCGCTCTCTGCGTCTCTCGCTCTCTGCGTCTCTCGCTCTCTGCGTCTCTCTCTGCGTCTCTCGCTCGCTCTCTCTGCGTCTCTCGCTCGCTGTCTCTGCGTCTCTCGCTCTCTCTGCGTCTCTCGCTCGCTCTCTCTGCGTCTCTCGCTCGCTGTCTCTGCGTCTCTCGCTCTCTCTGCGTCTCTCGCTCGCTCTCTCTGCGTCTCTCGCGCGCTCTCTCTGCGTCTCTCGCGCGCTCTCTCTGCGTCTCTCGCTCGCTCTCTCTGCGTCTCTCGCTCGCTCTCTCTGCGTCTCTCGCTCGCTCTCTCTGCGTCTCTCGCTCGCTCTCTCTGCGTCTCTCGCTCGCTCTCTCTGCGTCTCTCGCTCGCTCTCTCTGCGTCTCTCGCTCGCTCTCTCTGCGTCGCTCGCTCGCTCTCTCTGCGTCTCTCGCTCGCTCTCTCTGCGTCTCTCTCGCTGCGTCTCTCGCTGCGTCTCTCGCTGCGTCTCTCGCTGCGTCTCTCGCTGCATCTCTCGCTCTCTCGCTGCGTCTCTCGCTCTCTCGCTGCGTCTCTCGCCCTCGCTGCGTCTCTCGCCCTCGCTGCGTCTCTCGCTCTCTCGCTGCGTCTCTCGCTGCGTCTCTCGCTGCGTCTCTCGCTGCGTCTCTCGCTGCGTCTCTCGCTGCGTCTCTCGCTGCTTCTCTCCTGCGTCTCTCGCTGCGTCTCTCGCTGCGTCTCTCGCTGCGCCTCTCGCTGCGCCTCTCGCTGCGTCTCTCGCTGCGTCTCTCGCTGCGTCTCTCGCTGCGTCTCTCGCTGCGTCTCTCGCTGCGTCTCTCGCTGCGTCTCTCGCTGCGTCTCTCGCTGCGTCTCTCGCTGCGTCTCTCGCTGCTTCTCTCCTGCGTCTCTCGCTGCCTCTCTCGCTGCCTCTCTCGCTGCGTCTCTCGCTGCGTCTCTCGCCCTCTCGCTGCCTCTCTCGCTGCCTCTCTCGCTGCCTCTCTCGCTGCCTCTCTCGCTGCCTCTCTCGCTGCCTCTCTCGCTGCCTCTCTCGCCCTCTCGCTGCCTCTCTCGCCCTCTCTCGCTGCCTCTCTCGCTGCCTCTCTCGCTGCCTCTCTCGCTGCCTCTCTCGCTGCCGCTGCGCCTCTCGCTGCGCCTCTCGCTGCCTCTCTCGCTGCCTCTCTCGCTGCCTCTCTCGCTGCGTCTCTCGCTGCGTCTCTCGCCCTCGCTGCCTCTCTCGCCCTCTCGCTGCCTCTCTCGCCCTCTCGCTGCCTCTCTCGCTGCCTCTCTCGCTGCCTCTCTCGCTGCCTCTCTCGCTGCCTCTCTCGCTGCCTCTCTCGCTGCCTCTCTCGCCCTCTCGCTGCCTCTCTCGCCCTCTCGCTGCCTCTCTCGCCCTCTCGCTGCCTCTCTCGCCCTCTCGCTGCCTCTCTCGCTGCCTCTCTCGCTGCCTCTCTCGCTGCCTCTCTCGCTGCCTCTCTCGCTGCCTCTCTCGCTGCCTCTCTCGCTGCCTCTCTCGCTGCCTCTCTCGCTGCCTCTCTCGCTGCCTCTCTCGCTGCCTCTCTCGCTGCCTCTCTCGCTGCCTCTCTCGCTCTCTCGCTGCGTCTCTCGCTCTCTCGCTGCGTCTCTCGCTCTCTCGCTGCCTCTCTCGCTCTCTCGCTGCCTCTCTCGCTCTCTCGCTGCCTCTCTCGCTCTCTCGCTGCCTCTCTCGCTGCCTCTCTCGCTGCCTCTCTCGCTGCCTCTCTCGCTGCCTCTCTCGCTGCCTCTCTCGCTGCCTCTCTCGCTGCCTCTCTCGCTGCCTCTCTCGCTGCCTCTCTCGCTGCCTCACTCGCTGCCTCACTCGCTGCCTCACTCGCTGCGTCTCTCGCTGCGTCTCTCGCTGCGTCTCTCGCTGCGTCTCTCGCTGCGTCTCTCGCTGCGTCTCTCGCTGCGTCTCTCGCTGCGTCTCTCGCTGCGTCTCTCGCTGCGTCTCTCGCTCTCTCGCTGCGTCTCTCGCTCTCTCGCTGCGTCTCTCGCTCTCTCGCTGCGTCTCTCGCTCTCTCGCTGCGTCTCTCGCTCTCTCGCTGCGTCTCTCGCTCTCTCGCTGCGTCTCTCGCTCTCTCGCTGCGTCTCTCGCTCTCTCGCTGCGTCTCTCGCTCTCTCGCTGCGTCTCTCGCTCTCTCGCTGCGTCTCTCGCTCTCTCGCTGCGTCTCTCGCTCTCTCGCTGCGTCTCTCGCTCTCTCGCTGCGTCTCTCGCTCGCTCTCTCGCTCTCTCGCTCGCTCTCTCGCTCTCTCACTCGCTCTCTCGCTCTCTCGCTCTCTCGCTCTCTCGCTCGCTCTCTCGCTCTCTCGCTCGCTCTCTCGCTCGCTCTCTCGCTCGCTCTCTCTGCGTCACTCGCTCGCTCTCTCTGCGTCTCTCGCTCGCTCTCTCTGCGTCTCTCGCTCGCTCTCTCTGCGTCTCTCGCTCGCTCTCTCTGCGTCTCTCGCTCGCTCTCTCTGCGTCTCTCGCTCGCTCTCTCTGCGTCTCTCGCTCGCTCTCTCTGCGTCTCTCGCTCGCTCTCTCTGCGTCTCTCGCTCGCTCTCTCTGCGTCTCTCGCTCGCTCTCTCTGCGTCTCTCGCTCGCTCTCTCTGCGTCTCTCGCTCGCTCTCTCTGCGTCTCTCGCTCGCTCTCTCTGCGTCTCTCGCTCGCTCTCTCGCTGCGTCTCTCGCTCTCTCGCTGCGTCTCTCGCTCTCTCGCTGCGTCTCTCGCTCTCTCGCTGCGTCTCTCGCTCTCTCGCTGCGTCTCTCGCTCTCTCGCTGCGTCTCTCCCTCTCTCGCTGCCTCCCTCGCTGCCTCTCTCGCTGCCTCTCTCGCTGCCTCTCTCGCTGCCTCTCTCGCTGCCTCTCTCGCTGCCTCACTCGCTGCGTCTCTCGCTGCGTCTCTCGCTGCGTCTCTCGCTGCGTCTCTCGCTGCGTCTCTCGCTGCGTCTCTCGCTCTCTCGCTGCGTCTCTCGCTCTCTCGCTGCGTCTCTCGCTCTCTCGCTGCGTCTCTCGCTCTCTCGCTGCGTCTCTCGCTCTCTCGCTGCGTCTCTCGCTCTCTCGCTGCGTCTCTCGCTCTCTCGCTGCGTCTCTCGCTCTCTCGCTGCGTCTCTCGCTCTCTCGCTGCGTCTCTCGCTCTCTCGCTGCGTCTCTCGCTCTCTCGCTGCGTCTCTCGCTCTCTCGCTGCGTCTCTCGCTCTCTCGCTGCGTCTCTCGCTCTCTCGCTGCGTCTCTCGCTCTCTCGCTGCGTCTCTCGCTCTCTCGCTGCGTCTCTCGCTCTCTCGCTGCGTCTCTCGCTCTCTCGCTGCGTCTCTCGCTCTCTCGCTGCGTCTCTCGCTCTCTCGCTCGCTCTCTCTGCGTCTCTCGCTCGCTCTCTCTGCGTCACTCGCTCGCTCTCTCTGCGTCTCTCGCTCGCTCTCTCTGCGTCTCTCGCTCGCTCTCTCTGCGTCTCTCGCCCGCTCTCTCTGCGTCTCTCGCCCGCTCTCTCTGCGCCTCTCGCCCGCTCTCTCTGCGCCTCTCGCGCGCTCTCTCTGCGTCTCTCGCTCGCTCTCTCTGCGTCTCTCGCTCGCTCTCTCTGCGTCTCTCGCTCGCTCTCTCTGCGTCTCTCGCTCGCTCTCTCTGCGTCTCTCGCTCGCTCTCTCTGCGTCTCTCGCTCGCTCTCTCTGCGTCTCTCGCTCGCTCTCTCTGCGTCTCTCGCTCGCTCTCTCTGCGTCTCTCGCTCGCTCTCTCTGCGTCTCTCGCTCGCTCTCTCTGCGTCTCTCGCTCGCTCTCTCTGCGTCTCTCGCTCGCTCTCTCTGCGTCTCTCGCTCGCTCTCTCTGCGTCTCTCGCTCGCTCTCTCTGCGTCTCTCGCTCGCTCTCTCTGCGTCTCTCGCTCGCTCTCTCTGCGTCTCTCGCTCGCTCTCTCTGCGTCTCTCGCTCTCTCTGCGTCTCTCGCTCTCTCTGCGTCTCTCGCTCTCTCTGCGTCTCTCGCTCTCTCTGCGTCTCTCGCTCTCTCTGCGTCTCTCGCTCTCTCTGCGTCTCTCGCTCTCTCTGCGTCTCTCGCTCTCTCTGCGTCTCTCGCTCTCTCTGCGTCTCTCGCTCTCTCTGCGTCTCTCGCTCTCTCTGCGTCTCTCGCTCTCTCTGCGTCTCTCGCTCTCTCTGCGTCTCTCGCTCTCTCTGCGTCTCTCGCTCTCTCTGCGTCTCTCGCTCTCTCTGCGTCTCTCGCTCTCTCTGCGTCTCTCGCTCTCTCTGCGTCTCTCGCTCTCTCTGCGTCTCTCGCTCTCTCTGCGTCTCTCGCTCTCTCTGCGTCTCTCGCTCTCTCTGCGTCTCTCGCTCTCTCTGCGTCTCTCGCTCTCTCTGCGTCTCTCGCTCTCTCTGCGTCTCTCGCTCTCTCTGCGTCTCTCGCTCTCTCTGCGTCTCTCGCTCTCTCTGCGTCTCTCGCTCTCTCTGCGTCTCTCGCTCTCTCTCGCTGCGTCTCTCGCTCTCTCTCGCTGCGTCTCTCGCTCTCTCTCGCTGCGTCTCTCGCTCTCTCTCGCTGCGTCTCTCGCTCTCTCTCGCTGCGTCTCTCGCTGCGTTTCTGTGGGTAACATGTACCATTCTCCAGCACCATCACTGTATGGAAGGAGAATTGGAATTTCGTCCCTATTCCCTCAGAATCCGCCCTGTCTCCAATATTGTTGACATGATATTCCCAAATGGTTACCTCCAGCTGTCGCTCACCCACCTTATTTTCCATGTTTCTGTTGACGAACATGCATTGTGAAGCTAATTTAGACCCTATTACATTCCGTCTTCACCTGCCCCAACCGAACACCTTAGTCTTGTACCACCTGCCTCCCCCAATTCTCTCTCTCCGCCTTTTTCTCCATTCCATTCCCACCCACCTTTCAACCAACTGAATCTCACCAGCAAACCGCCTCGAGTGAACACGTCTCCTTGTCCAGCTGAGGGGGAACCTGTCCCACCCCCCCCCCGCCAATCTGGCCTCACCCCCACACCATTCCCAAACCCCACACATCCTCCCCATATCCCTCACTCTGACCCCCCCCTCCCCGTATCCCTCACTCTGATCCCCCCCCTCCCCGTATCCCTCACTCTGACCGCCTCCCCCGTATCCCTCACTCTGACCCCCTCCCCCGTATCACTCACACTCTGACCCCCCCTCCCCCGTATCACTCACACTCTGACCCCCCCTCCCCGTATCACTCACACTCTGACCCCCCCTCCCCCATATCACTCACACTCTGACCCCCTCTCCCGTATCCCTCACACTCTGACCCCCCCTCCCCCGTATCCCTCACTCTGATCCCCCCCTCCCCCGTATCCCTCACTCTGACCCCCCCTCCCCCGTATCCCTCACTCTGACCCCCCCCCGTATCCCTCACTCTGACCCTCTCCCCCGTATCCCTCACTCTGACACCCCTCCCCGTATCCCTCACTCTGACCCCCCTCCCCCGTATCCCTCACTCTGACACCCCTCCCCGTATCCCTCACTCTGACCCCCCCCCCGTATCCCTCACTCTGACCCCCCCTCCCCCGTATGCCTCACTCTGACCCCCCTCCCCGTATTCCTCACTCTGACCCCCCTCCCCATATCCCTCACACTCTGACCCCCTCCCCCGTATCCCTCACACTCTGACCCCCCTCCGCCGTATCCCTCACTCTGACCCCCTCCCCCGTATCCCTCACACTCTGACCCCCTCCCCGTATCCCTCACACTGACCCCCCCTCCCCGTATCCCTCACTCTGACCCCCCCCATCCCTCACACTCTGACCCCCCACTCCCCCATATCCCTCACACTCTGACCCCCCTCCCCCGTATCCCTCACTCTGACCCCCCCCCGTATCCCTCACTCTGACCCCCTCCCCCGTGTCCCTCACTCTGACCCCCTCCCCCGTATCCCTCACTCTGACCCCCCCCCCTCCCCGTATCCTTCACTCTGACCCCCTCCCCCGTATCCCTCACTCTGATCCCCCCCCTCCCCGTATCCCTCACTCTGATCCCCCCCTCCCCGTATCCCTCACTCTGATCCCCCCTCCCCCGTATCCCTCACTCTGATCCCCCCCTCCCCCGTATCCCTCACTCTGATCCCCCCCTCCCCCGTATCCCTCACTCTGACCCCCCTCCCCGTATCCCTCACTCTGACCCCCCTCCCCCGTATCCCTCACTCTGACCCCCTCCCCCGTATCCCTCCCTCTGACCCCCTCCCCCGTATCCCTCACTCTGACCCCCCCCTCCCCCGTGTCCTTCACTCAGACCCCCCTCCCCGTATCCCTCACTCTGACCCCCCTCCCCGTATCCTTCACTCTGACCCCCGTCCCCCGTATCCCTCACTCTGATCCCCCCCTCCCCCGTATCCCTCACTCTGACCCCCCTCTCCCGTATCCCTCACTCTGACCCCCTCCCCCGTATCCCTCACTCTGACCCCCTCCCCCGTATCCTCACTCTGACCCCCCCCCCCTGTATCCCTCACTCTGACCCCCCCCTCCCCCGTATCCTTCACTCTGACCCCCCTCCCCGTATCCCTCACTCTGACCCCCTCCCCCGTATCCCTCACACTCTGACCCCCCCCCGTATCCCTCACTCTGACCCCCCCCCCTCCCCCGTATCCCTCACTCTGACCCCCTCCCCCGTATCTCTCTCACTCTGACCCCCCCCCCCGTATCCCTCACTCTGACCCCCCCCCTCCCCCGTATCCTTCACTCTGACCCCCTCCCCCGTATCTCTCTCACTCTGACCCCCTCCCCCGTATCCCTCACTCTGAGCTGCTTCATGCCTCAGTTTTGGACTTTGTGGTAATGTGCGTTTTGTCTGATGCATCAGGAATCATGGTGTTTATTTTAAAAGGTTGTGTTGAAGTTCTTGGCAATGTTGAAATAGCTTCCAGGAGCTGTGAATGTTCAGATTTCGGGGAATGCTTTGAGACTCGGGAGACTTGTGCAAGCGCTTTGAGAATTGTACTTGAATTGTCGGCGCGCTGAACCGCAGACTCTCGTTGTGGGAGGGGTGTCCGTGAACAGTCCCGAGCTCGGAGTCGTGTGAATAATCCACGTAACTTTGGGTGGAGCTTGAAACTCCACCTTGCCATTCTGGACTGAGTTCCGATGAATCCCTCATTGTCCTCCTCTGCTCCTCGCTGCCTCTCATCTCTCCATCCCCTCCTCATCCCACTTCCCTCACCTCCTCAAAGGATGGGTGTGCAGATTGTTTTCAGTCGTTGCGAATGTAACAAGGGGCCAGAGATAGAGGTGAGACTGTGGGACTCACTTCCAGGATTAGTGGGTGAGGTGACATCTGAAGAGTGGGTGAGACAGAGGCTTGGAGTTACAGAACATAGAACAGACAGTGCAGAAGGGGGCCATTCGGCCCATCGAGTCTGCACCGACCCACTTAAACCCTCACTTCCACCCTATCCCCGTAACCCAATAACCCCACCTCACCTTTTTGGACACTAAGGGCACCTTATCATGGCCAATCCACCCAACCTTCATGTCTTTGGACTGTGGAAGGAAACCGGAGCACCCGGAGGAAACCCACGCAGACACGGGGAGGATGTGCAGACTCCGCACAGACAGTGACCCAGCGGGGAGTCGAACCTGGGACCCTGGAGCTGTGAAGCCACAGTGCTAACCACTTGTGCTACCGTGCTGCCCGTATGAGGTTGAAGTGTTGTGGAAGTAAAGAGGTTAAAAGGTTTTGGAACAGGGTAACTATGATTGGAACTGTGTGCTACTGGGGAGGGTAAAGGCCAACAATGGCTGGGCCCATAGCCATGTCTCTGTGCTTTACCCTCTGTATATGGACCTAACCAGTTCGCATTCACTCTGTCCAAAATCCCAATGGATTAATCTCCTTCCCATTCATTGTGTACAGGGGAAGGGGTTTGGGTCCCATTCATTCCCACTGTATGCAATCCCAATGGACTCAAACCCCTTCCCATTCACTTCCACTGTACACAATCCCAATGGATCAAACCCCTTCCCGTTCACTCCCACTGTACACAATCCCAATGGATCAAACCCCTTCCTGTTCACTCCTACTGTGCACAATCCCAATGGACTCAAACACCTTCCCGTTCACTCCCACTGTGCACAATCCCAATGGACCCAAACCCCTTCCCGTTCACTCCCACTGTCCACAATCCCAATGGACCCAAACCCCTTCCCGTTCACTCCCACTGTGCACAATCCCAATGGACCCAAACCCCTTCCCGTTCACTCCCACTGTGCACAATCCCAATGGACCCAAACCCCTTCCCGTTCACTCCCACTGTGCACAATCCCAATGGACCCAAACCCCTTCCCGTTCACTCCCACTGTGCACAATCCCAATGGACCCAAACCCCTTCCCGTTCACTCCCACTGTGCACAATCCCAATGGACCCAATCACCTTCCCGTTCACTCCCACTGTGCACAATCCCAATGGACCCAAACCACTTCCCGTTCACTCCCACTGTGCACAATCCCAATGGACCCAAACCCCTTCCCGTTCACTCCCACTGTGCACAATCCCAATGGACCCAAACCCCTTCCCGTTCACTCCCACTGTACACAATCCCAATGGATCCAAACCCCTTCCCGTTCACTCCCACTGTGCACAATCCCAACGGATCCAAACCCCTTCCCATTCACTCCCACTGTACACAATCCCAATGGACCCAAACCCCTTCCCGTTCACTCCCACTGTGCACAATCCCAATGGACCCAAACCCCTTCCCGTTCACTCCCACTGTGCACAATCCCAATGGACCCAACCCCCTTCCTGTTCACTCCCACTGTGCACAATCCCAATGGAATAAACCCAATCCTCTTCCTCGTGCCTACTTGTCTATCAACGGGTGGCTGTTTGCTGATTGTTACCCAGTCTCTGCTGATAATCCCAGAGGGTTTAAAGGTCGAATCATTCCGTATAAATCTGACATTCTGCTTCCTGTTTTCTGCAGATTTTGTTGAAATGTTGTTGCTTTGTGAATGAGTAAATGGGCTCTGGGACAAGGATTAATAACCCAAGTTATTTTTAACAACTGTTTACGTGATTCCCAGCCAAGGAGCAAATACCTTCGCAAATGAGTCGCAAATCTGTCAGAGTTTAGATTCTGGTTTCACATCCTGCCTGAGGAGGAGGGGCTTGGGAATGTGGGACTAAATGTTTAACTGTATAACTACTCCTATCTTACCACTGCAGAAACACACAAATCTTTGTTAATATTTTTTATACTTCTCCTTTTTCACATTTTCTCCCCAATACGGTAAATGGAAGAGTCCTGGGGAAAATTGATGTACAGAGAGATCTGGGAGTTCAGGTCCATTGTACCCTGAAGGTGGCAACGCAGGTCGATAGAGTGGTCAAGAAGGCATACAGCATGCTTGCCTTCATCGGACGGGGTATTGAGTACAAGAGTTGGCAGGTCATGTTACAGTTGTATAGGACGTTGGTTAGGCCACATTTGGAATACTGCGTGCAGTTCTGGTCGCCACATTACCAGAAGGATGTGAGTGCTTGAGAGAGGGTGCAGAGGAGGTCCACCAGGATGTTGCCTGGTATGGAGGGTGCTAGCTATGAAGAAAGGTTGAGTAGATTAGGATTGTTTTCGTTGGAAAGACGGAGGTTGAGGGGGGACCTGATTGAGGTCTACAAAATTATGAGAGGTATGGACAGGGTGGATAGCAACAAGCTTTTTCCAAGAGTGGGGGTGTCAGTTACAAAGGGTCACGATTTCAAGGTGAGAGGGGGAATGTTTAAGGGAGATGTGCGTGGAAAGTTCTTTACGCAGAGGGTGGTGGGTGCCTGGAACGCTTTGCCAGCGGAGGTGGTAGAGGCGGGCACGATAGCATCATTCAAGATGCATCTAGACAGATATATGAACGGGCGGGGAACAGAGGGAAGTAGATCCTTGGAAAATAGGTGACAGGTTTAGATAAAGGACCTGAATCGGCGCAGGCTGGGAGGGCCGAAGGGCCTGTTCCTGTGCTGTAATTTTCTTTGCTCTTGTTCAATATACACCCAACAATAAACAATAATCAGTAACGAATGTAATGTCAATCCCCATATCAATAACAACGATCCCATCCTCCCACCAAACCCCCAGACATTAGCCCGCATGTTCACATAAACAAATGACAAAAAGGAATCCGGAATCACCCATAGTCACCATTAACACACACAGCCCCCCTCCCCCCAACTCTCCGAGCCCCCCCCAACCCCTCCTAATGTTCGATGTTATCCAGTTCTTGAAAGTGCATAATGAATAATGCCCATGAATTGTAGAACCCCTCCATCCTTCCCCTCAGTTCATACTTAACCTTCTCAAGAGTGAAGAATTCCAGCAGGTCCCCCCGCCACGCCAGGGTACAGGGTGGAGAGGTTGATCTCTACCCTAACAGGATCCGCCTTCGGGCGATCACCGAGGTGAAGGCTACAACATCTACCTCCGCACCCGTTTCCAACCCTGGCTGGTCCGACACCCCGAATACGGCCTCCCGGGGGCCCGGGTCCAGTTTCACATGCACCACCTGAGAGATTACCCGAAACAACTCCTTCCAGTAATCCTCCAGCTTTTATTATACACCAACCTTACTGCCTCCCCGGAAACCCACCCCCATCAACCGCACTGTCTCCCCGTAACCCCCACCAACCGCACCGTCTCCCCGTAACCCCCACCCCCACCAACCACACCGTCTTCCCGTAACCCCCACCCCCACCAATCGCACCGTCTCCCCGTAACCCCCAACCTCACCGTCTCCCCGTAACCCCCACCCCCACCAACCTCACCGTCTCCCCGTAACTCCCACCCCCACCAACCTCACCGTCTCCCCGTAACCCCCACCCCCACCAACCGCACCGTCTCCCCGTAACCCCCACCAACCTCACCGTCTCCCCGTAACTCCCACCCCCACCAACCTCACCGTCTCCCCGTAACCCCCACCCCCACCAACATCACAGTCTCCCCGTAACCCCCACCCCCACCAACTGCACCGTCTCCCCGTAACCCCCTCCCCCACCAACCTCACCGTCTCCCCGTAACTCCCACCCCCACCAACCGCACCGTCTCCCCGTAACTCCCAACCTCACCAACCTCACCGTCTCCCCGTAACTCCCACCCCCACCAACCGCACCGTCTCCCCGTAACCCCCTCCCCCACCAACCTCACCGTCTCCCCGTCACCCCCACCAACCTCACCGTCTCCCCGTAACCCCCACCCCCACCAACCGCACCGTCTCCCCGTAACTCCCACCCCCACCAACCGCACCGTCTCCCCGTAACCCCACCCCCACCAACCACACCGTCTCCCCGTAACCCCCACCCCCACCAACCTCACCGTCTCCCCGTAACCCCCACCCCCACCAACCGCACCGTCTTCCCGTAACCCCCAACCTCACCGTCTCCCCGTAACCCCCACCCCCACCAACCGCACCGTCTTCCCGTAACCCCCAACCGCACCGTCTCCCCGTAACTCCCACCCCCACCAACCTCACCGTCTCCCCGTAACCCCCACCCCCACCAACCGCACCGTCTTCCCGTAACCCCCAACCTCACCGTCTCCCCGTAACCCCCACCCCCACCAACCGCACCGTCTTCCCGTAACCCCCAACCTCACCGTCTGCCCGTAACCCCAACCCCCACCAACCTCACCGTCTCCCCGTAACTCCCACCCCCACCAACCGCACCGTCTCCCCGTAACCCCACCCCCACCAACCTCACCGGCTCCCCGTAACCCCCACCCCCACCAACCTCACCGTCTCCCCCTAACCCCACCCCCACCAACCGCACCGTCTCCCCGTAACTCCCAACCTCACCAACCTCACCATCTCCCCGTAACCCCCACCCCCACCAACCGCACCGTCTTCCCGTAACCCCCACCCCCACCAACCGCACCGTCTCCCCGTAACCCCCACACCCACCAACCTCACCGTCTCCCCGTAACCCCCACCAACCGCACCGTCTCCCCGTAACCCCCACCCCCACCAACCGCACCGTCTTCCCGTAACCCCCAACCTCACCGTCTCCCCGTAATCCCCACCCCCACCAACCTCACCATCTCCCCGTAACCCCCACCCCCACCAACCTCACCATCTCCCCGTAACCCCCACCCCCACCAATCGCACCGTCTCCCCGTAACCCCCAACCTCACCGTCTCCCCGTAACCCCCACCCCCACCAACCTCACCGTCTCCCCGTAACTCCCACCCCCACCAACCTCACCATCTCCCCGTAACCCCCACCCCCACCAACCTCACCGTCTCCCCGTAACCCCCACCCCCACCAACCGCACCGTCTCCCCGTAACCCCCAACCTCACCGTCTCCCCGTAATCCCCAACCCCACCAACCTCACCGTCTCCCCGTAACTCCCACCCCCACCAACCGCACCGTCTCCCCGTAACCCCCACCCCCACCAACCTCACCGTCTCCCCGTAACCCCCACCCCCACCAACCGCACCGTCTCCCCGTAACCCCCACCCCCACCAACCTCACCGTCTCCCCGTAACTCCCACCCCCACCAACCGCACCGTCTCCCCGTAACCCCCACCCCCACCAACCTCACCAACTCCCCGTAACGCCCACCCCCACCAACCGCACCGTCTTCCCGTAACCCCCACCCCCACCAACCTCACCGTCTCCCCGTAACCCCCACCCCCACCAACCGCACCATCTCCCCGTAACGCCCAACCTCACCGTCTCCCCGTAACCCCCACCCCCACCAACCTCCCCGTCTCCCCGTAACTCCCACCACCACCAACCTCACCGTCTCCCCGTAACCCCCAACCTCACCGTCTCCCCGTAACCCCCACCCCCACCAACCGCACCGTCTTCCCGTCACCCCCACCCCCACCAACCGCACCGTCTTCCCGTCACCCCCACCCCCACCAACCACACCGTCTCCCCGTAACCCCCACCCCCACCAACCGCACCGTCTCCCCGTAACTCCCACCCCCACCAACCTCACCGTCTCCCCGTAAGCCCCACCCCCACCAACCGCACCGTCTTCCCGTAACCCCCAACCTCACCGTCTCCCCGTAACCCCCACCCCCACCAACCGCACCGTCTTCCCGTAACCCCCAACCTCACCGTCTGCCCGTAACCCCCACCCCCACCAACCTCACCGTCTCCCCGTAACCCCCACCCCCACCAACCGCACCGTCTTCCCGTAACCCCCAACCTTACCGTCTCCCCGTAACCCCCACCCCCACCAACCGCACCGTCTCCCCGTAACTCCCAACCTCACCAACCTCACCATCTCCCCGTAACCCCCACCCCCACCAACCGCACCGTCTTCCCGTAACCCCCACCCCCACCAACCGCACCGTCTCCCCGTAACCCCCACACCCACCAACCTCACCGTCTCCCCGTAACCCCCACCAACCGCACCGTCTCCCCGTAACCCCCACCCCCACCAACCGCACCGTCTTCCCGTAACCCCCAACCTCACCGTCTCCCCGTAATCCCCACCCCCACCAACCGCACCGTCTTCCCGTAACCCCCAACCTCACCGTCTCCCCGTAATCCCCACCCCCACCAACCTCACCATCTCCCCGTAACCCCCACCCCCACCAACCTCACCATCTCCCCGTAACCCCCACCCCCACCAATCGCACCGTCTCCCCGTAACCCCCACCCCCACCAACCTCACCGTCTCCCCGTAACCCCCACCCCCACCAACCTCACCGTCTCCCCGTAACCCCACCCCCACCAACCGCACCGTCTCCCCGTAACCCCCAACCTCACCGTCTCCCCGTAACCCCCACCCCCACCAACCGCACCGTCTCCCCGTAACCCCCAACCTCACCGTCTCCCCGTAATCCCCACCCCCACCAACCTCACCGTCTCCCCGTAACTCCCACCCCCACCAACCGCACCGTCTCCCCGTAACCCCCACCCCCACCAACCTCACCGTCTCCCCGTAACCCCCAACCTCACCGTCTCCCCGTAACTCCCACCCCCACCAACCGCACCGTCTCCCCGTAACTCCCACCCCCACCAACCGCACCGTCTTCCCGTAACCCCCACCAACCTCACCAACTCCCCGTAACCCCCACCCCCACCAACCGCACCGTCTTCCCGTAACCCCCAACCTCACCGTCTCCCCGTAACTCCCACCCCCACCAACCTCACCGTCTCCCCGTAACCCCCAACCTCACCGTCTCCCCGTAACCCCCACCCCCACCAACCGCACCGTCTTCCCGTAACCCCCACCCCCACCAACCACACCGTCTCCCCGTAACCCCCACCCCCACCAACCGCACCGTCTCCCCGTAACTCCCACCCCCACCAACCTCACCGTCTCCCCGTAACCCCCACCCCCACCAACCGCACCGTCTTCCCGTAACCCCCAACCTCACCGTCTCCCCGTAACCCCCACCCCCACCAACCGCACCGTCTTCCCGTAACCCCCAACCTCACCGTCTGCCCATAACCCCCACCCCCACCAACCTCACCGTCTCCCCGTAACTCCCACCCCCACCAACCGCACCGTCTCCCCGTAACCCCCACCCCCACCAACCTCACCGTCTCCCCGTAACCCCCACCCCCACCAACCTCACCATCTCCCCGTAACCCCCACCCCCACCAACCGCACCGTCTTCCCGTAACCCCCACCCCCACCAACCTCACCGTCTCCCCGTAACTCCCACCCCCACCAACCGCACCGTCTCCCCGTAACCCCCACCCCCACCAACCTCACCGTCTCCCCGTAACCCCCACCCCCACCAACCGCACCGTCTTCCCGTAACCCCCACCAACCTCACCAACTCCCCGTAACCCCCACCCCTACCAACCGCACCGTCTTCCCGTTACCCCCAACCTCACCGTCTTCCCGTAACCCCCACCCCCACCAACCGCACCATCTCCCCGTAACCCCCAACCTCACCGTCTCCCCGTAACCCCCACCCCCACCAACCTCCCCGTCTCCCCGTAACTCCCACCCCCCCCAACCTCACCGTCTCCCCGTAACCCCCAACCTCACCGTCTCCCCGTAACCCCCACCCCCACCAACCGCACCGTCTTCCCGTAACCCCCACCCCCACCAACCACACCGTCTCCCCGTAACCCCCACCCCCACCAACCGCACCGTCTCCCCGTAACTCCCACCCCCACCAACCTCACCGTCTCCCCGTAACCCCCACCCCCACCAACCGCACCGTCTTCCCGTAACCCCCAACCTCACCGTCTCCCCGTAACCCCCACCCCCACCAACCGCACCGTCTTCCCGTAACCCCCAACCTCACCGTCTGCCCGTAACCCCCACCCCCACCAACCACACCGTCTCCCCGTAACCCCCACCCCCACCAACCGCACCGTCTCCCCGTAACTCCCAACCTCACCAACCGCACCGTCTTCCCGTAACCCCCACCAACCGCACCGTCTTCCCGTAACCCCCACCCCCACCAACCGCACCGTCTCCCCGTAACCCCCACCAACCGCACCGTCTTCCCGTAACCCCCAACCTCACCGTCTCCCCGTAATCCCCACCCCCACCAACCTCACCATCTCCCCGTAACCCCCACCCCCACCAACCTCACCATCTCCCCGTTACCCCCACCCCCACCAATCGCACCGTCTCCCCGTAACCCCCAACCTCACCGTCTCCCCGTAACCCCCACCCCCACCAACCTCACCGTCTCCCCGTAACTCCCACCCCCACCAACCTCACCATCTCCCCGTAACCCCCACCCCCACCAACCTCACCGTCTCCCCGTAACCCCCACCCCCACCAACCGCACCGTCTCCCCGTAACCCCCAACCTCACCGTCTCCCCGTAACCCCCACCCCCACCAACCTCACCGTCTCCCCGTAACTCCCACCCCCACCAACCGCACCGTCTTCCCGTAACCCCCACCCCCACCAACCTCACCGTCTCCCCGTAACCCCCACCCCCACCAACCGCACCGTCTTCCCGTAACCCCCACCCCCACCAACCGCACCGTCTCCCCGTAACCCCCACCCCCACCAACCGCACCGTCTTCCCGTAACTCCCACCCCCACCAACCGCACCGTCTTCCCGTAACCCCCACCCCCACCAACCGCACCGTCTTCCCGTAACCCCCAACCTCACCGTCTCCCCGTAACCCCCACCCCCACCAACCTCACCGTCTCCCCGTAACTCCCACCCCCACCAACCTCACCAACTCCCCGTAACCCCCACCAACCGCACCGTCTTCCCGTAACCCCCAACCTCACCGTCTCCCCGTAACCCCCACCAACCGCACCGTCTTCCCGTAACCCCCACCCCCACCAACCACACCGTCTCCCCGTAACCCCCACCCCCACCAAGCGCACCGTCTCCCCGTAACTCCCACCCCCACCAACCTCACCGTCTCCCCGTAACCCCCACCCCCACCAACCTCACCGTCTCCCCGTAACCCCCACCCCCACCAACCGCACCGTCTTCCCGTAACCCCCAACCTCACCGTCTCCCCGTAACCCCCACCCCCACCAACCTTACCGTCTCCCTGTAACCCCCACCCCCACCAACCTCACCGTCTCCCCGTAACCCCCACCCCCACCAACCTCACCGTCTCCCCGTAACCCCCACCCCCACCAACCGCACCGTCTTCCCGTAACCCCCAACCTCACCGTCTGCCCGTAACCCCGTAACCCCCACCAACCTCACCGTCTCCCCGTAACTCCCACACCCACCAACCCCACCGTCTCCCCGTAACCCCCACCCCCACCAACCTTACCGTCTCCCCGTAACCCCCACCCCCACCAATCGCACCGTCTCCCCGTAACCCCCAACCTCACCGTCTCCCCGTAACCCCCACCCCCACCAACCGCACCGTCTCCCCGTAACCCCCAACCTCACCGTCTCCCCGTAACCCCCACCCCCACCAACCTCACCAACTCCCCGTAACCCCCACCCCCACCAACCGCACCGTCTTCCCGTAACCCCCACCCCCACCAACCTCACCGTCTCCCCGTAACCCCCACCAACCGCACCGTCTTCCCGTAACCCCCACCCCCACCAACCACACCGTCTCCCCGTAACCCCCACCCCCACCAACCGCACCGTCTCCCCGTAACTCCCACCCCCACCAACCTCACTGTCTCCCCGTAACCCCCACCCCCACCAACCGCACCGTCTTCCCGTAACCCCCAACCTCACCGTCTCCCCGTAACCCCCACCCCCACCAACCGCACCGTCTTCCCGTAACCCCCAACCTCACCGTCTGCCCATAACCCCCACCCCCACCAACCTCACCGTCTCCCCGTAACTCCCACCCCCACCAACCGCACCGTCTCCCCGTAACTCCCAACCTCACCAACCTCACCATCTCCCCGTAACCCCCACCCCCACCAACCGCACCGTCTTCCCGTAACCCCCACCCCCACCAACCTCACCGTCTCCCCGTAACTCCCACCCCCACCAACCGCACCGTCTCCCCGTAACCCCCACCCCCACCAACCTCACCGTCTCCCCGTAACCCCCACCCCCACCAACCGCACCGTCTTCCCGTAACCCCCACCAACCTCACCAACTCCCCGTAACCCCCACCCCCACCAACCGCACCGTCTTCCCGTAACCCCCAACCTCACCGTCTTCCCGTAACCCCCACCCCCACCAACCGCACCATCTCCCCGTAACCCCCAACCTCACCGTCTCCCCGTAACCCCCACCCCCACCAACCTCCCCGTCTCCCCGTAACTCCCACCCCCCCCAACCTCACCGTCTCCCCGTAACCCCCAACCTCACCGTCTCCCCGTAACCCCCACCCCCACCAACCGCACCGTCTTCCCGTAACCCCCACCCCCACCAACCACACCGTCTCCCCGTAACCCCCACCCCCACCAACCGCACCGTCTCCCCGTAACTCCCACCCCCACCAACCTCACCGTCTCCCCGTAACCCCCACCCCCACCAACCGCACCGTCTTCCCGTAACCCCCAACCTCACCGTCTCCCCGTAACCCCCACCCCCACCAACCGCACCGTCTTCCCGTAACCCCCAACCTCACCGTCTGCCCGTAACCCCCACCCCCACCAACCGCACCGTCTCCCCGTAACTCCCAACCTCACCAACCTCACCATCTCCCCGTAACCCCCACCCCCACCAACCGCACCGTCTTCCCGTAACCCCCACCCCCACCAACCGCACCGTCTTCCCGTAACCCCCACCCCCACCAACCGCACCGTCTCCCCGTAACCCCCAACCTCACCGTCTCCCCGTAACCCCCACCCCCACCAACCTCACCGTCTCCCCGTAACTCCCACCCCCACCAACCTCACCGTCTCCCCGTAACCCCCAACCTCACCGTCTCCCCGTAACCCCCACCCCCACCAACCACACCGTCTCCCCGTAACTCCCACCCCCACCAACCTCACCGTCTCCCCGTAACCCCCAACCGCACCGTCTTCCCGTAACCCCCACCCCCACCAACCGCACCGTCTTCCCGTAACCCCCAACCTCACCGTCTCCCCGTAATCCCCACCCCCACCAACCTCACCATCTCCCCGTAACCCCCACCCCCACCAACCTCACCATCTCCCCGTTACCCCCACCCCCACCAATCGCACCGTCTCCCCGTAACCCCCAACCTCACCGTCTCCCCGTAACCCCCACCCCCACCAACCTCACCGTCTCCCCGTAACTCCCACCCCCACCAACCTCACCATCTCCCCGTAACCCCCACCCCCACCAACCTCACCGTCTCCCCGTAACCCCCACCCCCACCAACCGCACCGTCTCCCCGTAACCCCCAACCTCACCGTCTCCCCGTAACCCCCACCCCCACCAACCTCACCGTCTCCCCGTAACTCCCACCCCCACCAACCGCACCGTCTTCCCGTAACCCCCACCCCCACCAACCTCACCGTCTCCCCGTAACCCCCACCCCCACCAACCGCACCGTCTTCCCGTAACCCCCACCAACCTCACCAACTCCCCGTAACCCCCACCCCCACCAACCGCACCGTCTTCCCGTAACCCCCAACCTCACCGTCTTCCCGTAACCCCCACCCCCACCAACCGCACCATCTCCCCGTAACCCCCAACCTCACCGTCTCCCCGTAACCCCCACCCCCACCAACCTCACCGTCTCCCCGTAACTCCCAACCTCACCGTCTCCCCGTAACCCCCACCCCCACCAACCTCACCGTCTCCCCGTAACTCCCAACCTCACCGTCTTCCCGTAACCCCCACCCCCACCAACCGCACCATCTCCCCGTAACCCCCAACCTCACCGTCTCCCCGTGACCCCCACCCCCACCAACCACACCGTCTTCCCGTAACCCCCACCCCCACCAACCACACCGTCTCCCCGTAACCCCCACCCCCACCAACCGCACCGTCTTCCCGTAACCCCCAACCTCACCGTCTCCCCGTAACCCCCACCCCCACCAACCGCACCGTCTTCCCGTAACCCCCAACCTCACCGTCTGCCCGTAACCCCCACCCCCACCAACCTTACCGTCTCCCCGTAACTCCCACCCCCACCAACCGCACCGTCTCCCCGTAACTCCCAACCTCACCATCTCCCCGTAACCCCCACCCCCACACAACCGCACCGTCTTCCCGTAACCCCCACCCCCACCAACCGCACCGTCTCCCCGTAACCCCCACCAACCGCACCGTCTCCCAGTAACCCCCACCCACACCAACCGCACCGTCTTCCCGTAACCCCCAACCTCACCGTCTCCCCGTAACCCCCACCCCCACCAACCTCACCGTCTCCCCGTAACTCCCACCCCCACCAACCGCACCGTCTCCCCGTAACCCCCAACCGCACCAACCTCACCGTCTCCCCGTAATCCCCACCCCCACCAACCTCACCATCTCCCCGTAACCCCCACCCCACCAACCTCACCATCTCCCCGTAACCCCCACCCCCACCAATCGCACCGTCTCCCCGTAACCCCCAACCTCACCGTCTCCCCGTAATCCCCACCCCCACCAACCTCACCATCTCCCCGTAACCCCCAACCTCACCGTCTCCCCGTAACCCCACCCCCACCAATCGCACCGTCTCCCCGTAACCCCCAACCTCACCGTCTCCCCGTAACTCCCACCCCCACCAACCGCACCGTCTCCCCGTAACCCCCACCCCCACCACCTCACCGTCTCCCCGTAACCCCCACCCCCACCAACCGCACCGTCTTCCCGTAACCCCCACCAACCTCACCAACTCCCCGTAACCCCCACCCCCACCAACCGCACCGTCTTCCCGCAACCCCCAACCTCACCGTCTTCCCGTAACCCCCACCCCCACCAACCGCACCATCTCCCCGTAACCCCCAATCTCACCGTCTCCCCGTAACTCCCACCCCCACCAACCTCACCGTCTCCCCGTAACTCCCACCCCCACCAACCTCACCGTCTCCCCGTAACCCCCAACCTCACCGTCTCCCCGTGACCCCCACCCCCACCAACCTCACCGTCTCCCCGTAATCCCCACCCCCACCAACCGCACCGTCTTCCCGTAACCCCCACCCCCACCAACCTCACCGTCTCCCCGTAACCCCCACCCCCACCAATCGCACCGTCTCCCCGTAACCCCCAACCTCACCGTCTCCCCGTAACTCCCACCCCCACCAACCTCACCGTCTCCCCGTAACCCCCACCCCCACCAACCTCACCGTCTCCCCGTAACTCCCACCCCCACCAACCTCACCGTCTCCCCGTAACCCCCAACCTCACCGTCTCCCCGTAACTCCCACCCCCACCAACCGCACCGTCTCCCCGTAACCCCCACCAACCGCACCGTCTCCCCGTAACCCCCACCAACCGCACCGTCTCCCCGTAACCCCCACCCCCACCAACCGCACCGTCTACCCGTAACCCCCAATCTCACCGTCTCCCCGTAATCCCCACCCCCACCAACCGCACCGTCTTCCCGTAACCCCCACCCCCACCAACCGCACCGTCTCCCCGTAACCCCCAACCTCACCGTCTCCCCGTAACCCCCACCCCCACCAACCGCACCGTCTTCCCGTAACCCCCACCCCCACCAATCGCACCGTCTCCCCGTAACCCCCAACCTCACCGTCTCCCCGTAACCCCCACCCCCACCAACCTCACCGTCTCCCCGTAACTCCCACCCCCACCAACCTCACCATCTCCCCGTAACCCCCACCCCCACCAACCTCACCGTCTCCCCGTAACCCCCAACCTCACCGTCTCCCCGCAACCCCCACCCCCACCAACCTCACCGTCTCCCCGTAACCCCCAACCTCACCGTCTCCCCGTAACTCCCACCCCCACCAACCGCACCGTCTCCCCGTAACCCCCACCAACCGCACCGTCTCCCCGTAACCCCCACCAACCGCACCGTCTCCCCGTAACCCCCACCCCCACCAACCGCACCGTCTACCCGTAACCCCCAATCTCACCGTCTCCCCGTAATCCCCACCCCCACCAACCGCACCGTCTTCCCGTAACCCCCACCCCCACCAACCGCACCGTCTCCCCGTAACCCCCAACCTCACCGTCTCCCCGTAACCCCCACCCCCACCAACCGCACCGTCTTCCCGTAACCCCCACCCCCACCAATCGCACCGTCTCCCCGTAACCCCCAACCTCACCGTCTCCCCGTAACCCCCACCCCCACCAACCTCACCGTCTCCCCGTAACTCCCACCCCCACCAACCTCACCATCTCCCCGTAACCCCCACCCCCACCAACCTCACCGTCTCCCCGTAACCCCCAACCTCACCGTCTCCCCGCAACCCCCACCCCCACCAACCTCACCGTCTCCCCGTAACCCCCAACCTCACCGTCTCCCCGTAACCCCCACCCCCACCAACCTCACCGTCTCCCCGTAACTCCCACCCCCACCAACCGCACCGTCTCCCCGTAACCCCCACCCCCACCAACCGCACCGTCTCCCCGTAACCCCCACTCCCACCAACCTCACCGTCTCCCCGTAACTCCCACACCCACCAACCTCACCATCTCCCCGTAACCCCCACCCCCACCAACCTCACCGTCTCCCCGTAACTCCCACACCCACCAACCTCACCGTCTTCCCGTAACCCCCACCCCCACCAACCTCACCGTCTCCCCGTAACTCCCACCCCCACCAACCTCACCGTCTCCCCGTAACTCCCACCCCCACCAACCTCACCATCTCCGCGTCACCCCCACCAACCGCACCGTCTCCCCGTAACCCCCACCCCCGCCAACCTCACCGTCTCCCCGTATCCCCACCCCCACCAACCTCACCATCTCCCCGTAACTCCCACCCCCACCAACCTCACCGTCTCCCCGTAACTCCCACCCCCACCAACCTCACCGTCTTCCCGTAACCCCCACCAACCGCACCATCTCCCCGTCACCCCCACCAACCGCACCGTCTCCCCGTAACCCCCACCCCCACCAACCTCACCGTCTCCCCGTAACTCCCACACCCACCAACCTCACCGTCTCCCCGTAACCCCCACCCCCACCAACCTCACCGTCTCCCCGTAACTCCCACACCCACCAACCTCACCATCTCCGCGTCACCCCCACCAACCTCACCGTCTCCCCGTAACTCCCACACCCACCAACCTCACCATCTCCCCGTCACCCCCACCCCCACCAACCGCACCGTCTTCCCGTAACCCCCACCCCCACCAACCTCACCATCTCCCCGTAACCCCCACCAACCTCACCGTCTCCCCGAAACCCCCACCCCCACCAACCTCACCGTCTCCCCGTAACCCCCACCCCCACCAACCGCACCGTCTCCCCGTAACCCCCACCCCCACCAACCGCACCGTCTTCCCGTAACCCCCACCAACCTCACCGTCTCCCCTTATCCCCACCAACCTCACCGTCTCCCCGTAACCCCCACCCCCACCAACCTCACCGTCTCCCCGTAACCCCCACCAACCTCACCGTCTCCCCGTAACCCCCACCAACCGCACCGTCTTCCCGTAACCCCCACCAACCGCACCGTCTTCCCGTAACCCCCACCAACCGCACCGTCTCCCCATAACCCCCACCCCCGCCAACCGCACCATCTCCCCGTAACCCCCAACCCCACCAACCGCACCATCTCCCCGTCACCCCCACCAACCGCACCGTCTCCCCGTAACCCCCACCCCCACCAACAGCACCGTCTCCCCGTATCCCCCACCCCCACCAACCTCACCGTCTCCCCGTAACCCCCACCAACCGCACCGTCTCCCCGTAACCCCTACCCCCACCAACCTCACCGTCTCCCCGTAACCACCATCTCCCCGTAACCCCCACCCCCACCAACCTCACCGTCTCCCCGTAACCCCCACCAACCGCACCGTCTTCCCGTTATCCCCACCCCCACCAACCGCACCGTCTCCCCGTTATCCCCACCCTCACCAACCTTAACTTATCTTGTCGATTTGGATTTGTTTATTGTCACGTGTATCGAGATACAGTGAAAAGTATTGTTCTGTTCCATTTCTGATCAATCCCAGAAAGTTGACCTGTTCGCCTTTTCCCCATCTTCTCCGCACACGTGGTTCAGGGATTTTAACAGTCCGTCTAGCACACAGATAGTGGCGATGAAGATTAACTGACTCGGTTTTGGAATGTGCTCATACTGCTGTTCTGTCCTGTTGCTTAGATTTTAACAAAGCACGGAGTGACGAGTTTGCCGCGGCTCGTGGGCTGCCGACGTACGAGTATGTCCTCCACCCCCGGACTAACGGCTTCTCCTTCATTGTAGAGCAGCTAAGGAAAGGTGGGTACAATTGCTGGCTTTCTCTGTACCATATGTGATATTGACACTCGTTCTATCCATTGTTTAAACACTCTGTCACTCCCCCGTTTGCTGTGGCACCCTGGGCGAGTGGCGGTCAATTCCAGTCCCACAGGCCCCCGAGCCCCAGCATAAGTCAATTAACCAATCATTTGTATGTTTTCCTAAAATCCTTGACCCTCGACTGCTCCAAAGACTTAACAGGTACCAAATTTGTACGTAAAATTTTTTTTAAAACTTTATTTATAACAAGGGAAAAGATAAACATGTATTGGTAATAAGAGAACAACGGTCTGGTAATCAAATTATTCCGCAAACCCTGTCTAACTCTCCACGCAGGCGGGCCCGAGGCAGGCGGGCCCGAGGCAGGCACATGGTGGACCAGTAGGAAAGGTTCAAAACAACAGGGATTAAACTGGGGGTGAGAGATGCATATCTTGGCTGCTGAGGTTGTGGTCTTTGTAGGCGATGACCTTCTCTGAATGTGAAGTGTTGCAAAGCATCGGTTTGTCTGGATCATTTTGGATCTACCTTCAGTTCAAACTCTCAGGCTGTAAGACTTCCTCTGCAGTTGCCTTCAGAGCCACTGATTTGGGCTTTCACAGTGAAGGTCTATGCCATTCTAACTTGCGTCCACCAAATGGACTACCGTCCTTACTGAGTCAATCTGAAGTTCTCAACATGAGAGGGTTTTTAAACCACTGGCCCGGCCCGCAGTTGCTACTGAACTGACCTCCCTAGACCAATCCCACTGTAGAGAGAGAGAGAGGCCGGGCTTTACTTTGCACCTTCAGACACAGCCCCATCAGAACAGCGAGATCAGGGCCTGCACTCTCCAGCTTCTTGATCCAACCGCAAACTAACTTGGGAAACAGTCTCACAGAGAATGCCTACCTGAGGAGAAAGCAGAGCCTCCAGCCCCTTCAGGGAGAGAAAACCTAAAAGCCTTCTTCAACTCTGTCCCAAACACAAAACCACAACTCGAGAGCAAGCCTGCCTTTCTTTGCAAAACTTTCCGCAAGCTTCAGAAGGACTCCATCAGCGTCAGGGCTGGTTTAGATCGGGGGGGCTAGACAGCTGGTTTGTGATGCAGAACAAGGCCAGCAGCGAGGGTTCAATTCCCGTACCAGCTGAGAATTCTGAATTCTCCATCCGTGTACCCCAACAGGCGCCGGAATGTGGCGACTAGGGGCTTTTCACAGTAACTTCATACCAGTGACAATAAAAGATTATTAATATTATTGAACCCGGCTCTCTAACCCAGGGATCACTGGACAGTGATCAGGAGCAGGAACCCTGGCTGATTTACCCTCTCTCTCTCTAACCCAGGGATCACTGGACAGTGATCATGAACAGGAACCCTGGCTGATTTCCCCTCTCTCTCTAACCCAGGGATCGCTGGACAGCGATCAGGAGCAGGAACCCTGGCTGATTTCCCCTCTCTCTCTCTCTAACCCAGGGATCAATGGACAGTGATCAGGAGCAGGAACCCTGGCTGATTTCCCCTCTCTCTCTCTAACCCAGGGATCACTGGACAGTGATCATGAACAGGAACCCTGGCTGATTTCCCCTCTCTCTCTCTCTCTAACCCAGGGGTCACTGGACAGAGATCAGGAGCAGGAACCCTGGCTGATTTCCCCTCTCTCTAACCCAGGGATCACTGGACAGTGATCAGGAGCAGGAACCCTGGCTGATTTTCCTCTCTCTCTCTCTCTCTCTAACCCAGGGGTCACTGGCCAGTGATCAGGAGCAGGAACCCTGGCTGATTTCCCCTCTCTCTCTCTAACCCAGGGATCACTGGACAGTGATCATGAACAGGAACCCTGGCTGATTTCCCCTCTCTCTCTCTCTCTCTCTAACCCAGGGGTCACTGGACAGAGATCAGGAGCAGGAACCCTGGCTGATTTCCCCTCTCTCTCTCTCTCTCTAACCCAGGGGTCACTGGCCAGTGATCAGGAGCAGGAACCCTGGCTGATTTCCCCTCTCTCTAACCCAGGGATCACTGGACAGTGATCAGGAGCAGGCACCCTGGCTGATTTTCCCCTCTCTCTCTCTCTCTCTCTCTCTAACCCAGGGGTCACTGGACAGTGATCATGAACAGGAACCCTGGCTGATTTCCCCTCTCTCTCTCTCTCTCTAACCCAGGGGTCACTGGACAGAGATCAGGAGCAGGAACCCTGGCTGATTTCCCCTCTCTCTCTAACCCAGGGATCACTGGACAGTGATCAGGAGCAGGAACCCTGGCTGATTTCCCCTCTCTCTCTCTCTCTCTAACCCAGGGATCACTGGACAGTGATCAGGAGCAGGAACCCTGGCTGACTTCCCCACTCTCTCGAACCCAGGGATCGCTGGACAGTGATCAGGAGCAGGAACCCTGGCTGATTTCCCCTCTCTCTCTCTAACCCAGGGATCACTGGACAGTGATCATGAACAGGAACCCTGGCTGATTTCCCCTCTCTCTCTCTCTCTCTCTAACCCAGGGGTCACTGGACAGAGATCAGGAGCAGGAACCCTGGCTGATTTCCCCTCTCTCTCTCTCTCTAACCCAGGGGTCACTGGCCAGTGATCAGGAGCAGGAACCCTGGCTGATTTCCCCTCTCTCTAACCCAGGGATCACTGGACAGTGATCAGGAGCAGGCACCCTGGCTGATTTTCCCCTCTCTCTCTCTCTCTCTCTCTCTCTCTAACCCAGGGGTCACTGGACAGTGATCAGGAGCAGGAACCCTGGCTGATTTTCCCCCCTCTCTCTCTAACCCAGGGATCACTGGACAGTGATCATGAACAGGAACCCTGGCTGATTTCCCCTCTCTCTCTCTCTCTCTAACCCAGGGATCACTGGACAGAGATCAGGAGCAGGAACCCTGGCTGATTTCCCCTCTCTCTCTAACCCAGGGATCACTGGACAGTGATCAGGAGCAGGAACCCTGGCTGATTTCCCCTCTCTCTCTCTCTCTCTCTAACCCAGGGATCACTGGACAGTGATCAGGAGCAGGAACCCTGGCTGATTTCCCCACTCTCTCGAACCCAGGGATCGCTGGACAGTGATCAGGAGCAGGAACCCTGGCTGATTTCCCCTCTCTCTAACCCAGGGATCACTGGACAGTGATCAGGAGCAGGAACCCTGGCTGATTTCCCCTCTCTAACCCAGGGATCACTGGACAGTGGTCATGAGCAGGAACCCTGGCTGATTTCCCCTCTCTCTCAAACCCAGGGATCACTGGACAGTGATCAGGAGCAGGAACCCTGGCTGATTTCCCCTCTCTCTCTAACCCATGGATCACTGGACAGTGATCAGGAGCAGGAACCCTGGCTGATTTCCCCTCTCTCTCTAACCCAGGGCTCACTGGACAGTGATCAGGAGCAGGAACCCTGGCTGATTTCCCCTCTCTCTCTAACCCAGGGCTCACTGGACAGTGATCAGGAGCAGGAACTCTGGCTGATTTCCCCTCTCTCTAACCCATGGATCACTGGACAGTGATCAGGAGCAGGAACGCTGGCTGATTTCCCCTCTCTCTAACCCAGGGATCACTGGACAATGATCAGGAGCAGGAACCCTGGCTGATTTCCCCTCTCTCTCTCTAACCCATGGATTACTGGACAGTGATCAGGAGCAGGAACCCTGGCTGATTTCCCCTCTCTCTCTTAGCCATGGATCACTGGACAGTGATCAGGAGCAGGAACCCTTGCTGATTTCCCCTCTCGCTCTAACCCAGGGATCACTTGACTGTGATCAGGAGCAGGAACCCTGGCTGATTTCCTCTCTCTCTCTAACCCAGGGATCACTGGACAGTGATCAGGAGCAGGAACGCTGGCTGATTTCCCCTCTCTATCTCTCTCTAACCCAGGGATCACTGGACAGTGATCAGGAGCAGGAACACTGGCTGATTTCCCCTCTCTCTCTCTCTCTCTAACCCAGGGGTCACTGGACAGAGATCAGGAGCAGGAACCCTGGCTGATTTCCCCTCTCTCTCTCTAACCCAGGGATCACTGGACAGTGATCAGGGGCAGGAACCTTGGCTGATTTCCTCTCTCTCACTAACCCAGGGATCACTGGACAGTGATCAGGAGCAGGAACCCTGGCTGATTTCCCCCCTGTCTCTCTAACCCAGGGCTCACTGGACAGTGATCATGAGCAGGAATCCTGGCTGATTTCCCCTCTCTCTCTCTAACCCAGGGGTCACTGGACAGAGATCAGGAGCAGGAACCCTGGCTGATTTCCCCTCTCTCTCTCTCTAACCCAGGGATCACTGGACAGTGATCAGGAGCAGGAACCCTGGCTGATTTCCCCTCTCTCTCTCTCTCTCTAACCCAGGGATCACTGGACAGTGATCAGGAGCAGGAACCCTGGCTGATTTCCCCTCTCTCTCTCTAACCCAGGGATCACTGGACAGTGATCAGGAGCAGGAACCCTGGCTGATTTCCCCTCTCTCTCTCTAACCCAGGGATCACTGGACAGTGATCAGGAGCAGGAACCCTGGCTGATTTCCCCTCTCTCTCTCTCTCTCTCTAACCCAGGGATCACTGGACAGTGATCAGGAGCAGGAACCCTGGCTGATTTCCCCCCTCTCTCTCTAACCCAGGGATCACTGGACAGTGATCAGGAGCAGGAACCCTGGCTGATTTCCCCTCTCTCTCTCTCTCTCTCTAACCCGGGGGTCACTGGGCAGTGATCAGGAGCAGGAACCCTGGCTGATTTCCCCCCTCTCTCTCTAACCCAGGGATCACTGGACAGTGATCAGGAGCAGGAACCCTGGCTGATTTCCCCCCTCTCTCTCTAACCCAGGGATCACTGGACAGAGATCAGGAGCAGGAACCCTGGCTGATTTCCCCTCTCTCTCTAACCCAGGGATCACTGGACAGAGATCAGGAGCAGGAACCCTGGCTGATTTCCCCTCTCTCTCTAACCCAGGGATCACTGGACAGAGATCAGGAGCAGGAACCCTGGCTGATTTCCCCTCTCTCTCTAACCCAGGGATCACTGGACAGTGATCAGGAGCAGGGACCCTGGCTGATTTCCCCCCTCTCTCTCTCTCTCTAACCCAGGGATCACTGGACAGTGATCAGGAGCAGGAACCCTGGCTGATTTCCCCTCTCTCTCTAACCCAGGGATCACTGGACAGAGATCAGGAGCAGGAACCCTGGCTGATTTCCCCTCTCTCTCTAACCCAGGGATCACTGGACAGTGATCAGGAGCAGGAACCCTGGCTGATTTCCCCTCTCTCTCTAACCCAGGGATCACTGGACAGAGATCAGGAGCAGGAACCCTGGCTGATTTCCCCTCTCTCTCTCTAACCCAGGGATCACTGGGCAGTGATCAGGAGCAGGGACCCTGGCTGATTTCCCCTCTCTCTCTAACCCAGGGATCACTGGACAGAGATCAGGAGCAGGAACCCTGGCTGATTTCCCCCCTCTAACCCAGGGATCGCTGGACAGTGATCAGGAGCAGGAACCCTGGCTGATTTCCCCTCTCTCTCTAACCCAGGGGTCACTGGACAGAGATCAGGAGCAGGAAGCACTTTTTTGTCTTTCCTCTCTTATAAGGAAATCAATTCAGCATCCTGACCAAAACCCACAGATCCGGAGTCCATGCTGGAATCTTTCCCAACCTGGCGGGTGTTCCCTTTGTTTTAATTCCCTTTGTTTGCACTGAGTGCTGAATTCGGTGCATGTGAGTGCGATAGTGAGAGTTTAGTGACCGAGGGAGTATAAGGCTTCATTTTTATCTAAAGTTTAGTCTTTTATTTAGTTAATTAACTTAAAAGTTGCTGTTTGGTTTAGAAGAAGGTGAATTTTCAATCAGCTTTAAACAAACTTCTACTTGTCGGCACTTGCAGCTGGAGCTTGTTAATTAGTTAATTGGATTAGGCCAGTTTTCAGAGGCTAGATTCACAGTATAAAAGTGATCCCCTACAGTGCAGACTTTGTTTGCACTGAGTGCTGAATTTGGTGCTTTTTGAGTGCGATAGTGAGAGTTTGGTGACCGAGGGAGTGCTGAATTTGGTGCATTTGAGTGCGATAGTGAGAGTTTGGTGACCGAGGGAGTGCTGAATTTGGTGCATTTGAGTGCGATAATGAGAGTTTGGTGACCGAGGGAGTTAGGTGAGGAGGGAGTAAGGTGCTCCTTTCATTTTGTTTCCGACATTTCTGCAAAGAGTGAGAAGAGAGCTAGGAGTTTACAGAAAGTGTAGCTGACTGAGAGCAGAGTCGGAGGGCGGAGATCTAGTTAGTCCACACAGCAGCTATATTCTGTAAGGTAAGAGGGGATGGAGGCTAGGCCAGTTACATGCTCCTCCTGTAGGATGTGGGTGGTGAGGGATACCACCGGTGTCCCCGCTGACTATACCTGCGGGAAGTGCACCCAACTTCAGCTCCTCAAAGACCGTGTTAGGGAACTGGAGCTGAAGCTGGATGAACTTCGGATCATCCGGGAGGCAGAGGGGGTGATTGAGAAGAGTTACAGGGAGGTAACCACACCCAAGGCACAGGACAAGAATAGCTGGGTTACAGTCAGGGGGAAAAAAACAAACAGGCAGACAGTGCAGGGATCCCTCGTGGCCGTTCCCCTTCAAAACAAGTATACCGTTTTGGATGCTGTTGGGGGGGGGGATGACCTACCGGGGGAAGGCCCTAGCAGCCAGGTCTCTGGCACTGAGTCTGGCTCTGGGTCTCAGAAGGGAAGGGGGGAGAATAGAAAAGCAATAGTTGTAGGAGATTCAATGGTTAGGGAAATAGATAGGAGATTCTGTGGTCGCGAGCGAGACTCCCGGAAGGTATGTTGCCTCCCGGGTGCCAAAGCCAGGGATGTCTCGGATCGTGTCTTCAGGATCCTTAAGGGGGAGGGTGAGCAGCCAGAAGTCGTGGTGCACGTTGGTACCAACAACATAGGTGGGAAAAGGGGTGGGGAGGTAATAAACAAGTTTAGGGAGTTAGGCTGGAAGTTAAAAGCCAGGACAGACAGAGTTGTCATCTCTGGTTTGTTGCCGGTGCCACGTGATAGCGCGGCTAGGAATAGGGAGAGAGTGCAGTTGAACACGTGGCTGCAGGAATGGTGTAGGAGGGAGGGCTTCAGGTATTTGGATAATTGGAGCGCATTCTGGGGAAGATGGGACCTGTACAAGCAGGACGGGTTGCATCTGAACCAGAGGGGCACCAATATCCTGGGAGGGAGGTTTTCTAGTACTCTTCGGGAGGGTTTAAACTAATTTGGCAGGGGAATGGGAACCGGATTTGTAGTCCAGCAACTAAGGTAGCCGATATTCAGGACGCCAAAGCGTGTAATGAGGCAGTGGGGAAGGGAACACTGACAAAGGAGAGTACTTGCAGGCACGGAGATGGGTTGAAGTGTGTATACTTCAACGCAAGAAGCATCAGGAATAAGGTGGGTGAACTTAAGGCATGGATCGGTACTTGGGACTACGATGTGGTGGCCATCACGGAAACTTGGATAGAAGAGGGGCAGAAATGGTTGTTGGAGGTCCCTGGTTATAGATGTTTCAATAAGATTAGGGAGGGTGGTAAAAGAGGTGGGGGGGTGGCATTATTAATTAGAGATAGTATAACAGCTTCAGAAAGGCAGTTCGAGGAGTATCACCCTATTGAGGTAGTATGGGTTGAAGTCAGAAATAGGAAAGGAGCAGTCACCTTGTTAGGAGTTTTCTATAGGCCCCCCAATAGTAGCAGAGATGTGGAGGAACAGATTGGGAAACAGATTTTGGAAAGGTGCAGAAGTCATAGGGTAGTAGTCATGGGCGACTTTAACTTCCCAAATATTGAGTGGAAACTCTTTAGATCAAATAGTTTGGATGGGGTGGTGTTTGTGCAGTGTGTCCAGGAAGCTTTTCTAACACAGTATGTAGATTGTCCGACCAGAGGAGGGGCAATATTGGATTTAGTACTGGGTAATGAACCAGGGCAAGTGATAGATTTGTTAGTGGGGGAGCATATTGGAGATAGTGACCACAATTCTGTGACTTTCACTTTAGTAATGGAGAGAGATAGGTGTGTGCAACAGGGAAAGGTTTACAATTGGGGGAAGGGTAAATACGATGTTGTCAGACAAGAATTGAAGTGCATAAGTTGGGAACATAGGCTGGCAGGGAAGGACACAAGTGAAATGTGGAACTTGTTCAAGGAACAGGTACTACGTGTCCTTGATATGTATGTCCCTGTCAGGCAGGGAAGAGATGGTTGAGTGAGGGAACCATGGTTGACAGAGGTTGAATGTCTTGTTTAGAGGAAAAAGGTGACTTATGTAAGGCTGAGGAAACAAGGTTCAGACAGGGCATTGGAGGGATATAAAATAGCCAGGAGGGAACTGAAGAAAGGGATTAGGAGAGCTAAGAGAGGGTATGAACAATCTTTGGCGGGTAGGATCAAGGAAAACCCCAAGGCCTTTTACACATATGTGAGAAATATGAGAATGACTAGAGCGAGGGTAGGTCCGATCAAGGACAGTAGCAGGAGATTGTGTATTGAGTCTGAAGAGATAGGAGAGGTCTTGAACGAATACTTTTCTTCAGTATTTACAAATGAGAGGGGCCAGATTGTTGGAGAGGACAGTGTGAAACAGACTGGTAAGCTTGAGGAGATACTTGTTAGGAAGGAAGATGTGTTGGGCATTTTGAAAAACATGAGGGTAGACAAGTCCCCCGGGCCTGACGAGATATATCCAAGGATTCTATGGGAAGCAAGAGATGAAATTGCAGAGCCGTTGGCAATGATCTTTTCGTCCTCACTGTCAACAGGGGTGGTACCAGGGGATTGGAGAGTGGCGAATGTCGTGCCCCTGATCAAAAAAGGGACTCGGGATAACCCTGGGAATTACAGGCCAGTTAGTCTTACTTCGGTGGTAGGCAAAGTAATGGAAAGGGTACTGAAGGATAGGATTTCTGAGCATCTGGAAAGACACTGCTTGATTAGGGATAGTCAGCACGGATTTGTGAGGGGTAGGTCTTGCCTTACAAGTCTTATTGAATTCTTTGAGGAGGTGACCAAGCATGTGGATGAAGGTAAAGCAGTGGATGTAGTGTACATGGATTTTAGTAAGGCATTTGATAAAGTTCCCCATGGTAGGCTTATGCAGAAAGTAAGGAGGCATGGGATAGTGGGAAATTTGGCCAGTTGGATAACGAACTGGCTAACCGATAGAAGTCAGAGAGTGGTGGTGGATGGCAAATATTCAGCCTGGATCCCAGTTACCAGTGGCGTACCGCAGGGATCAGTTCTGGGTCCTCTGCTGTTTGTGATTTTCATTAATGACTTGGGTGAGGGAGTTGAAGGGTGGGTCAGTAAATTTGCAGACGATACGAAGATTGGTGGAGTTGTGGATAGTAAGGAGGGCTGTTGTCGGCTGCAAAGAGACATAGATAGGATGCAGAGCTGGGCTGAGAAGTGGCAGATGGAGTTTAACCCTGAAAAGTGTGAGGTTGTCCATTTTGGAAGGACAAATATGAATGCGGAATACAGGGTTAACGGTAGAGTTCTTGGCAATGTGGAGGAGCAGAGAGATCTTGGGGTCTCTGTTCATACATCTTTGAAAGTTGCCACTCAAGTGGATAGAGTTGTGAAGAAGGCCGATGGTGTGCTCGCGTTCATTAACAGAGGGATTGAATTTAAGAGCCCTGAGGTGATGATGCAGCTGAACAAAACTTTGGTAAGGCCACATTTGGTGTACGGTGTACAGTTCTGGTCGCCTCATTTTAGGAAGGAAGTGGAAGCTTTGGAAAAGGTGCAAAGAGGATTTACCAGGATGTTGCCTGGAATGGCGAGTAGGTCTTACGAGGAAAGGTTGAGGGTGCTAGGCCTTTTCTCATTAGAACGGAGAAGGATGAGGGGCGACTTGATGGAGGTTTATAAGATGATCAGGGGAATAGATAGAGTAGACAGTCAGAGACTTTTTCCCCAGGTGGAACAAACCATTACAAGGGGACATAAATTTAAGGTGAAAGGTGGAAGATATAGGAGGGATATCAGAGGTAGGATCTTGACCCAGAGAGTAGTGGGGGCATGGAATGCACTGCCTGTGGAAGTAGTTGAGTCGGAAACATTAGGGACCTTCAAGCAGCTATTGGATAGGTACATGGATTATGGTAAAATGATATAGTGTAGATTTATTTGTTTTTAGGGCAGCACGGTAGCATTGTGGATAGCTCAATTGCTTCACAGCTCCAGGGTCCCAGGTTCAATTCCGGCTTGGGTCACTGTCTGTGCGGAGTCTGCACATCCTCCCCGTGTCTGCGTGGGTTTCCTCCGGGTGCTCCGGTTTCCTCCCACAGTCCAAAGATGTGTGGGTTAGGTGAATTGGCCAATGATAAATTGCCCTTAATGTCCAAATTGCCCTTGGTGTTGGGTGGAGGTGTTGAGTTTGGGTGGGGTGCTCTTTCCAAGAGCCGGTGCAGACTCGGGGGGCCGAATAGCCTCCTTCTGCAATGTAAATTCAATGATAATCTATGATTAATCTAGGACAAAGGTTCAGCACAACATCGTGGGCCGAAGGGCCTGTTCTGTGCTGTATGTTCTATGTTCATTCCCGGGATGTGGGTACCGCTGATAAGGCTGCAATGTATTGTCCATTCTCCTCATATGGAAGTCGAGGTGAGCTTCTGTCCACATTGATCATGGTTAACTGTGTTTGGGCAGCACGGTAGCATTGTGGATAGCACAATTGCTTCACAGCTCCAGGGTCCTAGGTTCGATTCCCCGCTGGGTCACTGTCTGTGTGGAGTATGCACGTCCTCCCCGTGTGTGCGCTGGTTTCCTCCGGGTGCTCCGGTTTCCTCCCACAGTCCAAAGATGTGCAGGTTAGGTGGATTGGCCGTGCTAAATGGCCCTTGGTGTCCAAAATTGCCCATAGTGTTGGGTGGGGTTGCTGGGTTATGGGGATAGGATGGAGGTGTGGACCTTGGGTAGATTCCTCTTTCCAAGAGCCGGTGCAGACTCGATGGGCCGAATGGCCTCCTTCTGCACTGTAAATTCTCTGAAATATGCCTGGGCCTTCTCGGCACCAGGTGAAGTTGGTTTGGGGCTGGAGTCACGGAAGGACAGCACGGTAGCACAGGTGGTTAGCACTGTGGCTTCACAGCGCCAGGGTCCCAGGTTCGATTCCCCGCTGGGTCACTGTCTGTGCGGAGTCTGCACGTTCTCCCCGTGTGTGCGTGGGTTTCCTCCGGGTGCTCCAGTTTCCTCCCACAGTCCAAAGACGTGCAGGTTAGGTGGATTGGCCGTGATAAATTGCCCCTGGTGTCCAAAAAGGTTAGGAGGGGTTATTGGGTTACGGGGATAGGGTGGAAATGAGGGCTTAAGTGGGTCGGTGCAGACTCGATGGGCCGAATGGCCTCCTTCTGCACTCTGTTCTGTAAACCACACTGGGTAAGGGGAGCACACTTCCCTCCCTGGAGGATACTCAGCTGGAATTTTATGACGATCTGACGCTATTACTGATCTCGGCTTTTGATTCAATTTTTTGACTGAATTCAAATCCTTAAACTTACAGACTCTAAAGTTTTAGGCTGAGGAGAGTGTCAGGCTCCGACTCCCCTGTGTGGCCAAGGGAGGGAAAGCGTGTCTGCCTCCGCTTCCTTGAAGCTGGCTGCTTTTGAGCCTGTGTCCTGTTTACCAGACGTTCTGGCGTGACCGCTGCGAATCAGCGATGCTCAGTGCTGAGGACGCAGGCCCATTGGGGCAGGATATCCTCGCCACGTCTTTCAACAGAGAGGCGGCGGAGAGAGTCCGAGACGTGCAGAGAGTGAGTGAGGCACATCGAGGGAGGTACACGCGAAATATCCACGCAGCAAGACCTGGGCATATTCGGGTTTGGGCTGATAATCGAGACTAATCTCACTTAGATCAACTACCTTGAATTCAGTCAGGGACAGGAGGGTGTGACTGTGAGTGAGGCAGGTAGAGAGATCCAGGAGGTAGGGTTGTTGCAGATTCAGCCCTTGTTCTTATCCAACAGGTTCAAGATTCTTGCTCCCTGTGTGGACGGGAATGGGGAGTGAGGGGGAGCAAACTGACCACAGCTCTTGTGGTGCAGAGAGCCATTCAAGTGGGCGAGGAGAGAGCAGAAATGTAGTCGTAATTGGGGATAGTATAGTTAGGGGCATTCACACTGTTCTCTGTGACCAAGATCGACAGTCCCAAAGATACAAAGATCTGTAGAGGGGCCAGGTAGTATTGTGGAAGTGTTATGGGCCAGGGTTTAGAGGACCCCAAAGTGTATCATGGAGTTCACCTGACCCACAACTTTTACTAGATTGTGGTACGGGGAGCACACGGCCCACTCGACAGGTGTGGCACAGCAGAAATGGAAAAGGATTTTTCAAAGCAAAACAATGTTTATTCTGTGATCTCAATTTAACCTTTTTGAAACATACAGTGAACATCTTAGCAACCATCAATTCAAATACAACCCCCAAAGAATACAACACTAAGTAATTCTTAATAACTTCCCAAACAACATCCAGAAGGCAGAAGAAACACCTTTTAACAGCAGCACATTAGGTTTACATTCACTACTGAAAACATTTAGAATTCTGAATTCACAAAATGATCAAGAGATAGTCTTTTGATGGCAGAGAGAACAGCAGTACACCTGCTCTGTCTGGCTTCAGCTCCAACACTGAAAACAAAACTAAAACACACCCTGCAGCAACAGCCTAAAACAAAAGTAAAAAGCTGACAGACAGCTCAGCTCCACCCACAGTCTGACATCACTGCAGTAGTAAACACCCATTTCTTGCAGGTGCTCTCACTACAGATATTTATATGCATACCCATTTATAAAAAAACATTTCTTAAAGGTACTCTCACATGACAGAAGCAAGGGGGCTGCAGAAGGATTTGGACAAGCTAGGAGAGTGGGCAATGAAGTGGCAGATGGAATACAATGTGGAAAAGTGTGAGGTTACGCACTTTGGAAGGAGGAATTTAGGCATAGACTGTTTTCCAAATGGGGAAATGCTTAGGAAATCAGAGGCACAAAGGGACTTGGGAGTCCTTGTTCACGACTCTCTTAAGGTTAACGTGCAGGTTCAGTCGGCAGTTAAGAAGGCAACTGCAATGTTAGCATTCATGTCAAGAGGCCCAGAATAAAAGACCAGGGATGTGCTTCTGAGGCTGTATAAGGCTCTGGTCAGACCCCATTTGGAATATTGTGAGCAGTTTTGGGGCCCGTATCTAAGGAAGGATGTGCTGGCCTTGGAAAGGGCCCAGAGGAGGTTCACAAGAATGATCCCTGGAATGAAGAACTTGTCATATGAGGAACAGTTGAGGACTCTGGGTCTGTACTCATTGGAGTTTAGAAGGATGAGGGGGGATCTTATTGAAACTTACAGGTTAGTGCGAGGCCTGGATAGAGTGGACATGGAGAGGATGTTTCCACTTGTAGGAAAAACTAGAACCAGAGGACAGAATCTCAGACTAAAGGGACGATCCTTTAAAACAGAGATGTGGAGGAATTTCTTCACCCAGAGGGTGGTGAATCTGTGGAACTCTTTGCCGCAGAAGGCTGTGGGAGGCCAAATCACTGAGTGTCTTTAAGACAGAGATAGTTAGGTTCTTGATTAATAAGGGGATCAGGGGTGATGGGTCGAAGGCAGGAGAATGGGGATGAGAAAATATCAGCCATGGTTGAATGGCGGAGCAGACTCGATGGGACGAGCAGACTAGTGCCTCCTCTGTCTTATGGTCTTATAGGTTGCGTTGCCTGCCTGGTGCCAGGGTTCGGGATATCAGGCTGCAGAGGAACTTAGAGTGGGAGGGTAAAGATCCAGTTGTTGTGGTCCACGTTGGTACCAATGACATAGGTGGAACAAATACAGGGAGCATGTACAGCTGGGAGCTAAATTAAAAAGCAGAAACAAAAAGGCAATAATCTCTGGATCACGACCTGAGCCACGAGCTAATTGGCACAGGGTCAACAAGATTAAGGAGGTAAATGCGTGGCCTCAAAGATTGGTGTGGGAGAAATGGGTTAGAATTCAAGGGACCATTGGAACTAGTACTGGGGACGGAGGGAGCTGTTCTGAATGAAAATCAAAGTTAAAGAAGAAGATTGGAGTGCAGGTTCATGACAAGGACTTTAATCTCGTTAGAAGCAGGAGGGTAGTTTCCAGAACAAGCAATAGAATAGAGAGTGCGGAAAATGACAGGAATCTAACTTCAGGCACAGCACGTAACGGGACATCTCTGAGAAGGGGAATTCTGGGGAATGAAGCCGTACAGGTGGTTGATGTGTTGATGGGGGAGCATTTTAGTGATAGTGATCACAACATGGTACAATTTATGTTTGTTATGGACAAGTTGCAAAAAAAGGTTTTGGATTGAGGTGGGAGTGGATGATAGAAAATAAGGCAGGATCTGCAGAAGAGCAGTGGAAGGAACTTTCAAAAAGGCCCAATGTGTTCCCTCTAGGGTAATAGGAAGGTGTAACAAACCCTGAAAAGCGGATAAGCAGATACATTCAGGGTACATTGAGAAGGAAAAGAGAGGCTTTTAACAAATATAAAGGGGAGCCAGTCTGCAGAGGCATTAGTGGAGCACAGAAAATGCAGGATCAGTTAAGAAACCATTCGGAAAACAAAGAGGGGATATGAGAAAGCTCTGGCTGGTAAAGGTACGGATAATCCCAAGATATTCGAAAAGTATATCAATGGGAAGAGGATAATCCGGGAAAGAATAGGGCCCATTAGGGACCAAGGGGGAAATCTATGAGTGGAGCCAGAGGACATTGGTAGGGTGTTGAATGAATATTTCACATCTGTCTTCACCCAAGAGAATGAGGAGATAGTTATAGAACTCGGGGAGAGAGATTGTGAGGCTCGTGAGCAAATTGTCATCGGGAGTGACAAGGTATTGGCGGGCTTAAAAGTGGACAAGTCTCCAGGTCCGGATGAATTGTGTCCCAGGATGCTGTGGGAGGTGAGGGAGGAGATTGCTGGGGTTCTGACCCAAATTTCTAATTCCTCACTGGCCACGGGGGAGGTGCCAGAGGATTGGTGAACAGCTCATGTGGTCCCACTATTTAAGAACGGTTGTAGAGGGACTTCCATGGAGGGTTAGGTTGCACATTTGATAGCTCCCGCCTGTAACGGATTTTTGGACCTTTTTCCCCCGTTTTTTTCCGGATTTTATGGGATAAAGCAGTGTAGAGTGAGACATAAGGAGAAATCCCCCTCCGGTGTATGGAAAATTGGACCAGACGTGGATGTGTGAGACGACAAAGTCCTATAAGGGAGACGCAAGCAGAGCTGGTAACACGGGACAGCATGGCGGAGCGCAAGGGCCGCGGGGAGACGGCACAGTGGTCGACGGAGCAGCTGGTGAAGTTTTTCAAGGATTGCTTCGCCAAGCTGAAGGACACGCTGGACCCGATTAAGGCTTTGATTGATCAAGTGGTTCAGAATCGGGAAACCCACGGAAGAGCGATCCAAGGCATTGAACAAAAGTTGTCCGAGCACGAGGTGTATATAACCGTGCTGGAAAGCAAGGTGGGGATGATGAACGACCGCCAGAAAAGAATGCATGAGGAGCTGGAGGACCTGGAGAAGAGGTCCAGGAGGCAGAATCTCAGAATTGTTGGCCTCCCTGAAGGCAGTGAGGGATCGGATGTGAAGGCCTATGTGACGGACATGTTGGAAAAGTTGATGGGGGCTGGGGCGTTCCCTCGGCCCCTGGAATTGGACAGAGCGCACAGAGCCCTCGCGAGGAAGCCCAGAGTGAACGAGCCGCCGAGGGCCACGGTGGTACGTTTTCACCGTCTCATGGACAAGGAACACATTTTGCGGTGGGCCAAGAAAGAACGGAGCAGTAAGTGGGAGAACCGTGAGCTGCGCATTTATCAGGACCTGGGAGCGGATTTGGCCAAGAGGCGAGCTGGGTTCAATTGGGCAAAAACGGCCCTCTTTAAGAAGGGGGTGAAGTTCGGGGTGCTGTACCCTGCCCGTCTGTGGGTCACGCATGAGGAACGGGACTTCTACTTTGAAACGCCAGACGAAGGATGGACCTTTATTAAAGAAATGAAGCTGGAGGCGAATTAAAAGACACTTGAGCCTTGGAGAAGTACTGTGGCAGTGATTTGCGGTGCTGGATTGTAATAATTTAAGTAGCTCCATGTGAAATAATGGGCTGTGTGGATGGTTAAAGGTTGATCTGTCTTGCAGGGACCTTGCTGGTGGGGGGGGGGCTTTGAATTTAGTTCTGCTTTTTGGGTGACTATTTTTTTTAAGTGACTTTCTTCACTGTTTTTTCTGTTTGTTTACTGGGGAATGTGATGCTTTTAAAATGTTTATTGATGTGCGGGGGGAGAGAGGAGAGTACAATAGGGAGACAGACTGCTTGGTGCCGGGGCGGGAGCTATCGAGTCAGCTGACTCTCGGAAGCGCAGTGGGGGGTGGACAGATGTTAAGCTGGAGCCTGATTTGGGGGATTGGGTTTTTAGTGATGTTACGAGGGAGGGGGGCTGCTTTGCTGACAGGGGAGGAACTGTTACTAGGGGACAAATGGGAGGTCGGGAACGGCGATAGCCCGAGTGGGGACTCGAGGAAGTGTAGGGCGCGAGCTCGAGGCTGGTCTAAAAAGGGTGATGGCTAGTTGGCAGGGGGTGTGGTTGGAAGCCCCCCGTCCAGGCTGATCACATGGAACGTGAGAGGACTGAATGGGCCGGTCAAGAGGGCTCGCGTGTTCGCGCAACTGAAGGCGGACGTGGCAATGCTGCAAGAGACACACCTAAAGGTTACAGACCAGACGTGATTGAGGAAGGGGTGGGTTAGCCAAGTGTTTCACTCCGGACTGGACTCACAGACCAGGGGGGTATCGATCTTGATCAGCAAACGAGTGGCATTCGAGGCAGGGAGAATCATGTCAGACACGGGGGGGTAGGTACATAATGGTGAGTGGGAAGCTGGAGGGGGTGCGAGTGGTACTCGTGAACGTATATGCTCCGAATTGGGACGACGTGGAATTTATGAGGCGGGTGTTAGGTAAGATCCCAGACTTAGAGTCACATAACCTCATCATGGGAGGGGACTTCAACACAGTCATTGATCCGGAATTGGACCGGTCAAAATCCAGGACAGGGAGAGGAGGCCGGCTGCGGCAAAGGAATTGAAGGGGTTTACAGAACAGATGGGGGGGCGGGGGGAGTAGACCCATGGAGGTTTGCACGGCCGAGGACGAAGGAGTTTTCCTTTTTTTCACATGTCCACAAGGTATACTCTCGCATCGACTTTTTTGTTCTGAGCAGGGTGCTAATACCGGAGGTGGTGGATACTGAGTACTCGGCAATCGCAGTGTCGGATCATGCCCGCACTGGGTGGATCTATGGGTTAGTGTGGAGAGAGGGCAACGCCCGCTGTGGAGACTGGATGTGGGGTTGCTAGCGGACGAGGTGGTCTGTGGGCGGGTTAACAAGTCCATCCAGAACTACCTGGAAACAAATGATATGGGGGCGGTCTCTGCCACGACGGTCTGGGAAGCTTTGAAGGCAGTGGTCAGAGGGGAATTAATCTCGATACGGGCCCACAGAGAAAAGGTGCAACGGGCTGAGAGGGATAGATTAGTGGAGGAGATACTCCAGGTGGGCAGGAGATACTCGGAGGCCCCAGGCAGGAGCGGCGGAGGTTACAGGTTGAGTTTGGGCTGTTGACCACACTGAAAGCAGTGGAACAGTTGAGGAAGGCAAGGGGGGGCGATCTCTGAGTATGGGGAAAAGGCAAGCAGAATGTTGCCGCACCAGCTCAGGAAAAGAGAGGCAGCCAGGGAGATAGGTAAAGTAAAGTGTAGAGATGGTAATACTGTCCTGGACCCAGCGGGGGTGCACGAGGTGTTTAAGGACTTTTATAGTAAATTATATGAGTCGGAGCTCCCGGCTGGGGGGGGGGGGGGGGGGGGGGGGGTGGAGGGAGAATGAGGCAATTTCTGGATCAGTTGAGGTTCCCGAGGGTGGAGGAGGACCTGGTGGAGGGGCTGGGAGCCCCAAGTGAGATTGAGGAAATAATCAAGGGGCTGGAGGGCTTTCAGTCTGGCAAGGCCCCGGGGCCTGACTGCTACCCGGTGGAATTCTATAAGAAGTTTTCAGAGATATTGAGCCCACTGCTGGTGAGGACATTTAACAAAGTAAGAGAGAAGGGAGTCCTCCCCCCAACAATGTCGCAGGCCTCGATTTCATTGATCTTGAAACGGGAGAAGGATCCGGAGCAATGTGGGTCATACAGGCCGATTTCTCCACTGAATGAGGATGCCAAACTGCTGGCTAAGATACTGGCCATAAGGATAGAGGACTGTGTCCCGGGGGCGATGGGGGAAGACCAGACGGGATTTGTAAAGGGCAGGCAACTCGAGGCCAATGTTCGAAGGCTTCTAAATGTTATTATGATGCCCTCAGAAGGAGAGGATGCGGAGAAGGCTTTTGATCGGGTGGAGTGGAATTGCCTGTGGGAGGCGCTGGGAAGGTTTGGGTTTGGTGAGGGCTTTACTGACTGGGGGCGGTTGCTCTATCAGGCACCAGTAGCAAGTGTGCGTACGAACCGGCTGAGGTCAGGGTATTTTAAACTACACCGAGGGACGAGGCAAGGGTGCCCCCCCTCCCCGTTGCTGTTTGCTCTGGACATAGAGCCATTGGCCATGGCGTTAAGAGCCTCTAGGAACTGGAAAGGGCTGTTTCGGGTGGGGGTTGGGACACCCAGTCTCTCTCTACGCAGATGACCTGCTCTTGTATATTGTGGACCCGTTGGAGGGGATGGGGGAAGTAATGCGAATCTTGGGGGAATTTGGCAGTTTTTCAGGGTATAAATTGAACATAGGGAAAAGCGAGATGTTTGCGATCCAGGCAAGAGGGCAGGAGAAGAGACTGGGAGAGCTGTCGCTTAGAATGGTAGGGAAGAGCTTTCGATATCTGGGAATTCAGGTGGCCCTGGAATGGGAGGTACTGCACAAGTTAAACCTATCCCGGCTGGTAGAACAAATGGAAGGGGACTTTAAGAGATGGGACATGCTCCCGCTATCACTGGCAGGGAGGGTACAGACCGTGAAAATGACGGTCCTCCCCAGATTTCTGTTTATCTTTCAGTGTCTCCCCATCTTCATCCCGAGGGCCTATTTTAAGCGGGGGAATAAGATTATTTTGGGCTTTGTGTGGGCGAGTAAAACCCCGCGAGTGAAGAAAGTGTTGCTGGAGCGCAGTCAGGGGGAGGGTGGGTTGGCGCTGCCGAACTTCTGCAATTACTACTGGGCGGCTAATACAGCCATGATTAGGAAGTGGGTAGTGGGGGAGGGGGTCGGCATGGGAGCGGATGGAGGTGGCGTCATGTAAAGGTACCAGTCTGGGAGCATTGGTAGTGGCACCTCTGCCGTTCTCGCCGGCCCGATACTCCACAAGTCCGGTGGTGGTGGCGGCTCTGAGGATCTGGGGGGCAATGGAGGAGATATAAGAGAATGGGGGGAGCATCGATTTGGACCCCGATTTATGACCACCACAGGTTGGTACCGGGTAGGCTAGATGGCGGGTTCCAGAGTTAGCAGAGGGCAGGAATTAGAAGGATGGGGGATCTATTTATAGACGGGAGCTTCCCCAGCTTGAAAGCTTTGGAGGATAAATTTAAATTGCCAGCAGGGAATGGTTGTAGGTATTTGCAGGTGCGAGACTTCCTGAGAAAACAGGTGCCGGCCTCTCCGCTGCTGCCACCACAGGGGTAACAGGGCAGAGTAGTCTCCAGTACCTGGGTGGGAGAGGGGAAGGTATCGGATATTTACCAGGAGCTTTCGGAGGCGGAGGAAACTCCGGTGGAGAAGCTTAAGGGCAAGTGGGAGGATGGGCTAGGAGGAGAGATAAAGGCGGGTCGATGGGCGGAAGCCCTAAGCAGGGTTAATACCTCCTCATCATGCCTGATACAATTTAAGGTAGTCCACCGGGCACACATGACAGTGGCTAGGATGAGTAAGTTCTTCAGGGTAGAGGGCAGGTGTCCGAGGTGCGCGGGAAGCCCAGCAAATCATGTCCACATGTTTTGGGCATGCCCGCAGCTTAAAGGGTTTTGGCAGGGTTTTGCTACGGCAATACCCACGGTACTAAAAACACGGGTGGTGCCGAGTCCGGAGGTAGCGATCTTTGGAGTTGGAAGAGCCGGGAGTTCAGGGGGGTGAAAGAGGCCGACGTCCTGGCCTTTGCCTCCCTGGGAGCCCGGAGACGGATCGTCTTAATGTGGAGGGACCCGAAGCCCCGAGTGTAGAGACCTGGGTTTGTGACATGGCTGGGTTTCTCAGTCTCGAGAAAATAAAGTTCGCCTTAAGAGAGTCAATGTTAGGGTTCACCCGGAGGTGGCAGCCGTTCGTCGACTTTCTCGGGGGAAATTAAAAATGTCAGCAGATGCAGCATTCCAGGGGGGGGGTGCGGGTGGATTGTTCTTGTCTGGTTGAGTTGTGTGAAGGTTGGGCTGGGTGGGAGGGAAATGTGTATTTTACCATGTTGATGTCATTGTTTTTGTTACTGTTATAAAAATTTTCAAATACCTTAATAAAATATTATTTTTAAAAAAAAGAAAGGTTGTAGAGACAAACCAGGGAACTACAGACCAGTGAGTCTGACGTCAGTGGTGGGGAAACGTCCGGAGAAGATTCTGAAGGAGCGAATCTCCACTGGGACAGGCAGGGTTTGATCAGGAATAGTCAGCATGGCTTTGTCAGAGGGAGGTCACGCCTAACACATTTGATTGCATTTTCTGAGCATGTGACCAAGTGTGTAGATGAGGGTAGTGCAGTTGATGTAGTTTACATGGATTTGAGCAAAGCCTTTGACAAGGTCCCACATGGGAGACTTAAAAAGAAGGCAAATGCTCCTGGGATACAGGGGAACTTGATAAGGTGGATTCAAAATTGGCTGAGCTGTAGGAGACAGAGGGTGATGACAGACTTTCGTGTCTGGAAGACAGTGTCCAGTGACGTACCACAGGGATCTGTGCTGGGCCCACTATTGTTTGTCATTTGTATAAATGACTTAAATGACTATGTGGGGGTAGGATCAGTAAGTTTGCGGATGACACAAAGACTGGCCGGGTGGTTAACAGTGAGGTTGAGTGTCTTGGGTACAGGAAGATATCGACGGGATGGTCAAATGGGCGGATTTGTCCAGATGGAATTTAACCCTGAAAAGTGTGAGGTGACACACTTTGGAAGGAGTAATTTAACAAGGAATTATACTGTGGAAGATCCGCCACTGGGAAGTTCCGAAGAACAAAGGGACCTTGGTGTGTTTGTCCAGAGATCTCTGAAGGTAGAAGGCAGGTTAATAGGGGGGTGGAAAAGGCAAATGGGACACTGGCTTTTCTCAATCGGGACAGAGATTACAAAAGCAGGGAGGTGATGTTGGAGTTGTACAGAACATTGGTGAGGACACAGCTGGAGTACTGTGTGTAATTCTGGGCACCACATTATAGGAAGGATGTGACTGTACTGGAGGGGGTGCAGAGGAGATTCACCAGGATGGTGCCTGGGACGGAACATTTCAGTTATGAAGAGAGGTTGGGGCTTGGGTTGTTTTCGCTGGAGCAGAGAAGACTGAGGGGCGATCTGATCGAGGTTGCAGGATTATGAGGGGTGTGGACAGGGGGGATAGGGAGCAGCTGGTCCCCTTAGTTGAAGGGTCGGTTACGAGGGGAACACAAGGTCAAGGTGAGGGGCGGTAGGTTTAGGGGGGATTTGAGGAAAAACGTTTTTCCCCAGAGGATGGTGAGGGTCTGGAACGCGCTGCCTGGGAGGGGGTTAGAGGTGGGCTGCCTCACATCCTTTAAAAAGTATCTGGATGGGCACTTGGTACGTCAGAACGTTCGAGGCGATGGGCCAAGTGCTGGCAAGTGGGATGAGGGGGGCAGGTCAGGGGTTTTCATGTGTCGGTACAGACCCGATGGGCGGAGCGGCCTCTTCTGCACTATTATTCTGTGATTCTGTGAAGGTCAATGCAGGACTGAGGGTGCTGTATCTAAATGCACGCAGTATACGGAACAAGGTAAATGAGCTTGTTGCACATATTGAAATTGGCCGGTACGATGTTGTGGGCATCACAGAGACGTGGCTGCAAGGGGATCAGGGCTGGGATCTAAATATCCAAGGATATGTGTCCTATCGAAAGGACAGGCAGATGGGCAAAGGGGACGGGGTTGCATTGTTAGTAAGGAATGAAGTTAAATCGCTAGCAAGGAGCGATATAGGATCAGAAGGCAGAGAATCTCTGTGGGTAGAGTTGAGGCATCGCAAAGGTAAAAAGACCCTGATGGGAGTTATGTACAGGCCCCCTCGCAGTAGTCAGGATGTGGGGCAGAAAATAAATCAGGAGATAGAAAAGGCAATATTCCAATGATCATGGGGGACTTCAATATGCAGGTGGACTGGGAAAATCAGGTTGGTCGTGGATCCCAAGAAAAGGTATTTGTGGAATGTCTAAGAGATGAGGCAGGATTCTCCGTTTCGGAGTCTGAGTTGACACCAACGCAGAATCTGTGGACTTTCAGGACTGAAACCCTAGTGCCGCACCTGGACCGATTCCGCGACCAGCACAGTGTGCAACACAATCAACTCCACCGTGAAACACGGAGCGGGATTGGCCGGCTCCGTGATCGACACTCGGGAGGCTGACAAGCTGCAGCCACACATACACATTACACTCCCCACACACACACATCCCAGACAACAAGACGGCACTGGTTGTGCTGGATCGCGCCCGTACAGCTGATGGATCGGCTGGGGCCAGAGGGCACCCAGGGGGGTGCCCTGGGGGGGACACCTATATGACCCGTGGCACCTGGTTCAAAGTGAGCAGTCAGTGGTGTACGCAGCTGCATGGCTGCTTTGCCGGCTGCGGAAATGGTGTCCCGTGCTCGTCCACCCGATCCTACAGGGCAGCACAGTGGTTAGCACAGTTGCTTTACAGCTCCAGGGTCCCAGGTTCGATTCCCGGCTTGGGTCGCTGTCTGTGCGGAGTCTGCACATTCTCCCCGTGTCTGCGTGGGTTTCCTCCGGGTGCTCCGGTTTCCTCCCACAGTCCAAAGATGTGCAGGTTAGGTGGATTGGCCAGGATAAATTGCCCTTAGTGACCAACAAGGTTAAGTGGGGTTACTGGGTTACGGGGATAGGGTGGGGGTGTGAGCTTGAGTAGGGCACTCTTTCCATGGGCTGGTGCAGACTCGATGGGCCGAATGGCCTCCTGCACTGTGAATCCTATGATTCTATCCTCTGACAATCCTCTTCACCATCACTATCCAAGTGCTGGTTTTGCTCAGTGGGCTAGACAGCTGGTTTGTGATGCAGAATAATGCCAGCAGCGTGGGTTCAATTCCCGTACCAACTTACCCGAAGAGGCGCCGGAATGTGGTGACTCGGGGCTTTTCACAGTAACTTCATACTTGTGACAATAAAAGTTTATTATTATTATTATCCGCAACGCCACCAATTTTGTGTCATCTGCAAACTTACTAATCAGACCAGCTACATTTTCTTCCACATTATATATATACACCACAAACAACAAAGGCCCCAGACCTGATCCCTGTGGAACGCCGCTAGTCACAGCCTTCCATTCAGAAAAGCACCTTCTACAGCTACCCTCTGTCTTCTGTGCCCAAGCCAGTTCAGTATCCAACTTGCCAGCTCTCCTTTGATCCCGTGTGACTTCACTTTTGTACCAGTCTACCATGACGGACCTTGTCGAAGTCTTTACTGAAGTCCATGTCGACAACATCTACTACCTTTCCCTCATCTATCATCTTCATCACGTCCTCGAAAAACTCAATCAAATTAGTGAGGCCCGACCTCCCCTTCACAAAACCATGCTGTCCATCACTCATAAGTCCATTTGTTTCCGAAGGTGAGTAAATCCTATCTCTAAGAATCTTGTCCAGTAATTTGCCTACCACTGACGTAAGGCTCACCGGCCTATAATTTCCTGGATTATCCCTGCTGCCCTTCTTGAACAATGGAACAACATTGGCTCCTCTCCAGTCCTCTGGAACTTCACCTGTGGCCAATGAGGATGCAAAGATACTGTCAAGGCCCCAGCAATTTCCTCCCTTGCCTCCCTCAGTATTCTGGGGTAGATTCCATCAGGCCCTGGGACTTATCTACTTTAATACTTTTTAAGATGCCCAACACCTCCTCTTTATTAATATCAACATGTTTCAGACTATCTACACCCTCTACCCTATACTCCTCATCCAACAAGTCCTTCTCTTTGGTGAATTGTGGGGCAAAGTATTAATTTAGTATCTCTCCCATTTCCTCTGGTTCTATACATATATTCCCTCCTATAGCCTTGAAAAGACCAACCCTTTCTCTGGCTACCCTCTTGCTCTTTACATAACATTGGTAGTTGGGAAGTTGCTGGAGTCAGTTATCATGATTTCATAGCACAGCATTTGGAAAGCAGTGGTGTAATCAGACAAAGTCAGCTTGGATTTACAAAAGGGAAATCATGCTTGACAAATCTACCAGAATTCTTTGAAGATGTAACTGGTGGAGTTGACTCGGGAGAACCACTGGATGTGGCTTATTTTGACTTTCAGAAGGCTTCTGGCAAGGTTTCAAATAGCAGATTAATATGTAAAGTTAAAGCGCATGGGATTACGGGTAGTGTTGAGATGGACAGATACAGGTGTCAATGTACGACAGGTGTCAGTGTACAACAGGTACAGGTATGACAGGTCCAGGTGTCAGTGTACAACAGCTCCAGGTGTCAGTATACATCAGGTACAGGTGTCAGTGTATGACAGCTCCAGGTGTCAGTGTACGACAGGTACAGGTGTCAGTGTACGACAGGTACGGGTGTCAATGTACGACAGGTACGGGTGTCAATGTACGACAGGTACGGGTGTCAATGTACGACAGCTCCAGGTGTCAATGTACGACAGGTACAGGTGTCAGTATACATCAGGTATGGGTGTCAGTGTACGATAGGTCCAGATATCAGTGGACAACAGGTACAGCTACAGGTGTCAGTGTGAGGCAGGTACAGGTATCAGTGTACGACAGGTCCAGGTGTCAGTGTACTACAGGTGTCAGTGTACGTCAGGTACAGGTGTCAGCGTACGTCAGGTACAGGGTCAGTGTACGACAGGTACAGCTACAGGTGTCAGTGTACAAGAGGTACAGGCGTCAGTGTGCAACAGGTACAGCTACAGGTATCATTGTGCGACAAGTACAGCAAGAGGTGTCAGTGTACGACAGGTACAGCAGGAGGTGTCAGTGCGACAGGTACAGCTACAGGTGTCAGTGCGACAGGTACAGCTACAGGTGTCAGTGTACGACAGGTATAGCTACAGGTGTCAGTGTACCACAGGTACAGCTACAGGTGTCAGTGTACCACAGGTACAGCTACAGGTGTCAGTGTACAACAGGTATAGCTACAGGTGTCAGTGTACAACAGCTACAGGTGTCAGTGTACCACAGGTACAGACACAGGTGTCAGTGTACCACAGGTACAGCTACAGGTGTCCGTGTACAACAGCTACAGGTGTCAGTGTATGACAGGTATAGCTACAGGTGTCAGTGTACAACAATTACAGGTGTCAGTGTACCACAGGTACAGCTACAGGTGTCAGTGTACAACAGGTATAGCTACAGGTGTCAGTGTACAACAGCTACAGGTGTTAGTGTGCAACAGGTACAGCTACAGGTGTCAGTGTGCGACAGGTACAGCTACAGGTGTCAGTGTACAACAGGTACAGCTGCAGGCGTCAGTGTACAACAGCTACAGGTGTCAGTGTGCAACAGGTACAGCTAGAGGTGTCAGTGTACAACAGGTACAGCTACAGGTGTCAGTGTACAACAGCTACAGGTGTAAGTGTACAACAGGTACAGCCGCAGGTGTCAGTGTGCGACAGGTACAGCTACAGGTGGCAGTGTACCACAGGTACAGGTGGCAGTGTATGACAGGTATAGCTACAGGTGTCAGTGCACAACAGCTGCAGGTGTCAGTGTACGACAGGTACAGCTACAGGTGTCAGTGTACAACAGGTACAGCTGCAGGCGTCAGTATACAACAGCTACAGGTGTCAGTGTGCAACAGGTACAGCTACAGGTGTCAGTGTACAACAGGTGCAGCTACAGGTGTCAGTGTACAACAGGTACAGCCGCAGGTGTCAGTGTGCGACAGGTACAGCTACAGGTGTCTGTGTACCACAGGTACAGGTGGCAGTGTACGACAGGTATAGCTACAGGTGTCAGTGCACAACAGCTGCAGGTGTCAGTGTACGACAGGTACAGCTACAGGTGTAAGTGTACAACAGGTACAGGTAGCAGTGTACGACAGGTACAGCCGCAGGTGTCAGTGTGCGACAGGTACAGCTACAGGTGTCAGTGTACAACAGGTACAGCTACAGGTGTCCGTGTGCGACAGGTACAGCTACAGGTGTCAGTGTACGACAGGTACAGCTACAGGTGTAAGTGTACAACAGGTACAGCTACAGGTGTCAGTGTGCGACAGGTACAGCTACAGGTGTCAGTGTACAACAGGTACAGCTGCAGGCGTCAGTGTACAACAGCTACAGGTGTCAGTGTGCAACAGGTACAGCTAGAGGTGTCAGTGTACAACAGGTACAGCTACAGGTGTCAGTGTACAACAGCTACAGGTGTAAGTGTACAACAGGTACAGCCGCAGGTGTCAGTGTGCGACAGGTACAGCTACAGGTGGCAGTGTACCACAGGTACAGGTGGCAGTGTACGACAGGTATAGCTACAGGTGTCAGTGCACAACAGCTGCAGGTGTCAGTGTACGACAGGTACAGCTACAGGTGTCAGTGTACAACAGGTACAGCTGCAGGCGTCAGTATACAACAGCTACAGGTGTCAGTGTGCAACAGGTACAGCTACAGGTGTCAGTGTACAACAGGTGCAGCTACAGGTGTCTGTGTACAACAGGTACAGCCGCAGGTGTCAGTGTGCGACAGGTACAGCTACAGGTGTCTGTGTACCACAGGTACAGGTGGCAGTGTACGACAGGTATAGCTACAGGTGTCAGTGCACAACAGCTGCAGGTGTCAGTGTACGACAGGTACAGCTACAGGTGTAAGTGTACAACAGGTACAGGTAGCAGTGTACGACAGGTACAGCCGCAGGTGTCAGTGTGCGACAGGTACAGCTACAGGTGTCAGTGTACAACAGGTACAGCTACAGGTGTCCGTGTGCGACAGGTACAGCTACAGGTGTCAGTGTACGACAGGTACAGCTACAGGTGTAAGTGTACAACAGGTACAGCTACAGTGTCAGTGTGCGACAGGTACAGGTGGCAGTGTACGACAGGTACAGCTACAGGTGGCAGTGTACGACGGGTACAGCCGCAGGTGTCAGTGTGCGACAGGTACAGCTACAGGTGTCAGTGTACAACAGGTACAGCTGCAGGTGTCAGTGTACAACAGGTACAGCTACAGGTGTCAGTGTACGACAGGTACAGCCGCAGGTGTCAGTGTACGACAGGTACAGCCGCAGGTGTCAGTGTGCGACAGGTACAGCTACAGGTGTCAGTGTGCGACAGGTACAGCTACAGGTGTCAGTGTACAACAGGTACAGCTGCAGGCATCAGTGTACAACAGCTACAGGTGTCAGTGTGCAACAGGTACAGCTACAGGTGTCCGTGTACAACAGGTACAGCTACAGGTGTCAGTGTACAACAGCTACAGGAGTAAGTGTACAACAGGTACAGCCGCAGGTGTCAGTGTGCGACAGGTACAGCTGCAGGCGTCAGTGCACCACAGGTACAGCTACAGGTGTCAGTGTACCACAGGTACAGGTGGCAGTGTACGACAGGTATAGCTACAGGTGTCAGTGTACAACAGCTACAGGTGTCAGTGTACAACAGCTACAGGTGTCAGTGTACAACAGCTACAGGTGTCAGTGTACGACAGGTACAGCTAGAGGTGTAAGTGTACAACAGGTACAGGTGGCAGTGTACGACAGGTACAGCCGCAGGTGGCAGTGTGCGACAGGTACAGCTACAGGTGTCAGTGTACGACAGGTACAGCCGCAGGTGGCAGTGTGCGACAGGTACAGCTACAGGTGTCAGTGTACAACAGGTACAGCTACAGGTGTCCGTGTGCGACAGGTACAGCTACAGGTGTCCGTGTACGACAGGTACAGCTACAGGTGTAAGTGTACAACAGGTACAGCTTCAGGTGTCAGTGTGCAACAGGTACAACACAAAACTACAGTCATTACTGCGTTAGGAACAAGACCGGATGAATCAGGGACAAATTCCCTAACAGATTATCCTCCATGAATAAATGACCCGTCTGCAGCCAAACAGGATACAGGCAACGTTTTAAACTCACATCACACCCATAGCTTCAAAACAGAATGACAGACGGGGAAAACCATACCCGACAGCTATGGGGAGTTCAGAGGCACAACTAGACCTAGGTGATCAATCCAAGATCATCCACAGAAGAAGAAGTAAAAAGTGAATAAAGCTGACAGTCACCAAGCCTCCGAACCCCAGGTGCCAGGAGAAAACCGAGCAACGAACCACCAGTGCCAACACCACCCCCAAAAGGTGGTCAGGCAGCCATGGCACCAAGACCCCAGAGGAATATTGTCGTAAGGACGGGGGAAACCCACAGCACAGCGGCAGGTTAACCACTAACAAAAGCCAACAAAAATTCATCTCCGTTTGTCAGTGCCACCCAGGCCCACCAACAACAGTTCCACTGCTAACCCGCAAAGGCATCAAAATTAAGAGGAACATAGATAATGCCCGTGGCACCTCGGCAAGTCCGAAGATATATGAAGATGAAAAGCATCTTCACCCTCGGATCCATATTATTCGGACAAGAGAAAGACGAGGGCAGCCAAAAGTCACGTCGACCCATCTCAGGAAGAATTACCCAAGGCTAAAGAGTGGGCTCAACATTCAGACCTACCCTGGGGCAGCATGGTGTCGCAGTGGTTAGCACTACTGCCTCACAGCACTGAGGACCCGGGTCAGCACGGGGACACAGTTGTTAGCACTGCTGCTTCACAGCGCCAGGGACCCAGGTCAGCACGGGGACACAGTGGTTAGCACTGCTGCCTCACAGCGCCAGGGACCCGGGTCAGCACGGGGACACAGTGGTTAGCACTGCTGCCTCACAACGCCAGGGACCCGGGTCAACACGGGGACACAGTGGTTAGCACTGCTGCCTCACAGCGCCAGGGACCCGGGACAGCACGGTGACACAGTGGTTAGCACTGCTGCCTCACAGCACCAGGGACCCGGGGCAGCACAGTGACACAGTGGTTAGCACTGCTGCTTCACAGCACCAGGGACCCGGGTCCGCACGGTGACACAGTGGTTAGCACTGCTGCCTCACAGCATCGGGGACCCGGGGCAGCACGGTGACACGGTGGTTACCACTGCTGCCTCAGTGGCAGGGACCCGGGGCAGCACGGTGACAATGGTTAGCACTGCTGCCTCACAGTGGCAGGGACCCGGGTCAGCACAGTGACACAGTGGTTAGCACTGTTGCCTCGCGGTGGCAGGGACTCGGGGCAGCACGGTGACAGTGATTAGCACTGCTGCCTCACGGTGCCGAGGACCCGGGGCAGCACGGTGACACAGTGGTTAGCACTGTTGCCTCACAGCACCAGGGACCCGGGGCAGCACGGTGACACAGTGGTTAGCACTGCTGCCTCACAGTGGCAGGGACTCGGGGCAGCACGGTGACACAGTGGTTAGCACTGCTCCCTCACAGCGCCAGGGACCCGGGGCAGCACGGTGACACAGTGGTTAGCACTGTTGCCTCGCGGTGGCAGGGACTCGGGGCAGCACGGTGACACAGTGATTAGCACTGCTGCCTCACGGTGCCGAGGACCCGGGCCAGGGTAAAGGATGTCTCTGAACGAACACAGTACATTCTGAAGAGGGAGGGTGAACAGCCAGAGGCCGCAGAACACAAGAGGTCCTAACGACGTAGGAGTTCAGGGAGCTAGGCAGTAAGCTAAAAAGCAGAACCTCTAGGGTTGTAATCTCAGGATTACTCCCTGTGCCACGTGCCAGTGAGGCTAGAAATAGGAGGATAGAGCAGCTAAACACGTGACTAAACTGATGGTGTAGGAGGGAGGGTTTCAGATTTCTGGACCATTGGGATCTCTTCCGGGGCAGGTGGGACCTGGACAAGAAGGACGGGTTACATCTAAACTGGAGGCAACAATATCCTGGCTGGGAGGTTTGCTCGTGTCACTCGGGAGGATTTAAACTAATATGGCAGGGGGAGGGAACCAGAGCGTGAGCTTAGAAGGTGCCAGAACTGAAGGGGAAATAGAGAACAAAACTAATAGAACATCAACCTCAGGCAGAGCAGAAAAGGTGACGAGTGTGAGACGGGAGGTGGTCAATGCAGGACTGAGGGTGTTGGACCTAAATGCGCGCAGTATACGGAACATGGTAAATGAGCTTGTTGCACATATTGAAATTGGCCGGTACGATGTTGTGGGCGTCACAGAGACGTGGCTGCAAGGGGATCAGGGCTAGGATCTAAATATCCAAGATATGTGTCCTATCGAAAGGACAGGATATGTGAAAAGGGGGTGGGGTCACATTGTTAGTAAGAAATGAAGTTAAATCGATAGCAAGGAGCAATATAGGATCAGAAGGCATAGAACTCTGGGTAGAGTTGAGGAATCGCAAAGGTAAAAAGACCCTGATGGGAGTTATGTACAGGCCCCCGAGCAGTAGTCAGGATGTGGGGCAGAAAATAAATCAGGAGATAGAAAAGTCAATATTACAATAATCATGGGGGACTTCAATATGCAGGTGGACTGGGAAAATCAGGTTGGTCGTGGATTCCGAGAAAAGGAATTTGTGGAATGTTTAAGAGATGTTTTTTGGAGCAGCTTGTGACAGAGCCCACTAGGGAACAGGCAATTCTGGATTTGGTGATGTGTAATGAGCCAGAGTTGATTGGAAAAGGAGCCTAGCAGGGAAGACAGTGGAACAGCAATGGCAGTAGTTTTTTGGGGGGTTATTCGGGAAGCCCAACAGGAATTCATCCCAAGGAGGAGGAAACATGCTACGGGGAGGACAAGGCATCCATGGCTGACGAGGGAAGTCAAGGACAGCATAAAAGAAAAAGAAAAAGCAGACAAAGTGGCGAGTATTAGTGGGAAACCAGAGGATTGGGAAGCCTTTAAAAGTGAGCAGAGGACAACTAAAAAAGCAATAGGGGAGAAGATGAAATCTGAGTGTAAGTTAGCTAGTAATATAAAGGAAGATAGGAAGAGTGTTTCTTTCAATATATAAAAGGTAAGAGAGGCAAAAACAGACATTGGACCACTGGAAAATGTGGCTGGAGAAGTGATAATAGGAAACAAAGAAATGGCAGAGGAACTGAATAGTTACTTTACATCAGTTTTCACGGTGGAAGACACCAGTGGGATGCCAGAGCTCCAGGGGGCAGAGGTGAGTGCAGTGATCATCACTAAGGAGAAGGTTCTGGGGAAACTGGAAGGTCTGAATGTGGATAAGTCACCTGGACCAGATGGACTACACCCCAGGGTTCTAAAAGAGATAGCTGAGGAAATTGTGGAGGCATTGGTGATGATCTTTGGAGACAGGAAGGGTCCCAGAGGACTGGAAAGTGGCTAATGTAACACCACTGTTTAAGAAGGGAGGGAGGCAGAAGACGGGAAATTATAGGCCGGTTAGCCTGACTTCGGCCATTGGTAAGATTGGTCTGTTATTAACGATGAGATCGTGGAGTACTTGGAAGTGCATGGTAAAATAGGACTGAGTCAGCACGGCTTCGTCAAAGGGAGGTCGTGTCTGACAAATCTGTTAGAGTTCTTTGAGAAAGTAACACGGAAGTTAGACAAAGGAGAACCAGTGGACGTGATTTATTTAGATTTCCAGAAAGCCTTTGACAAGGTGCCGTATAGGAGACTGTTAAAGAAGTTAAGAGCCCATGGTGTTCAGGGTAAGATCCGGGCATGGATAGAGGATTGGCTGACTGGCAGAAGGCAGAGAGTGGGGATAAAGGGGTCTTATTCAGGATGGCAGCCGGTGACTAGTGGTGTGCCTCAGGGGTCTGTGCTGGGACCACAACTTTTCACAATATACATGAATGATCTGGAAGAAGGAACTGAAGGCTCTGTTGCTAAGTTGGGAGATGATACAAAGATCTGTCGAGGGACAGGTAGTATTGAGGAAGCAAGGGGGCTGCAGAAGGACTTGGACAAGCTAGGAGAGCGGGCAATGAAGTGGCAGATGGAATACTATGTGGAAAAGTGTGAGGTTATGCACTGTGGAAGGAGGAATTTAGGCATAGACTATTTTCTAAATGGGGAGATGCTCAGGAAATCAGAAGCACAAAGGGACTTGGGAGTCCTTGTTCACGATTCTCTTAAGGTTAACGTGCAGGTTCAGTCGGCAGTTAGGAAGGCAAATGCAATGTTAGCATTCATGTCAAGAGGGCTAGAATACAAGACCAGGGATGTACTTCTGAGGCTGTATAAGGGCAGCACGGTAGCACAGTGGATAACACAATTGCTTCACAGCTCTAGGGTCCCAGGTTCGATTCCCGGCTTGGGTCACTGTCTGTGCGGAGTCTGCACGTTCTCCCCGTGTGTGCGTGGGTTTCCTCCGGGTGCTCCGGTTTCCTCCCACAGTCCAAAGATGTGCAGGTTAGGTGGATTGGCCATGTATACATCAAGGTTAAAGCAGCATCTGAAACAGACCATTCTCCAGGATCTCCCAGGATTTCAACAACAATCTGAATATGAGCTTCATTACTTGCAGCCTGGTGATGGGACCGGGCCCAGGCGGTAAACAATCTGTTCAGGGGGGGTGGGGGGGACAGCCTATTGGCTCAGGCAATACCCCCCTCAGTCGACACCAGGAACAGAATGAGCCAGAAGCAGAGGTTGGAAAGCCACCCACTGAGCGTGGTGAAGCTCATTCCTGTTTACTGGAAGCGACATACATAGATATTCAAGTAGCTTTTCCACAAACAAAAGGAATATAAGCAAGCCTTGAGCAGTTCTTGAAATACCCAGAAGTTTGGGAAGTCAATGGTGGCCTGTTGGGTTTCTCCACGGCAACACCTCAGCCAATCAGAGTCGACATGCCAACCAATCAGCACCCTTTCTTCCTCAAAAATAAATTGCTGTGTTTGAAATTTGGTATTCTTGTGTTTGTTCCAATGAGTGCAAGATAAAAAACTTCCGCAACATGTCTCTCTGGGGGTGACCATTGACCAGAACCTGAACTGGAGCAGTTCGAGAGAGAACTACTGTGGGTACAAGAGCAGACCAGAAGCTAGGAATCTTACAGCGAGTAGACCCCTCCAAAGCCTGTCCACCATCTACAAGGCACAAGTCAGGAGTGTAATGGAATTTAATGTACCTGTGTAATGGAGTGTACTTGCCTGGATGAGCGCAGCTCCAACAACACTCAAGAAGCTCGACACCATCCAGGACAAAACAGCCCCGCTTGATTGCTCCCCCTTCCACAAACATTCACTCCCTCCACCACCGACACACAGTCGCAGCCGTGTGTCCCATCTACAGGATGCACTGCAGTAACTCACCAAGGTTCCTTAGACAGCACCTTCCAAACCCTCGATCTCTACCCTCTAGGACGAGAGCAGCAGATACCTGGGAACCCCACCACCTGGAGGTTCCCCTCCCAGTCACTCACCACCCTGACTGGGAAATATATCGCCGTTCCTTCACTGTCGCTGGGGCAACCTCCTGGAACCCCTCCCTAACAGCACAATGGGTGTACCTACACCTCATGGACTGCAGCGGGTTCAAGAAGGCAGCTCACCCCCACCTTCTCAACAGCAATTAATGGTGACCGAGCCAGCAAGGGCCACTACCATAACAATGTGTTTTTAAGTAATTCCCAGGACAGGTACAGCACGGGGTTAGGTACAGAGTAAAGCTCCCTCTACACTGTCCCATCAAACACTCCGAGGACAGGTACAGCACGGGGTTAGGTACAGAGTAAAGCTCCCTCTACACTGTCCCCATCAAACACTCCCAGGACAGGTACAGCACGGGGTTAGGTACAGAGTAAAGCTCCCTCTACACTGTCCCCGTCAAACATTCCCAGGACAGGTACAGCATGGGGTTAGATACAGAGTAAAGCTCCCTCTGCACTGTCCCCATCAAACACTCCCAGGACAGGTACAGCACGGAGTTAGATACAGAGTAAAGCTCCCTCTACACTGCCCCCATCAAACACTCCCAGGACAGGTACAGCACGGGGTTAGATACAGAGTAAAGCTCCCTCTACACTGTCCCCATCAAACACTCCCAGGACAGGTACAGCACGGGGTTAGATACAGAGTAAAGCTCCCTCTACACTGTCCCCATCAAAAACTCCCAGGACAGGTACAGCACGTGGTTAGATACAGAGTAAAGCTCCCTCTGCACTGTCCCCATCAAACACTCCCAGGACAGGTACAGCACGGGGTTAGATACAGAGTAAAGCTCCCTCTACACTGTTCCCATCAGACACTCCCAGGACAGGTACAGCACGGGGTTAGATACAGAGTAAACCTCCCTCTACACTGTCCCATCAAACACTCCAAGGACAGGTACAGCACGGGGTTAGGTACAGAGTAAAGCTCCCTCTACACTGTCCCCATCAAACACTCCCAGGACAGGTACAGCACGGGGTTAGGTACAGAGTAAAGCTCCCTCTACACTGTCCCCGTCAAACATTCCCAGGACAGGTACAGCATGGGGTTAGATACAGAGTAAAGCTCCCTCTGCACTGTCCCCATCAAACACTCCCAGGACAGGTACAGCACGGAGTTAGATACAGAGTAAAGCTCCCTCTACACTGTCCCCATCAAACACTCCCAGGACAGGTACAGCACGGGGTTAGATACAGAGTAAAGCTCCCTCTACACTGTCCCCATCAAACACGACCAGGACAGGTACAGCACGGGGTTAGATACAGAGTAAAGCTCCCTCTACACTGTCCCCATCAAAAACTCCCAGGACAGGTACAGCACGTGGTTAGATACAGAGTAAAGCTCCCTCTGCACTGTCCCCATCAAACACTCCCAGGACAGGTACAGCACGGGGTTAGATACAGAGTAAAGCTCCCTCTACACTGTTCCCATCAGACACTCCCAGGACAGGGACAACGCAGGGTTGGATACAGAGTAAAGCTCCCTCTACACTGCCCCCATCAAACACTCCCAGGACAGGTACAGCACGGGGTTAGATACAGAGTAAAGCTCCCTCTACACTGTCCCCATCAAACACTCCCAGGACAGGTACAGCACGGGGTTAGATACAGAGTAAAGCTCCCTCTACACTGTTCCCATCAGACACTCCCAGGACAGGGACAACGCAGGGTTGGATACAGAGTAAAGCTCCCTCTACACTGCCCCCATCAAACACTCCCAGGACAGGTACAGCACATGGTTAGATACAGAGTAAAGCTCCCTCTACACTGTCCCCATCAAACACTCCCAGGACAGGTACAGCACGGGGTTAGATACAGAGTAAAGCTCTCTCTACACTGTCCCCATCAAACACTCCCAGGACAGGTACAGCACGGGGTTAGATACAGAGTAAAGCTCTCTCTACACTGTCCCCATCAAACAGTCCCAGGACAGGTACAGCACAGGGTTAGATACAGAGTAAAGCTCCCTCTACACTGTCCCCATCAAACACTCCCAGGACAGGTACAGCACGGGGTTAGATACAGAGTAAAGCTCTCTCTACACTGTCCCCATCAAACACTCCCAGGACAGGTACAGCACGGGGTTAGATACAGAGTAAAGCTCCCTCTACACTGCCCCCATCAAACACTCCCAGGACAGGTACAGCACATGGTTAGATACAGAGTAAAGCTCTCTCTACACTGTCCCCATCAAACACTCCCAGGACAGGGACAACGCAGGGTTGGATACAGAGTAAAGCTCCCTCTACACTGCCCCCATCAAACACTCCCAGGACAGGTACAGCACGGGGTTAGATACAGAGTAAAGCTCCCTCTACACTGTCCCCATCAAACACTCCCAGGACAGGTACAGCACGGGGTTAGATACAGAGTAAAGCTCTCTCTACACTGTCCCCATCAAACACTCCCAGGACAGGTACAGCACGGGGTTAGATACAGAGTAAAGCTCTCTCTACACTGTCCCCATCAAACACTCCCAGGACAGGTACAGCATGGGGTTAGATACAGAGTAAAGCTCCCTCTACACTGCCCCCATCAAACACTCCCAGGACAGGTACAGCACGGGGTTAGATACAGAGTAAAGCCACTCTACACTGTCAAGCCTGGATTGTCCAGGCCCTGCTCCATTTCGATTGGATGTGTTTATTGTTACGTGTACCGAGGTATAATGAAAAAAAAATTTCTGCGAGCAGCTCAAATGATCATTTCACACATGAAAATAAAATAAAAAGAAATACATAAGATATGTTTCCGGGGTGTTTATTTGCTCTTTTGATGCATGTTTGTAATAAAGAACATGAAAAAAAAAGAAAATACATAATAGGGCAACACAAGGTATACAATGTAACTACATAAGCACCGGCATCGGGTGAAGCAGACAGGGTGTAGTGTTAATCAGGTCAGTCCATAAGAGGGTCATTTAGGAGTCTGGTGACAGTGGGGAAGAAGCTGTTTTTGAGTCTGTTCGTGCGTGTTCTCAGACTTCTGTGTCTCCTGCCCAATGGAAGAAGTTGGAAGAGTGAGCAAGCCGGGTGGGAGGGGTCTTTGATTATGCTGCCCGCTTTCCCCAGGCAGCGGGAGGTGTCGATGGAGTCAATGGATGGGAGGCAGGTTCGTGTGATGGACTGGGCGGTGTTCACGACTAACCCTCTGACAGTGCAGCACTCCCTCAGTACTGACCCTCTGAGAGTGCAGCACTCCCTCAGTACTGACCCTCTGACAGTGCGGCACTCCCTCAGTACTGACCCTCTGACAGTGCGGCACTCCCTCGGTACTGACCCTCTGACAGTGCAGCACTCCCTTAGTACTGTCCCTCTGACAGTGCGGCTCTCCCTCAGTACTGACCCTCTGACACTGCAGCACTCCCTCAGCACTGACCCTCTGACAGTGCGGCACTCCCTCAGTACTGACCCTCTGACAGTGCAGCACTCCCTCAGTACTGACCCTCTGACAGTGCGGCACTCCCTCAGTACTGACCCTCTAACAGCGCCGCACTCCCTCAGTACTGACCTTCTGACAGTGCAGCACTCCCTCAGTACAGACCCACTGACAGTGCAGCACTCCCTCAGTCCTGACCCTCTGACAGTGCGGCACTCCCTCAGTACTGTCCCTCTGACAGTGCGGCTCTCCCTCAGTACTGACCCTCTGACAGTGCTGCACTCCCTCAGTCCTGATCATCTGACAGTGTAGCACTCCCTCAGTACTGACCCTCTGACAGTGCGGCACACCCTCAGTACTGACCCTCTGACAGTGCGGCACTCCCTCAGTACTGACCCTCTGACTGTGCAGCACTCCCTCAGTACTGACCCTCTGACAGTGCGGCACTCCCTCAGTACTGACCATCTGACAGTGCAGCACTCCCTCAGTACTGACCCTCTGACAGTGCAGCACTCCCTCAGTCCTGACCCTCTGACAGTGCAGCACTCCCTCAGTACTGACCCTCTGACAGTGCGGCACTCCCTCAGTCCTGATCCTCTGACAGTGCGGCACTCCCTCAGTACTGACCCTCTGAAAGTGCGGCACTCCCTCAGTACTGACCCTCTGACAGTGCAGTGCTCCCTCAGTACTGACCCTCTGACAGTGCGGCACTCCCTCAGTACTGACCCTCTGACAGTGCGGCACACCCTCAGTACTGACCCTCTGACAGTGCGGCACTCCCTCAGTACTGACCCTCTGACAGTGCGGCACTCCCTCAGGACTGACCTTCTGACAGTGAGGCACTCCCTCAGTAATGACCCGATGACTGTGCAGCACCTCCTCTGTACTGACCCTCTGACAGTGCAGCACTCCCTCAATATTGACCCTCTGACAGTGTGGCACTCCCTCAGTACTGACCCTCTGACAGTGCAGCACTCCCTCAGTACTGACCCTCTGACAGTGTGGCAGTCCCTCAGTACTGACCCTCTGACAGTGCAGCACTCCGTCAATATTGACCCTCTGACAGTGTGGAACTCCCTCAGACTGACCCTCTGACAGTGTGGAACTCCCTCAGACTGACCCTCTGACAGTGCAGCACTCCCTCAGTACTGACCCTCTGTCAGTGCGGCACTCCCTCGGTACTGACCCTCTGACAGTGCGGCACTCCCTCTGTACTGATCCTCTGACAGTGCGGCACTCCCTGAGTACTGACCCTCTGACACTGCAGAACTCCCTCAGTACTGACCGTCTGACAATGCGGCACTCCCTCAGTACTGACCCTCTGACAGTGCAGCACTCCCTCAGTCCTGACCCTCTGACACTGCAGCACTCCCTCAGTACTGACCCGCTAACAGTGCTGCACTCCCTCAGTACTGACGCTCTGACAGTGCGGCACTCCCTCAGTACTGACCCTCTGACAGTGCGGCACTCCCTCAGTCCTGACCCTCTGACAGTGCAGCACTCCCTCAGTCCTGACCCTCTGACACTGCAGCACTCCCTCAGTACTGACCCTCTGACTGTGCAGCACTCCCTCAGCACTGACCCTCTGACACTGCAGCACTCCCTCAGCACTGACCCTCTAACACTGCAGCACTCCCACAGTACTGACCCTCTGACAGTGCAGCACTCCCTCAGTACTGACCCTCTGACAGTGCGGCACTCCCTCAGTACTGACCCTCTGACAGTGCAGCACTCCCTCAGTACTGACGCTCTGACAGTGCGGCACTCCCTCAGTACTGACCCTCTGACAGTAAAGCACTCCCTCAGTACTGACCCTCTGACAGTGCGGCACTCCCTCAGTACTGACCCTCTGACAGTGCAGCACTCCCTCAGTACTGACGCTCTGACAGTGCGGCACTCCCTCAGTACTGACCCTCTGACAGTGCAGCACTCCCTCAGTACTGACCCTCTGACAGTGCAGCACTCCCTCAGTACTGACCCTCTGACAGTGCAGCACTCCCTCAGTACTGACCCTCTGACAGTGCGGCACTCCCTCAGTACTGACCCTCTGACAGTGCGGCACTCCCTCAGTACTGACCCTCTGAGAGTGCAGCACTCCCTCAGTACTGACCCTCTGACAGTGCGGCACTCCCTCAGTACTGACCCTCTGACAGTGCGGCACTCCCTCGGTACTGACCCTCTGACAGTGCAGCACTCCCTTAGTACTGTCCCTCTGACAGTGCGGCTCTCCCTCAGTACTGACCCTCTGACACTGCAGCACTCCCTCAGCACTGACCCTCTGACAGTGCGGCACTCCCTCAGTACTGACCCTCTGACAGTGCAGCACTCCCTCAGTACTGACCCTCTGACAGTGCGGCACTCCCTCAGTACTGACCCTCTAACAGCGCCGCACTCCCTCAGTACTGACCTTCTGACAGTGCAGCACTCCCTCAGTACAGACCCACTGACAGTGCAGCACTCCCTCAGTCCTGACCCTCTGACAGTGCGGCACTCCCTCAGTACTGTCCCTCTGACAGTGCGGCTCTCCCTCAGTACTGACCCTCTGACAGTGCTGCACTCCCTCAGTCCTGATCATCTGACAGTGTAGCACTCCCTCAGTACTGACCCTCTGACAGTGCGGCACACCCTCAGTACTGACCCTCTGACAGTGCGGCACTCCCTCAGCACTGACCCTCTGACTGTGCAGCACTCCCTCAGTACTGACCCTCTGACAGTGCGGCACTCCCTCAGTACTGACCATCTGACAGTGTAGCACTCCCTCAGTACTGACCCTCTGACAGTGCAGCACTCCCTCAGTCCTGACCCTCTGACAGTGCAGCACTCCCTCAGTACTGACCCTCTGACAGTGCGGCACTCCCTCAGTCCTGATCCTCTGACAGTGCGGCACTCCCTCAGTACTGACCCTCTGAAAGTGCGGCACTCCCTCAGTACTGACCCTCTGACAGTGCAGTGCTCCCTCAGTACTGACCCTCTGACAGTGCGGCACTCCCTCAGTACTGACCCTCTGACAGTGCGGCACACCCTCAGTACTGACCCTCTGACAGTGCGGCACTCCCTCAGTACTGACCCTCTGACAGTGCGGCACTCCCTCAGGACTGACCCTCTGACAGTGAGGCACTCCCTCAGTAATGACCCGATGACTGTGCAGCACCTCCTCTGTACTGACCCTCTGACAGTGCAGCACTCCCTCAATATTGACCCTCTGACAGTGCAGCACTCCCTCAGTACTGACCCTCTGACAGTGTGGCAGTCCCTCAGTACTGACCCTCTGACAGTGCAGCACTCCCTCAGTACTGACCCTCTGACAGTGCGGCACTCCCTCAGTACTGACCCTCTGACAGTGCAGCACTCCCTCAGTACTGACCCTCTGACAGTGTGGCAGTCCCTCAGTACTGACCCTCTGACAGTGCAGCACTCCGTCAATATTGACCCTCTGACAGTGTGGAACTCCCTCAGACTGACCCTCTGACAGTGTGGAACTCCCTCAGACTGACCCTCTGACAGTGCAGCACTCCCTCAGTACTGACCCTCTGTCAGTGCGGCACTCCCTCGGTACTGACCCTCTGACAGTGCGGCACTCCCTCTGTACTGATCCTCTGACAGTGCGGCACTCCCTGAGTACTGACCCTCTGACACTGCAGAACTCCCTCAGTACTGACCGTCTGACAATGCGGCACTCCCTCAGTACTGACCCTCTGACAGTGCAGCACTCCCTCAGTCCTGACCCTCTGACACTGCAGCACTCCCTCAGTACTGACCCGCTAACAGTGCTGCACTCCCTCAGTACTGACGCTCTGACAGTGCGGCACTCCCTCAGTACTGACCCTCTGACAGTGCGGCACTCCCTCAGTCCTGACCCTCTGACAGTGCAGCACTCCCTCAGTCCTGACCCTCTGACACTGCAGCACTCCCTCAGTACTGACCCTCTGACTGTGCAGCACTCCCTCAGCACTGACCCTCTGACACTGCAGCACTCCCTCAGCACTGACCCTCTAACACTGCAGCACTCCCACAGTACTGACCCTCTGACAGTGCAGCACTCCCTCAGTACTGACCCTCTGACAGTGCGGCACTCCCTCAGTACTGACCCTCTGACAGTGCAGCACTCCCTCAGTACTGACGCTCTGACAGTGCGGCACTCCCTCAGTACTGACCCTCTGACAGTAAAGCACTCCCTCAGTACTGACCCTCTGACAGTGCGGCACTCCCTCAGTACTGACCCTCTGACAGTGCAGCACTCCCTCAGTACTGACGCTCTGACAGTGCGGCACTCCCTCAGTACTGACCCTCTGACAGTGCAGCACTCCCTCAGTACTGACCCTCTGACAGTGCAGCACTCCCTCAGTACTGACCCTCTGACAGTGCAGCACTCCCTCAGTACTGACCCTCTGACAGTGCGGCACTCCCTCAGTACTGACCCTCTGACAGTGCGGCACTCCCTCAGTACTGACCCTCTGACAGTGCAGCACTCCCTTAGTACTGTCCCTCTGACAGTGCGGCTCTCCCTCAGTACTGACCCTCTGACACTGCAGCACTCCCTCAGCACTGACCCTCTGACAGTGCGGCACTCCCTCAGTACTGACCCTCTGACAGTGCAGCACTCCCTCAGTACTGACCCTCTGACAGTGCGGCACTCCCTCAGTACTGACCCTCTGACAGTGCAGTGCTCCCTCAGTACTGACCCTCTGACAGTGCCGCAGCCCCTCAGTACTGACCCTCTGACAGTGCGTCACTCCCTCACCACTGACCCTCTGACAGTGCGGCACTCCCTCAGTACTGACCCTCTGACAGTGCAGCACTCCCTCAGTACTGACCCTCTGACAGTGCGGCACTCCCTCAGTACTGACCCTCTGACAGTGCGGCACTCCCTCAGTACTGACCCTCTGACAGTGCAGTACTCCCTCAGTACTGACCCTCTGACAGTGCGGCACTCCCTCAGTACTGACCCTCTGACAGTGCAGCACTCCCTCAGTACTGACCCTCTGACAGTGCGGCGCTCCCTCAGTACTGACCCTCTGACAGTGCGGCGCTCCCTCAGTACTGACCCTCTGACAGTGCGGCACTCCCTCAGTACTTACCCTCTGACAGTACAGCACTCCCTCAGTACTGACCCTCTGACAGTACAGCACTCCCTCAGTACTGACCCTCTGACAATGCGGCACCCCCTCAGTACTGACCCTCTGACAGTGCAGCACTCCCTCAGTACTGACCCTCTGACAGTGCGGCGCTCCCTCAGTACTGACCCTCTGACAGTGCGGCACTCCCTCAGTACTGACCCTCTGACAGTGCGGCACTCCCTCAGTACTGACCCTCTGACAGTACAGCACTCCCTCAGTACTGACCCTCTGACAGTACAGCACTCCCTCAGTACTGACCCTCTGACAGTGCGGCACCCCCTCAGTACTGACCCTCTGACAGTACAGCACTCCCTCAGTACTGACCCTCTGACAGTACAGCACTCCCTCAGTACTGACCCTCTGACAGTGCGGCACCCCCTCAGTACTGACCCTCTGACAGTACAGCACTCCCTCAGTACTGACCCTCTGACAGTACAGCACTCCCTCAGTACTGACCCTCTGACAGTGCGGCACCCCCTCAGTACTGACCCTCTGACAGTGTGGCACTCCCTCAGTACTGACCCTATGACAGTACAGCACTCGCTCAGTACTGACCCTCTGACAGTGCGGCACCCCCTCAGTACTGACCCTCTGACAGTACAGCACTCCCTCAGTACTGACCCTCTGACAGTGCGGCGCTCCCTCAGTACTGACCCTCTGACGGTGCGGCGCTCCCTCAGTACTGACCCTCTGACAGTGCGGCACTCCCTCAGTACTGACCCTCTGACAGTACAGCACTCCCTCAGTACTGACCCTCTGACAGTACAGCACTCCCTCAGTACTGACCCTCTGACAGTGCGGCACCCCCTCAGTACTGACCCTCTGACAGTACAGCACTCCCTCAGTACTGACCCTCTGACAGTACAGCACTCCCTCAGTACTGACCCTCTGACAGTGCGGCACCCCCTCAGTACTGACCCTCTGACAGTACAGCACTCCCTCAGTACTGACCCTCTGACAGTACAGCACTCCCTCAGTACTGACCCTCTGACAGTGCGGCACCCCCTCAGTACTGACCCTCTGACAGTGCGGCACTCCCTCAGTACTGACCCTCTGACAGTACAGCACTCCCTCAGTACTGACCCTCTGACAGTACAGCACTCCCTCAGTACTGACCCTCTGACAGTGCAGCACTCCCTCAGTACTGACCCTCTGACAGTGCGGCACTCCCTCAGTACTGACCCTCTGACAGTACAGCACTCCCTCAGTACTGACCCTCTGACAGTGCAGCACTCCCTCAGTACTGACCCTCTGACAGTGCGGCACTCCCTCAGTACTGACCCTCTGACAGTGCAGCACTCCCTCAGTACTGACCCTCTGACAGTGCAGCACTCCCTCAGTCCTGACCCTCTGACAGTGCAGCACTCCCTCAGTACTGACCCTCTGACAGTGCAGCACTCCCTCAGTACTGACCCTCTGACAGTGCAGCACTCCCTCAGTCCTGACCCTCTGACAGTGCAGCACTCCCTCAGTACTGACCCTCTGACAGTGCAGCACTCCCTCAGTACTGACCCTCTGACAGTGCAGCACTCCCTCAGTACTGACCCTCTGACAGTGCAGCACTCCCTCAGTACTGACCCTCTGAGATTGCAGCACTCCCTCAGTACTGACCCTCTGACAGTGCAGCACACCCTCAATACTGACCCTCTGACAGTGCGGCTCTCCCTCAGCACTGACCCTCTGACAGTGCAGCACTCCCTCAGTACTGACCCTCTGACAGTGCGGCACTCCCTCAGTACTGACCCTCTGACAGTGCAGCTCTCCCACAGTACTGACCCTCTGACAGTGCGGCACTCCCTCAGTACTGACCCTCTGACAGTGCGGCCCTCCCTCGGTACTGACCCTCTGACAGTGCGGCACTCCCTCAGTACTGACCCTCTGACAGTGCAGCACTCCCTCAGTCCTGACCCTCTGACAGTGCAGCACTCCCTCAGTACTGACCCTCTGACAGTGCAGCACTCCCTCAGTACTGACCCTCTGACAGTGCGGCACTCCCTCAGTACTGACCATCTGACAGTGCAGCACTCCCTCAGTACTGACCCTCTGACAGTGCAGCACTCCCTCAGTACTGACCCTCTGACAGTGCAGCACTCCCTCAGTACTGACCCTCTGACAGTGCAGCAGTCCCTCAGTACTGACCCTCTGACAGTGCGGCACTCCCTCAGTCCTGACCCTCTGACAGTGCAGCACTCCCTCAGTCCTGACCCTCTGAGAGTGCAGCACTCCCTCAGTACTGACCCTCTGACAGTGCAGCACTCCCTCAGTCCTGACCCTCTGACAGTGCAGCACTCCCTCAGTACTGACCCTCTGACAGTGCGGCACTCCCTCAGTCCTGACCCTCTGACAGTGCAGCACTCCCTCAGTACTGACCCTCTGACAGTGCGGCACTCCCTCAGTCCTGACCCTCTGACAGTGCAGCACTCCCTCAGTCCTGACCCTCTGACAGTGCAGCACTCCCTCAGTACTGACCCTCTGACAGTGCGGCACTCCCTCAGTACTGACCCTCTGACAGTGCAGCACTCCCTCAGTACTGACCCTCTGACAGTGCGGCACTCCCTCAGTACTGACCCTCTGACAGTGCAGCACTCCCTCAGTCCTGACCCTCTGACAGTGCAGCACTCCCTCAGTACTGACCCTCTGACAGTGCGGCACTCCCTCAGTCCTGACCCTCTGACAGTGCAGCACTCCCTCAGTACTGACCCTCTGACAGTGCGGCACTCCCTCAGTCCTGACCCTCTGACAGTGCAGCACTCCCTCAGTCCTGACCCTCTGACAGTGCAGCACTCCCTCAGTACTGACCCTCTGACAGTGCGGCACTCCCTCAGTACTGACCCTCTGACAGTGCAGCACTCCCTCAGTCCTGACCCTCTGACAATGCAGCACTCCCTCAGTACTGACCCTCTGACAGTGCGGCACTCCCTCAGTACTGACCCTCTGACAGTGCGGCTCTCCCTCAGTACTGACCCTCTGACAGTGCGGCACTCCCTCAGTCCTGACCCTCTGACAGTGCAGCACTCCCTCAGTACTGACCCTCTGACAGTGCAGCACTCCCTCAGTACTGACCCTCTGACAGTGCGGCACTCCCTCAGTACTGACCCTCCGACAGTGCAGCACTCCCTCAGTACTGACCCCCTGACAGTGCAGCACTCCCTCAGTCCTGACCCTCTGAGATTGCAATGCCCTCTCCCATTTCTGCAGGACACATTCCAGTTTGAAACCGCAACATCTGTCTCCAGAAAAAGGTAATAACTGTTTCTGATTCTGTCCTAGGCTGCAACCTGGATGCCATCCATGACGTGACAGTCGCTTATCCATACAACATCCCGCAGAATGAGAGGGACCTGTTCACTGGCAACTTTCCCAGGGAGATTCACTTCCACATCCGACGGTACCCGGCCGCCTACCTGCCCACCTCGGTGGAGGGGCTGAAGGAGTGGTGCTGCCTCAGGTGGCAGGACAAGGAGAAACTGCTGCGCACTTATTACCAAGGCAACCGCTCATTCAGCGATCAGGCCGAAATTCAGAGCCAGGCCCAAATCCTGATTCAGAGCCAGGTCCAGGTTCTGAGTCAAATTCCCGATCAGAGCCGGGTTCAGGCTAAACGCCCTTTCCGATTGCCGTTCCTGGGAAATGCCTGGAGCCGGCGTCAGCGTCGGGTCCAAGTTTCGGCTCACGATTGGGGTCAGGGCAGGGGTGAAGGTCAGGCGCCCCTGCCTCCCTGTAAGTCCAGAGGCCGAGTGTTCCTCATCAAGTTCTTATCCATTGTGTACTGGACCGTCTTTGTGCTGACCATGTTTGTGGTGATCTGGTCGTACAACCTGGCCAGGTGGTACCTCTCCATCGTGGCCATCTTCTTCATGCTGCAGGAGAAGGTTTTTGGCGGGTGTGAGGTGTTGGAATTGTCTGCGCACAACAGCAAGGCTTTCCGGCAATGGAGGAAGAGGCACTGACCCAGCCAATTCCACAACCTCTCCTCTCCATCTGGCCAATCCCAGGATTCTCCCATTGACCCCGCCAATCACAGGACACTCCCATTGATCTGGCAAAGGCCAAGGCTTCTTCCATCGATCCGGCCAATCCTGGTGCGTCTCCCGTCTCTAGACAGTCCCCACCTCGGTCAGCAGAGGAATCAACTCAGTTCGCTGCCTCAAATCGACCTGACTTTCTCCTTCAGCCGGGAGAGGAGAGGGAGGGAAGACAGTACAACGGTGAGAGTGTCGAGGGAGGGCGAAGGAGGGAACAAGGTGGGAGAGCGAAGGAAGGGAAGGAGAGCACGAAGATTAGAGGGCAGGCTGGCCAACAGTAGAACTGCCAGCTTCGTCACTCTCAGGATCCACACTGATGTTTTCTACCATTTTAAGCTGCTATCACCCGGCTGAAGGACAACATCAGCAGAGACAGGCTGAGTGAAGAGGGCACTTTACCCATCAGTGACTATGGTGAGACCCTGGGTCAATTAGGATGATAATTATATTCCTGTGAGTGTGAGTCACTGTCCCCTAGTGAGACTTAGTGTGTGTGGAACTGTACCCCAGTGAGAGTCAGTGTGTGTGGAACTGCACCCCAGTGAGAGTCAGTGTGTGTGGAACTGTATCCCAGTGAGAGTCAGTGTGTGTGGAACTGTACCCCAGTGAGAGTCAGTGTGTGTGGAACTGCACCCCAGTGAGAGTCAGTGTGTGTGGAACTGTATCCCAGTGAGAGTCAGTGTGTGTGGAACTGTACCCCAGTGAGAGTCAGTGTGTGTGGAACTGTATCCCAGTGAGAGTCAGTGTGTGTGGAACTGTACCCCAGTGAGAGTCAGTGTGTGTGGAACTGTATCCCAGTGAGAGTCAGTGTGTGTGGAACTGTATCCCAGTGAGAGTCAGTGTGTGTGGAACTGTAACCCAGTGAGAGTCAGTGTGTGTGGAACTGTACCCCAGTGAGAGTCAGTGTGTGTGGAACTGTATCCCAGTGAGAGTCAGTGTGTGTGGAACTGTAACCCAGTGAGAGTCAGTGTGTGTGGAACTGTATCCCAGTGAGAGTCAGTGTGTGTGGAACTGTATCCCAGTGAGAGTCAGTGTGTGTGGAACTGTACCACAGTGAGAGTCAGTGTGTGTGGAACTGTATCCCAGTGAGAGTCAGTGTGTGTGGAACTGTACCACAGTGAGAGTCAGTGTGTGTGGAACTGTATCCCAGTGAGAGTCAGTGTGTGTGGAACTGTATCCCAGTGAGAGTCAGTGTGTGTGGAACTGTACCACAGTGAGAGTCAGTGTGTGTGGAACTGTATCCCAGTGAGAGTCAGTGTGTGTGGAACTGTACCACAGTGAGAGTCAGTGTGTGTGGAACTGTATCCCAGTGAGAGTCAGTGTGTGTGGAACTGTACCCCAGTGAGAGTCAGTGTGTGTGGAACTGTATCCCAGTGAGAGTCAGTGTGTGTGGAACTGTATCCCAGTGAGTGTCAGTGTGTGTGGAACTGTATCCCAGTGAGAGTCAGTGTGTGTGGAACTGTACCCCAGTGAGAGTCAGTGTGTGTGGAACTGTATCCCAGTGAGAGTCAGTGTGTGTGGAACTGTATCCCAGTGAGAGTCAGTATGTGTGGGACTGTATCCCAGTGAGAGTCAGTGTGTGTGGAACTGTACCCCAGTGAGAGTCAGTGTGTGTGGAACTGTATCCCAGTGAGATTCAGTGTGTGTGGAACTGTATCCCAGTGAGAGTCAGTGTGTGTGGAACTGTATCCCAGTGAGAGTCAGTGTGTGTGGAACTGTATCCCAGTGAGAGCCAGTGTGTGTGGAACTGTATCCCAGTGAGAGTCAGTGTGTGTGGAACTGTATCCCAGTGAGAGTCAGTATGTGTGGAACTGTACCCCAGTGAGACTCAGTATGTGTGGGACTGTATCCCAGTGAGAGTCAGTGTGTGTGGAACTGTACCCCAGTGAGAGTCAGTGTGTGTGGAACTGTATCCCAGCGAGAGTCAGTGTGTGTGGAACTGTATCCCAGTGAGAGTCAGTGTGTGTGGAACTGTTTCGCAGTGAGAGTCAGTGTGTGTGGAACTGTATCCCAGTGAGAGTCAGTGTGTGTGGAACTGTACCCCAGTGAGAGTCAGTGTGTGTGGAACTGTACCCCAGTGAGAGTCAGTGTGTGTGGAACTGTATCCCAGCGAGAGTCAGTGTGTGTGGAACTGTATCCCAGCGAGAGTCAGTGTGTGTGGAACTGTATCCCAGTGAGAGTCAGTGTGTGTGGAACTGTATCCCAGTGAGAGTCAGTGTGTGTGGAACTGTACCCCAGTGAGAGTCAGTGTGTGTGGAACTGTATCCCAGCGAGAGTCAGTGTGTGTGGAACTGTATCCCAGCGAGAGTCAGTGTGTGTGGAACTGTATCCCAGTGAGAGTCAGTGTGTGTGGAACTGTATCCCAGTGAGAGTCAGTGTGTGTGGAACTGTTTCGCAGTGAGAGTCAGTGTGTGTGGAACTGTATCCCAGTGAGAGTCAGTGTGTGTGGAACTGTATCCCAGCGAGAGTCAGTGTGTGTGGAACTGTATCCCAGTGAGAGTCAGTGTGTGTGGAACTGTATCCCAGTGAGAGTCAGTGTGTGTGGAACTGTACCCCAGTGAGAGTCAGTGTGTGTGGAACTGTACCCCAGTGAGAGTCAGTGTGTGTGGGACTGTATTCCGTTATCTGCAGTGTGTGTGGAACTGTATTCCGTTATCTGCAGTGTGTGTGGGACTGTATTCCGTTATCTGCAGTGTGTGTGGGACTGTATTCCGTTATCTGCAGTGTGTGTGGGACTGTATTCCGTTATCTGCAGTGTGTGTGGGACTGTATTCCGTTATCTGCAGTGTGTGTGGGACTGTATTCCGTTATCTGCAGTGTGTGTGGGACTGTATTCCGTTATCTGCAGTGTGTGTGGAACTGTATCCCAGCGAGAGTCAGTGTGTGTGGAACTGTATCCCAGTGAGAGTCAGTGTGTGTGGAACTGTATCCCAGTGAGAGTCAGTGTGTGTGGAACTGTTTCGCAGTGAGAGTCAGTGTGTGTGGAACTGTATCCCAGTGAGAGTCAGTGTGTGTGGAACTGTATCCCAGCGAGAGTCAGTGTGTGTGGAACTGTATCCCAGTGAGAGTCAGTGTGTGTGGAACTGTATCCCAGTGAGAGTCAGTGTGTGTGGAACTGTACCCCAGTGAGAGTCAGTGTGTGTGGAACTGTACCCCAGTGAGAGTCAGTGTGTGTGGGACTGTATTCCGTTATCTGCAGTGTGTGTGGGACTGTATTCCGTTATCTGCAGTGTGTGTGGGACTGTATTCCGTTATCTGCAGTGTGTGTGGGACTGTATTCCGTTATCTGCAGTGTGTGTGGGACTGTATTCCGTTATCTGCAGTGTGTGTGGGACTGTATTCCGTTATCTGCAGTGTGCAGTGCTGATAATGCAGAATCACTGAATGCTACAGAACAGGAGGTGACCATTCAGCCCATATTGACTGTGCTCAGTCTCTGAAGGAACGATCCACATAGCCGCAATTTTCTGTGGTTTGCCCAGAGAGCTGTAAATTTCTTATTGAAAGCCGGCTGGCCTCAAACCACCTGCAACATGAATGAGGAAGGCGTAATCTCAGCCTTTAATTGTCCGTTAATGTCAAAGAGTCAGAATTGGCTCAGAGAATCGCTTGGTTTGTTTCTAATATTCAAATGCCCAAAACGTTTTCTGACGTTTGAAGAATGTATGTTGCTGGGAGTAGCTCTGTCAGCTCTCCACATCAGCACTATCTAATGTTCTCATGGGAAATGCTGAAGCAATAAATATCTTCAGCTTTTAACCTCCTGATTGTCTCATCATTGGCTCATCAATAATTATAATAATTTTATTGTCACAAGCAGGCTTACACTAACACTGCAATGAAGTTACTGTGAAAAGCCCCTAGTCGCCACATTCCGACGCCTGTTCGGGTCACAGAGGGAGAATTCAGAATGTCCAAATCACCTGACAGCACGTCTTCCGGGACTTGTGGGAGGAAACCGGAGCACCCGGAGGAAACCCACGCAGACACGGGGAGAACATGCAGACTCCACACAGACAGTGACCCAAGCCGGGAATCGAACCTGCGACCCTGGCGCTGTGAAGCCATAGTGCTAACCACTGTGCTACAGCTCCTCAGTTACTCCGAGACTGATCTGTTACTCATTGTTATCTGCGATCATAACCAGTGCCAGGCTGAATGTGAAAGAAGAGCTGTGTGTCCCTCTGTGCCTGTGTACCGATAGCTCTACACCTCCCTGTTTTGAGACTGTCAGAATCTGCCTCTCTGTGTCTGCCTCTCTGTGTCTGCCTCTCTGTGTCTGCCTCTCTGCGTCTGCCTCTCTGCGTCTGCCTCTCTGTGTCTGCCTCTCTGTGTCTGCCTCTCTGTGTCTGCCTCTCTGTGTCTGCCTCTCTGTGTCTGCCTCTCTGTGTCTGCCTCTCTGTGTCTGCCTCTCTGTGTCTGCCTCTCTGTGTCAGCCTCTCTGTGTCTGCCTCTCTGTGTCTGCCTCTCTGCGTCTGCCTCTCTGTGCCTGACTCTCTGTGTCTGCCTCTCTGTGTCTGACTCTCTGTGTCTGCCTCTCTGTGTCAGCCTCTCTGTGTCAGCCTCTCTGTGTCTGCCTCTCTGTGTCTGCCTCTCTGCGTCTGCCTCTCTGTGCCTGACTCTCTGTGCCTGACTCTCTGTGTCTGCCTCTCTGTGTCTGCCTCTCTGCGTCTGCCTCTCTGTGTCTGCCTCTCTGTGCCTGACTCTCTGTGTCTGCCTCTCTGTGTCAGCCTCTCTGTGTCTGCCTCTCTGTGTCTGCCTCTCTGCGTCTGCCTCTCTGTGCCTGACTCTCTGTGTCTGCCTCTCTGTGCCTGCCTCTCTGTGTCTGCCTCTCTGTGTCTGCCTCTCTGCGTCTGCCTCTCTGTGTCTGCCTGTCTGCGTCTGCCTCTCTGTGTCTGCCTCTCTGTGTCTGCCTCTCTGTGTCTGCCTCTCTGTGTCTGCCTCTCTGTGTCTGCCTCTCTGTGCCTGCCTCTCTGTGTCTGCCTCTCTGTGTCTGCCTCTCTGTGTCAGCCTGTCAGTGTCTGCCTCTCTGTGCCTGCCTCTCTGTGCCTGCCTCTCTGTGCCTGCCTCTCTGTGTCTGCCTCTCTGTGTCTGCCTCTCTGTGCCTGCCTCTCTGTGTCTGCCTCTCTGTGCCTGCCTGTCAGTGTCTGACTGTCAGTGTCTGCCTCTCTGTGTCTGCCTCTCTGTGTCTGCCTCTCTGTGTCTGCCTCTCTGTGTGTGCCTCTCTGTGTCTGCCTCTCTGTGCCTGCCTCTCTGTGTCTGCCTCTCTGTGCCTGCCTCTCTGTGTCTGCCTCTCTGTGTCTGCCTCTCTGTGCCTGCCTCTCTGTGTCTGCCTGTCAGTGTCTGACTGTCAGTGTCTGACTGTCAGTGTCTGCCTCTCTGTGTCTGCCTCTCTGTGTCTGCCTCTCTGTGTCTGCCTCTCTGTGTGTGCCTCTCTGTGTCTGCCTGTCTGTGTCTGTCTGTCTGCGTCTGCCTCTCTGTGTCTGCCTGTCTGTGTCTGCCTGTCTGTGTCTGCCTGTCAGTATCTGCCTCTCTGTGTCTGCCTCTCTGTGTCTGCCTGTCAGTGTCTGCCTCTCTGTGTCTGCCTCTCTGTGTCTGCCTCTCTGTGTCTGCCTCTCTGTGTCTGCCTCTCTGTGTCTGCCTGTCAGTGTCTGCCTCTCTGTGTCTGCCTCTCTGTGCCTGCCTGTCAGTGTCTGCCTGTCAGTGTCTGCCTCTCTGTGTCTGCCTCTCTGTGTCTGCCTCTCTGTGCCTGCCTGTCTGTGTCTGTCTGTCTGCGTCTGCCTCTCTGTGTCTGCCTCTCTGTGTCTGCCTCTCTGTGTCTGCCTCTTTGTGTCTGCCTGTCAGTGTCTGCCTCTCTGTGTCTGCCTGTCAGTGTCTGCCTGTCAGTGTCTGCCTGTCAGTGTCTGCCTGTCAGTGTCTGCCTCTCTGTGTCTGCCTCTCTGCGTCTGCCTCTCTGTGTCTGCCTCTCTGTGTCAGCCTGTCAGTGTCTGCCTCTCTGTGCCTGCCTCTCTGTGCCTGCCTCTCTGTGTCTGCCTCTCTGTGCCTGCCTCTCTGTGTCTGCCTCTCTGTGCCTGCCTGTCAGTGTCTGCCTCTCTGTGCCTGCCTCTCTGTGTCTGCCTCTCTGTGTCTGCCTGTCTGTGTCTGTCTGTCTGCGTCTGCCTCTCTGTGTCTGCCTGTCAGTGTCTGCCTGTCTGTGTCTGCCTCTCTGTGTCTGCCTCTCTGTGTCTGCCTCTCTGTGTCTGCTTGTCTGTGTCTGCCTGTCTGTGTCTGCCTCTCTGCGTCTGCCTCTCAGTGTCTGCCTCTCTGTGTCTGCCTCTCTGTGTCTGCCTCTCTGTGTCGGCCTCTCTGTGTCTGCCTCTCTGTGTCGGCCTCTCTGTGTCTGCCTGTCAGTATCTGCCTCTCTGTGTCTGCCTGTCAGTATCTGCCTCTCTGTGTCTGCCTCTCTGTGTCTGCCTCTCTGTGTCTGCCTCTCTGTGTCTGCCTCTCTGTGTCGGCCTCTCTGTGTCGGCCTCTCTGTGTCGGCCTCTCTGTGTCGGCCTCTCTGTGTCTGCCTCTCTGTGCCTGCCTCTCTGTGCCTGACTCTCTGTGTCTGCCTCTCTGTGTCTGCCTCTCTGGGTCAGCCTCTCTGTGTCTGCCTCTCTGTGTCGGCCTCTCTGTGTCTGCCTGTCAGTGTCTGCCTGTCAGTGTCTGCCTGTCAGTGTCTGCCTGTCAGTGTCTGCCTCTCTGTGTCTGCCTCTCTGTGTCTGCCTCTCTGTGTCTGCCTGTCTGTGTCTGCCTCTCTGTGTCTGCCTCTCTGTGTCTGCCTCTCTGTGTCTGCCTCTCTGTGTCTGCCTCTCTGCGCCTGCCTCTCTGCGCCTGCCTCTCTGCGCCTGCCTCTCTGCGCCTGCCTCACTGCGCCTGCCTCTCTGCGCCTGCCTCTCTGTGTCTGCCTCTCTGTGTCTGCCTCTCTGTGTCTGCCTCTCTGTGTCTGCCTGTCAGTGTCTGCCTCTCAGTGTCTGCCTCTCTGCGTCTGCCTCTCTGCGTCTGCCTCTCTGCGTCTGCCTCTCTGCGTCTGCCTCTCAGCGTCTGCCTCTCTGTGTCTGCCTCTCTGCGTCTGCCTCTCTGCGTCTGCCTCTCTGCGTCTGCCTCTCTGTGTCTGCCTCTCTGCGTCTGCCTCTCTGTGTCTGCCTCTCTGCGCCTGCCTCTCTGTGTCTGCCTGTCAGTGTCTGCCTCTCAGTGTCAGCCTCTCTGCGTCTGCCTCTCTGTGTCTGCCTCTCTGTGTCTGCCTCTCTGTGTCTGCCTGTCAGTGTCTGCCTCTCTGTGTCTGCCTCTCTGTGTCTGCCTCTCTGTGTCTGCCTCTCTGCGTCTGCCTCTCTGTGTCTGCCTGTCTGTGTCTGCCTCTCTGTGTCTGCCTCTCTGTGTCTGCCTCTCTGTGTCTGCCTCTCTGTGCCTGCCTCTCTGTGTCTGCCTCTCTGTGTCTGCCTCTCTGTGTCTGCCTCTCGGCGTCTGCCTCTCTGCGTCTGCCTCTCTGCGTCTGCCTCTCCGCGTCTGCCTGTCTGTGTCTGCCTGTCTGTGTCTGCCTGTTAGTATCTGCCTATCTGTGTGTGCCTTTCGGTGTCTGCCTGACGCTGTCTGCCTGCCTGTCAGTGTCTGCCATCTGTGTCTGCATGTCAGTGTCTGCCTGTCAGTTTCTGCCTGTCAGTTTCTGCCTCTCAGTTTCTGCCTGTCAGTGTCTGCCTCTCTGTGTCTGCCTGTCTGTGTCTGTCTGTCTGTGTCTGCCTCTCTGCGTCTGCATCTCTGTGTCTGCCTCTCTGTGTCTGCCTCTCTGTGCCTGCCTCTCTGTGCCTGCCTCTCTGTGTCTGCCTCTCTGTGTCTGCCTCTCTGTGTCTGCCTCTCTGTGTCTGCCTCTCGGCGTCTGCCTCTCTGCGTCTGCCTCTCTGCGTCTGCCTCTCCGCGTCTGCCTGTCTGTGTCTGCCTGTCTGTGTCTGCCTGTTAGTATCTGCCTATCTGTGTGTGCCTTTCGGTGTCTGCCTGACGCTGTCTGCCTGCCTGTCAGTGTCTGCCATCTGTGTCTGCATGTCAGTGTCTGCCTGTCAGTTTCTGCCTGTCAGTTTCTGCCTCTCCGTTTCTGCCTGTCAGTGTCTGCCTCTCTGTGTCTGCCTGTCTGTGTCTGTCTGTCTGTGTCTGCCTCTCTGCGTCTGCATCTCTGTGTCTGCCTCTCTGTGTCTGCCTCTCTGTGTCTGCCTCTCTGTGTCTGCCTGTCTGTGTCTGTCTGTCTGTGTCTGCCTCTCTGTGTCTGCCTCTCTGCGTCTGCCTCTCTGTGTCTGCCTCTCTGTGTCTGCCTCTCTGCATCTGCCTCTCTGCGTCTGCCTCTCTGCGTCTGCCTCTCTGTGTCTGCCTCTCTGTGTCTGCCTCTCTGTGTCTGCCTCTCTGTATCTGCCTCTCTGCGTCTGCCTCTCTGTGTCTGCCTGTCTGTCTGCCTCTCTGCCTCTGCCTGTCAGTGTCTGTCTGTCTGTGTCTGCCTCTCTGTGCCAGCCTCTCTGTGTCTGCCTGTCAGTGTCTGCCTCTCTGTGCCTGCCTCTCTGTGTCTGCCTCTCTGCGTCTGCCTCTCTGCGTCTGCCTCTCTGTGTCTGCCTCTCTGTGTCTGCCTGTCAGTGTCTGCCTCTCTGTGTCTGCCTCTCTGTGTCTGCCTCTCTGTGTCTGCCTGTCAGTGTCTGCCTCTCTGCGTCTGCCTCTCAGTGTCAGCCTCTCTGCGTCTGCCTCTCTGTGTCTGCCTCTCTGTGTCTGCCTGTCAGTGTCTGCCTCTCTGTGTCTGCCTCTCTGTGTCTGCCTCTCTGTGTCTGCCTCTCTGCGTCTGCCTCTCTGTGTCTGCCTGTCTGTGTCTGCCTCTCTGTGTCTGCCTCTCTGTGTCTGCCTCTCTGTGTCTGCCTCTCTGTGCCTGCCTCTCTGTGCCTGCCTCTCTGTGCCTGCCTCTCTGTGTCTGCCTCTCTGTGTCTGCCTCTCTGTGTCTGCCTCTCTGTGTCTGCCTCTCTGTGTCTGCCTCTCGGCGTCTGCCTCTCTGCGTCTGCCTCTCTGCGTCTGCCTCTCCGCGTCTGCCTGTCTGTGTCTGCCTGTCTGTGTCTGCCTGTTAGTATCTGCCTATCTGTGTGTGCCTTCGGTGTCTGCCTGACGCTGTCTGCCTGCCTGTCAGTGTCTGCCATCTGTGTCTGCATGTCAGTGTCTGCCTGTCAGTTTCTGCCTGTCAGTTTCTGCCTCTCAGTTTCTGCCTGTCAGTGTCTGCCTCTCTGTGTCTGCCTGTCTGTGTCTGTCTGTCTGTGTCTGCCTCTCTGCGTCTGCATCTCTGTGTCTGCCTCTCTGTGTCTGCCTCTCTGTGTCTGCCTCTCTGTGTCTGCCTCTCTGTGTCTGCCTGTCTGTGTCTGTCTGTCTGTGTCTGCCTCTCTGTGTCTGCCTCTCTGCGCCTGCCTCTCTGTGTCTGCCTCTCTGTGTCTGCCTCTCTGCATCTGCCTCTCTGCGTCTGCCTCTCTGCGTCTGCCTCTCTGTGTCTGCCTCTCTGTATCTGCCTCTCTGTGTCTGCCTCTCTGTATCTGCCTCTCTGCGTCTGCCTCTCTGTGTCTGCCTGTCTGTCTGCCTCTCTGCCTCTGCCTGTCAGTGTCTGTCTGTCTGTGTCTGCCTCTCTGTGCCAGCCTCTCTGTGTCTGCCTGTCAGTGTCTGCCTCTCTGTGTCTGCCTCTCTGTGCCTGCCTCTCTGTGTCTGCCTCTCTGCGTCTGCCTCTCTGCGTCTGCCTCTCTGTGTCTGCCTCTCTGTGTCTGCCTCTCTGTGTCTGCCTCTCTGTGCCTGCCTCTCTGTGCCTGCCTCTCTGCGTCTGCCTCTCTGCGTCTGCCTCTCTGCGTCTGCCTCTCTGCGTCTGCCTCTCTGCGTCTGCCTCTCTGCGTCTGCCTCTCTGTGTCTGCCTGTCTGCGTCTGCCTCTCTGTGTCTGCCTCTCTGTGTCTGCCTGTCAGTGTCTGCCTCTCTGTGTCTGCCTCTCTGTGTCAGCCTGTCAGTGTCTTCCTGTCTGCGTCTGCCTCTCTGCGTCTGCCTGTCTGCGTCTGCCTCTCTGCGTCTGCCTCTCTGCGTCTGCCTCTCTGCGTCTGCCTGTCAGTCATAGAGTCATAGATGTTTACAGCACGGAAACAGGCCCTTCGGCCCAGCTTGTTGATGCCGCCCAGTTTCTATCACTAAGCTGGTCCCACTTGCCCGCATTTGGCCCATATCCCTCTCTACCCACCCTGCCCATGGAACTGTCTGTTTTTTAAAGGACAAAATTGTACCCACCTCTACCACTGCCTCTGGCAGCTCGTTCCAGACACTCACCACCCTCTGTGTGAAGAAATGTCCCCTCTGGTCTCTTTTGTATCTCTCCCCTCTCACCTTGAACCTCTGCCCTCTACACATAGACATAGAACATACAGTGCAGAAGGAGGCCATTCGGCCCATCGAGTCTGCACCGACCCACTTAAGCCCTCACTTCCACCCTATCCCCATAACCCAATAACCCCTCCTAATCACTAAGGGCAATTTATCAAGGCCAATCCCCCTAACCTGCACGTCTTTGGACTTTTCTAGACTCCTCTACCTTTGGGAAAAGATGTTGACTATCTACCTTATCGATGTCCCTCATTATTTTATAGACCTCGATAAGATCACCCCTAAGCCTCCTACGCTCCAGGAAAAAAAGTTCCAGCCTCTCCTTATAACTCAGATTATCAAGTCCTGGTAGCATCCTCGTAAATCTCTTCTCACTCTTTCTAGTTTAACAATAGCCTTCCTATAATAGGGTGACCAGAACTGAACACATTATTCCATGTGTGGTCTTTGCAATGTCTGCTACAACTTCAACAAGACGCCCTAACTCCTGTATTCAATATTCTGACCAATCAAACCCATCTTGCTGAATGCCTCCTTCACCACCCTGTCCACCTGCGACTCCACCTCCAAGGAACTATGAACCTGTACCCCTCGATCTCTTTGTTCTGTAACTCTCCCCAACTCCCTACCATTAACTGAGTAGGTCCTGCCCCGATTCGATCGACCAAAATGCATCACCTCACATTTATCCAAATTAAACTCCATCTGCCATTCATCGGCCCACTGGCCCAATTGGTCAAGATCCTGTTGCAATCTTATAGAACCTTCACTGTCCGCTATGACACCAATCTTGGTGTTATCTGCAAAGTTACTAACCATGCCTCCTACATTCTCATCCAAATCAATAGTATATACAACAAATAACAGTGGAGCCAGCCCCGATCCCCGAGGCACACCGCTGCTCACAGGCCTCCAGTTTGAAAAATAACCCTCCACAACCACCCTTTAGCTTCGGTCGCCAAGACAATTTTGTATCCAATTGACTACTGCGCCCTGGATACCGTGAGATTTAACCTTTTGCAACAACCTACCATGCGGTACCTTGTCAAAGGCCTTGCTAAAGTCCATTTGGACAACGTCGACCGCACTGCCCTCATCTACCTTCTTGGTTACCCCTTCAAAAAACTCAAATTGGTGAGACATGACTTTCCCCTTACAAAGCCACGCTGACCTTCCCTAATTAGCCCTTGCCTGTCTAAATGCCTGTAGATCCTGTCCCTCAGAATACCTTTAACAACTTACCCACTACAGAAGTCAGGCTACCCGGTCTGTAATTCCCAGGCTTATCCCTACAGCTCTTCTTAAACAAGGGCACAACATTTGCAACCCTCCAATCTTCAGGCACTTCTCCTGTGACTGTCGATGAATTAAATATCTCAGCCAGGGGCTCGGCAATTTCCTCCCGAGCCTCCCACAACGTCCTGGGATACATTTCATCAGGTCCCGGGGATTTGTCTACCTTGATGAGCTTTAATACCTCCAGCACCTCCTTCTCTGTAATATGGACACTCCTCAAGACATCACTTTTATTTCCCCAATTTCCCTAACATTCGCGCCTTTTTCAACAGTAAATACTGACGAGGAATATTCATTTAGGACCTCTCCCATCCCTTGTGGATCTGCACATAGATGACCTTGTTTATCCTGAAGAGGCCCCACCCTGTCCCCAGTCACCCTTTTACCCAGTATGCATCTGGAAAAGCTCTTTGGATTTTCCTTTGCCGTATCTGCCAAGACAATCTCATGTCCCCTTTTTGCCCTCCTGATTTCTCTCTTAACTCTACTCCGACAAGCCCTATACTCTTCAAGGGATCCATTTGATCCCAGCTGCCTATGCATGCCATATAGAAGATAGAACTTACAGTGCAGAAGGAGGCCATTCGGCCTATCGAGTCTGCACCGGTTCTTGGAAAGAGCAGCAGACTCAAGCCCACATCTCCACCCCATCCCCATAACCCAGTAGCCCCACCTCACCTTTTTGGACACTAAGGGCAATTTATCACGGCCAATCCACCTAACCTGCACATCTTTAGACTGTGGGAGGAAACCGGAGCACCCGGAGGAAACCCACACAGACACGGGGAGAACGTGCAGACTCCGCACAGACAGCGACCCAAGACGGGAATCGAACCTGGGACCCTGGAGCTGTGAAGCCACAGTGCTAACCACTGTGCTACCGTGCTGCCTCCTTCCTTTTTGACGATGACCTCAATATCCCGAGTCTTCAAGGTTCCCTCCCTCTACCAGCCTTACCCTTCACTCTAAGAGGAATGTGCTCACCCTGAACCCTAGTTAACACCTTTTTGAAAGATTCCCACTTCCCAGCTGTCCCCTTGCCTGTAAATAGGCTCCCCCCCAATCAACTTCTGAAAGTTCCTGCCGAATACCCCCGAAATTGGCCTTGCCCCAATTTAATATTTTCACTTTTGGGCCAGAACTATCATTCTCCGGAGCTATCTTAAAACTAATGGAATTATGGTCGCTGGTCCCAAAGTGATCCCTCACTAACACTTCTGTCACCTGCCCCCTCCCCATTCGGCCCATCCACGTACTGAATGAGAAATTCCTCCTGAATACGCTCAACAAATTTCTCTCCATCCAAACCCCTGGTGCTATGGCTGTCCCAGTTAATGTTGGGAAAGTTTAAAGTCCCCAACTATTACCGCAGTGTCTGCCTGTCAGTGTCTGCCTGTCTGTGTCTGTCTGTCAGTGTCTGCCTGTCAGTGTCTGCCTGTCAGTGTCTGCCTGTCTGTGTCTGTCTGTCGGTGTCTGCCTGTCAGTGTCTGCCTGTCTGTGTCTGTATGTCAGTGTCTGCCTGTCTGTGTCTGTCAGTATCTTAGAACATAGAACATTACAGTGCAGTACAGGCCCTTCGGCCCTCGATGTTGCGCCGACCTGTGAAACCACTCGAAAGCCCATCTACACTATTCCCTTACCGTCCACATGTCTATCCAATGACCATTTGAATGCCCTTAGTGTTGGCGAGTCCACTACTGTTGCAGGCAGGGCATTCCACGCCCTTACTACTCTCTGGGTAAAGAACCTACCTCTGACATCTGTCCTATATCTATCTCCCCTCAATTTAAAGCCATGTCCCCTCGTGCTAGACATCACCATCCGAGGAAAAAGGCTCTCACTGTCCACCCTATCCAATCCTCTGATCATCTTGTATGCCTCAATTAAGTTACCTCTTAACCTTCTTCTCTCTAACAAAAACAGCCTCAAGTCCCTCAGCCTTCCTCATCAGGGGCGAAATTCCCCGGAAACGGCACGATATCCGCCGAATATGGCGCCCAAAACAGCGCAAATCAGACGGGCATCGCGCCGCCCCAAAGGTGCGGAGTGCTCCGCATCTTTGGGGGCCGAGCCCCAAAATTGAGGGGCTAGGTCGGCGCCGGACGAATTTCCGCCCTGCCAGCTGGTGGAAAAGGCCTTTGGTGCCCCGCCAGCTGGCACGGAAATGACATCTCCGGGCGGCGCATGCGCGGGAGCGTCAGCGGCCGCTGACAGCATTTCCACGCATGTGCAGTGGAGGGAGTCTCTTCCGCCTCCGCCATGGTGGAGACCGTGGCGGAGGTGGAAGGGAAAGAGTGCCCCCACGGCACAGGCCCGCCCGTGGATCGGTGGGCCCCGATCGCGGGCCAGGCCACCGTGGGGGCACCCCCTGGGCCTAGATCGCCCCGCGCCCCCCCCAGGACCCCGGAGCCCGCCCGCGCCGCCTTGTCCCGCCGGTAAGGTAGGTGGTCTAATTTACGCCGGCGGGACAGGCATTTTAGCGGCGGGACTTCGGCCCATCCGGGCCCGGCGGCGGGTCGGAGAATTTCGCCCAAGATCTTCCCTCCATAACAGGCAAGATTCTGGTAAATCTCCTCTGCACCCTTTCCAATGCTTCCACATCCTTTCTATAATGCGGCGACCAGAATTGCACGCAATACTCCAAATGCGGCCGCACCAGAGTTTTGTACAGCTGCAACATGACCTCCCGACTCCGGAACTCAATCCCTCTACCAATAAAAGCTAACACACCGTACGCCTTCTTAACAACCCTCTCAACCTGGGTGGCAACTTTCTGCCGTCTGTGTCTGCCTGTCTTCCAGTGTCTGCCTGTCTGTATCTGGTGCCTGTACCTGTCTTCAGTGTCTGTCTGCCTCTGCGCCTGCCTGTCTGTGTATGTGTCCAAATGCCCTCGTTAGTGACACTGGTCACCATTGGGTGCATGGAATATGTGCACCCTCATGGAGAACCCCACAGCCCACAGCGCTGAGAGAACTTCTCCTGTTGGTCGCGAGCTAGCTACGTTGAGGATGACCACCCTCAGCGAGGCTTACCTACTTGAGGAGGATCAGCTCAAGCACATTGGTGCAGGTTACACATTCCCAGCTGTGGAAGGGTGCGAAGCTGGTGTGGCCTTTGGTGGTCATGAACCATCTCGACAGCCAGTTGACTTCCTTCTCAAGGGTGTTAATGATCGAATGATGGTGCTTAAATTCCCTTTAGATGGCAACAGGCAAGTAACTCTCATTAGTGTGGATACCACTACCATCATAAAATGCATGAATAAAATATAACATCTCAAAGATGGGAATAGAGGGATACAGACCCCAGAAGTGTAGAAGATTTTAGTTTAGATGGGCAGCATGGTCGGCACAGGCTTAGAGGGCCGAAGGGCCTGTTCCTGTGCTGTACATTTCTTTGTTCTTTGCAGATGATACCAAATTAGGTGGGAGGGTGAATTGTGACGAGGATGCAGGGATCCTGCAGCATGATCTGGACAGGTTGGGCGAGTGGGCAAACCAATGGCAGATGCAGTATAATTTGGATACGTGTGAGGTTATTGACTTTGGAAGCAAAAACAGGAAGGCAGATTACTACCTGAATGATTGTAAATTGGGAGAGGGGAGTGTGCAGCGGGACCTGGGTGTCCTTGTGCACCAGTCGCTGAAGGTAAGCTGCAGGTACAGCAGGCGGTAAAGAAGGCTAATGGTACGTTGGCCTTCATTGCGAGAGGTTTCGAGTACAGGAGCAGGGATGTGTTGCTACAATTATACTGGGCCTTGGTGAGGCCACACCTGGAGTATTGTGGGCAGTTTTGGTCTCCTTCTCTGAGGAAGGATGTTCTTGCTCTCGAGGGAGAGCAGCGAAGGTTTACCAGACTGATTCTAGGGATGGAGGGACTGTCATGTGAGGAGAGATTGACGAGGTTAGGATTGTTCGCGCTGGAGTTCAGCAGAATGAGGAGGGAGGGATCTCATAGAGACGTATAAAATTCTAACAGGACCGGACAGGGTAGATGCAGGAAGGATGTTCCCGATGGTGGGTGTGTCCAGAACCAGGGGTCACAGTCTGAGGATTCAGGGTAAACCATTTCGGACAGAGATAAGGAGACATTTCTTCACACAAAGAGTGGTGAGCCTGTGGAATTCATCACCACAGGAAGTAGTTGATGCTAAAACTTTGAATATATTCAAGAGGCGGCTGGATATAACACTTGGGGAGAATGGGATCAAAGGCTATGGGGAGAAAGCAGGATTAGGTTGGATGATCAGCCATGATGGTGATGAATGGCGGAGCAGGCTCGATGGGCCAAAAGGCCTCCTCCTGCTCCTATCTTCTACATAGCTATGTATCTATGTATCACCATCCTGATGAATTTGAGGTTAAATTCACTGATGACCTCCACTTCTTGATTGGCACTATGCCAAAGCCAGACAAGAGAATCATTCTTAGTGACTTCGGTAAAAGTGTTGGTGCAGATCATCGGGCATGGGAGGGGGTTGTCAGATACAACAATGCTGCCAGTTATAACAGAAATGATCTCCTCTTGTCAAGGCCCTGTACAATTGTAACAACACATCCCTGCTTCTATACTCAAAACCTCTTGCTGAAAATCACGGCTGGGCATGAGATCTTAACCACCACCCAACAAGGGATCAGGCCATCTTGGACTGGATGTTGTGCAATGAGAAAGGATTAGTTGGCAATCTAGTTGTGAGAGAACCCTTGGGGAGGAGTGACCATAATATGGTAGAATTCTTTATCAAGGTGATTAGTGAGGTAGTTGATTCAGAGACCAGGGTCCTGAACTTTAATAAAGGTAACTATGATGGTACGAGGCATGAGCCTGCTATGGTGGACTGGGAAACATTACTGAAAGGAACACAACTGACGGAGTACTCTTCATCGTCCAGTACTTCCCCGGAGCGGAGAAACTGCGACATCTTCTTCGCAGCCTTCAACACGTCATTGATGAAGATGAACATCTTGCCAAGGTCACCCCCCCCCCCCCCACTTGCCTTCAAACAATCGCGCAACCTCAAACAACCCATTGTTTGCAGCAAACTACCCAGCCTTCAGAACAGCGACCACGACACCACACAACCCTGCCATGGTAATGTCTGCAAGACATGCCAGGTCATCGACATGGGTACCACCATTATACGTGAGAACACCACCCACCAGGTATGTGGTACATACCCGTGCGACTCGGCCAACGTTGTCTACCTCAAACGCTGCAGGAAAGGATGTCCCGAAGCGTGGTACATTGGCGAGACATTGCAGACGCTGAAACAACGGATGAACGGACAGCGCGCGACAATCGCCAGGCAGGAATGTTCCCTTCCAGTCGGGGAACACTTCAGCAGTCAAGGGCATTCAGCCTCTGATCTCCGGGTAAGCGTTCTCCAAGGCGGCCTTCAGGACACGCGACAACGCAGAATCGCCGAGCAGAAACTTATAGCCAAGTTCCGCACACATGAGTGCGGCCTCAACCGGGACCTGGGATTCATGTCGCATTACATTAATCCCCCACCATCTGGCCTGCGAAATCCTACCAACTGTCCTGGCTTGATACAATTCACACCTCTTTAACCTGGGGTTACCCCTATCTCCAGTCGCGCCGTCTGGACCTGTAAAGACTTATCATAGATTATCATAGAATTTACAGTGCAGAAGGAGGTCATTCGACCCATCGAGTCTGCACCGGCTCTTGGAAAGAGCACCCTACCCAAGGTCAACACCTCCACCCTATCGCCATAACCCAGTAACCCCACCCAACACTAAAGGGCAATTTTGGACACTAAGGGCAATTTATCATGGCCAATCCACCTAACCTGCACATCTTTGGACTGTGGGAGGAAACCGGAGCACCCGGAGGAAACCCACACAGACACGGGGAGGACGTGCAGACTCCACACAGACAGTGACCCAAGCCAGAATCGAACCTGGGACCCTGGAGCTGTGAAGCAATTGTGCTATCCACAATGCTACCGTGCTGCTAATTATCTGCAAAGACTCACATTCAAAGTATCGTATTCCTTCTGTGACTTTGTCTATATAAATGTTCCTGGAACCCACCTCTTCATTCACCTGAGGAAGGAGCAGCGCTCCGAAAGCTCGTGATTCGAAACAAACCTGTTAGACTTTAACATGGTGTTGTAAGACTTCTTACTGTGCTCACCCCAGTCCAATGCCGGCATCTCCACATCATTACTGAAAGGAAGTGCAGTGGACAGGCAATGACAGGCATTCAAGGAACATAACATAAGAACTAGGAGCAGGAGTCGGCCATCTGGCCCCTCGAGCCTGCTCCGCCATTCAATGAGATCATGGCTGATCTTTTGTGGACTCAGCCCCACTTTCCGGCCCGAACACCATAACCCTTAATCCCTTTATTCTTCAAAAAACTATCTGTCTTTATCTTAAAAACTTTTAATGAAGGAGCCTCTACTGCTTCACTGAGCAAGGAATTCCATAGACTCATAACCTTTTGGGTGAAGAAGTTCCTCCTAAACTCAGTCCTAAATCTACTTCCCCTTATTTTGAGGCTATGCCCCCTAGTTCTGCTTTCACCCGCCAGTGGAAATAACCTGCCCGCATCTATCCCATCTATTCCCTTCATAATTTTATATGTTTCTATAAGGTCCCCCCTCATCCTTCTAAATTCCAATGAGTACAGTCCCAGTCTACTCAACCTCTCCTCGTAATCCAACCCCTTCAGCTCTGGGATTAACCTAGTGAATCTCCTCTGCACACCCTCCAGTGCCAGTACGTCCTTTCTCAGGTAAGGAGCCCAAAACTGAACACAATACTCCAGGTGTGGCCTCACTAACACCTTATACAGTTGCAGCATAACCTCCCTAGTCTTAAACTGCATCCCTCTAGCAATGAAGGACAAAACTCCATTCGCCTTCTTAATCACCTGTTGCACCTGTAAACCAACTTTTTGCGACTCATGCACTAGCACACCCAGGTCTCTCTGCACAGCAGCATGTTTTAATATTTTATCATTTAAATAATAATCCCTTTTGCTGTTATTCCTACCAAAATCGATAACCTCACATTTGTCAACATTATATTCCATCTGCCAGACCCTAGCCCATTCACTTAGCCTATCCAAATCCCTCTGCAGACTTCCAGTATCCTCTGCTCTTTTTGCTTTACCACTTATCTTAGTGTCGTCTGCAAACTTGGACACATTGCACTTGGTCCCCAACTCCAAATCATCTATGTAAATTGTGAACAGTTGTGGGCCCAACACTGATCCCTGAGGGACACCACTAGCTACTGATTGCCAACCAGAGAAACACCCATTAATCCCCACTCTTTGCTTTCTCTTAATTAACCAATCCTCTATCCATGCTATTACTTTACCCTTAACGCCATGCATATTTATCTTATGCAGCAACCTTTTGTGTGGCACCTTGTCAAAAGCTTTCTGGAAATCCAGATATACCACATCCATTGGCTCCACGTTATCTACCGCACTGGTAATTCCAAAATTTCCACTAAATTAGTTAGGCATAACCTGCCCTTTTGAACCCATGCTGCGTCTGTCCAATGGAACGAATAGGTGAACTCCAAAAGTTTGTCATGTGAGTGTACCTTTAAGAAATGGATGTTTAAGCAATGTACCTTTAAGAAATGGAGCTGATCATATTCCTGAAGTGATGTCAGAGGGTGGGGGGCAGCTGAGCTCATTTCTGCTTTTGAGTTTCAGTTTGAGAAGGCAGCTGGGAGTGTCTGTGTGTTTTGCTGAGAGCTGCAGGAACACAGAGCTGGTCTGTTGATTTCTGCAATCCAAAGACTATAAATATATTGAATGTAACCTAATGTGCTCCTATTTCTGAAGGTTTGAAGTCTTTTGTATATTTAAAGGAACAGTTTGAAGGATTATTTAGTGTTGTAGTCTTTTGGGGTTATCTTTGAAGTAATGGGTGTTAAGATATTCAATGTTTGTTTTAAAAGGTTAACTTGAGTTCATAGAATAAACATTGTTTTGTTTTAAAAACCACGTGTCCATTTCTGCTGTATCACATAAGAACATAAGAATTAGGAACAGAAGTCGGCCAATTTTAGGCACACAATCGATAACCTCACATTTGTCAACATTATATTCCATCTGCCCATTCACTTAAACTATCCAAATCCCTCTGCAGACTTCCAGTATCCTCTGCACTTTTTGCTTTACCACTAATTTTAGTTAGAGATACAGAACCCCAAAGAGTTTCATGGAGTTCAACCGACCCACAACTTTTAATAGATTGTGGTGTGGGAATCACACCTGGAGAGTACGCCGTGTGCTTCCCACACCACAATCTATTAAAAGTTGTGGGTCGGTTGAACTCCATGAAACTCTTTGGGGTTCTGTAAACCCGGACCCATAACAATTGGGGGCTCGAGGGGGATAAAAGTCTATCGATTGGATTGGCTTAACGAACTGAAAGACAGTGAGAGGTGAGCATGTTGTGGTTGCTTTTCAGGTGTGGTATATTAGTTTAAGTGGGGGGGGGGGGTGTTGTGGACAATGGCTCTTTCAGAGACTCAGGAGGTTTTGGGGGTGGACATGGTAACACGCAATACCTTACGGACAGAGACTAAAAGCAGACTGTTAGATTTGGCAAAAGCATTGCAATTAACATTGCCTGGCAAAATGCGAAAAGATGAGGTACTTACCACGGTAGCTGAGCATTTAATTTTGCCTGAGATACATTCTGACTCATTAGAAATGGCAAAGGTCCAGTTGCAGATTAACCCATTTGAACATGAAAAAGAATTAAAGCAGCTTGAATATGCAATGAGAGAAAAAGAAAAGGAGAGAGAAGAAAGAAACAAAGAAAGAGATAGCAAGGAAAGGGAAAAAGAGAGAGTTTGAACTTCATAAAATGGCTGTGAAACATGAAAATCAGTTAAAATTGGCAGACGCAAAGGGAAACATACAGTTGGATGAGATGGATGAGGATAGTGAGACAGAGCGTCATAGTCAAAGACGTGGGGGGGATCTATTCAAATATGTCCAAGCATTGCCAAGGTTTGACGAGGAGGTAGAAGCCTTTTTCATTTCATTTGAGAAGGTAGCTAAACAAATGAAATGGCCACAGGACATGTGGGTGTTACTGATTCAAACAAAGCTGATAGGTAGAGCTAGTGAAGTGTTTGCATCACTACCGGAGGAGGTATCTGGAACGTATGAGGAGGTGAAAAAACCCATCTTAGGTGCATATGAGCTAGTGCCTGAAGCTTACAGACAAAGGTTTAGAAATTTAAGGAAATAATTTGGTCAAACATACATGGAGTTTGAAAGGCTCAAACAGAGTAATTTTGATAGGTGGGTAAGGGCTTTGAAAATAGACCAAACGTATCAAGCTCTCAGAGAAATTATACTTTTGGAGGAGTTTAAAACTTCAATTCCTGATGTAGTGAGAACTCATGTGGAAGAGCAGAGGGTTAAAACTGCGAGATTAGCAGCAGAAATGGCAGATGATTATGAATTAGTTCATAAATCAAAGTTTGGTTTCCGACATCAATTTCAGCCTGTGAGGGATAGAAACTGGGGAAAAGAGAAATACTCAAGTGGTAACGATAAAGGTGATCTGATGGGAGATAATAAAGAGAGAGTACCTCAGATTAAAAAAGAAATCCAGGAGGGTGGAAAAGAAATGAAAAGTTTCAAATGTTTTCACTGTAATAAACTAGGCCATGTAAAGTCACAGTGTTGGTGGTTGAAGAAAAGCACTGGGAAGGCTGATGTGGTAAAACAGGATAAGACAGTGGGGTTTGTTAGAGTGGTAAAGGAAAGCCCAAGGGAAGCGAAGGAGATGCAAAAGATTGTACAGCCTGTTCAAGAGGTGATTGATAAGAAGGTGCCAGATCTCTTTCAAGAATTTACTTGTGTGGGTAAAGTTTACTCATGTGTATCAGGAGGAGCAGGTAAAGAAGTCACAGTTTTAAGATATACAGGAGCTAGTCAATCTTTAATGGTAAGAGATGAGGAATTATGTAGTTTGGGAAGAATGTTGCTAGAAAAGGTGGTAATATGTGGAATTCAGGATGAGAGGAGTAGCGTTCCATTATATAAGGTAAGGTTGGAAAGTCCAGTGAAGAGTGGTGAAGTGGTAGTCGGAGTAATAGAGAAACTATTTTGTCCAGGAATATAGTTTATCTTGGGTAATGATATAGCTGGATCGCAAGTGGGAGTGATGCCTACTGTGGTTTATAAGCCAGTGGAAAATCAGACAACTGACGTGTTGAAGGACGAATATCCTGGGATTTTTCTGGATTGTGTCGTAACAAGGTCGCAAAGTCACAGGTTAAGTCAAGAGGAGAAATCAAAGAGTGAAGATGAAGTTGAAGTGCAATTATCAGAAATGATTTTCGATCAGATGGTTGGAAAAAGAACAAGAACAGGTGGAGGATGAGGTGGATATTTTTAGTTCAGGAAAATTGGCGGAGTTACAACAGAAAGATGTAGAAATAAAATGGATGTATCAGAAAGCATACACGGAAGAGGAATCTGAGTGTATACCAGAGTGTTATTACCGTAAAAGTAATGTCTTGATAAGAAAATGGAGACCTTTACATATGCAGGCGAATGAAAAGTGGGCAGAGGTTTATCAAGTAGTATTGCCGGTAGGGTATAGAAAGGAGGTGTTGCGAGTGGCGCATGAGGTACCAGTGGGAGGTCATTTGGGGAAAAGGAAAACTCAAGCTAAAATCCAGAAACATGTTTATTGGCCTGGACTACATAAAGATGTAGTTAAATTTTGTCGATCATGTCACACATGTCAAGTGATCGGGAAACCTCAAGCAATGATAAAACCAGCGCCCTTAATACCCATTCCAGCATTTGAGGAACCTTTTACAAGGGTCCTAATTGATTGTGTCGGACCGCTTCCTGAAACAAAAAGTGGGAATCAATATCTTTTGACTATAATGGATGTGTCTACTAGTTTTCCAGAGGCCATTCCAGTACGTAATATTACAGCTAAAAAGATTGTGGAGGAGTTACTTAAATTCTTTACTAGATATGGACTACCCACAGAAATACAATCGGATCAAGGATCAAATTTTACCTCAAAGTATTCAAAGAAGTTATGGATAGCTTAGGAATAAAACAATTTAAATCAGCTGCGTACCATCCAGAATCGTTAGAAAGGTGGCATCAGACATTAAAGACAATGTTGAGGGCTTATTGTCAAGATTATCCAGAGGATTGGGATAAAGGAATTCCATTCGTACTGTTTGCAATTAGGGATGCACCTATTGAGTCAACCAAATTTAGTCCTTTTGAACTACTTTTTGGACATGAGGTAAGAGGACCACTTAAATTGATTTTTTAAAATTGGTGGGTGAGAAATCGGAAATTACATTCTTGGATTACGTTTCAAATTTTAGGGAACGATTAAATAGAGCAGGTGAATTGGCTAGACAACATTTGAAAGTTTCACAAAATGTGATGAAACGAGTAGCGGACAAGAAATCCAAAGTTCGTAGTTTTGCCAGGGGAGATAAAGTTTTAGTGTTGTTACCAGTGGTAGGGGAGCCTTTAAAAGCTAGGGTTTTGTGGACTGTATCAGATTGAAATTAAATTCAGTGAGGTGAATTATGTGGTAAAAACACCAGATAGAAGGAAGACTCACCGAGTGTGTCATGTGAATATGCTTAAAAGGTACTTTGAAAGGGAAGGAGAGAAAAAGGAGGTTTTAATGATTCTAACTCAAAGTGACGAACCAAATCCAGATGACTGTGAATTTGACATACCTCAAATTAAATTGGAAAATGAGGATGTTCTTAAAAATTGGGATGAATTGTTAAGTTAGTTTTCAGCCAGACATGGAAAGAACATTTGAAACATCTGCTGGAGTTATTCGATTGACTTCAGGAGGCGGGTTTGGTGATAAACCGAGCCAAAAGTGAATTTGGAAAAGTCAAAATCACTTTCCTTTGCCATACAATCGGACAGGGTTGATTGGTCCCACGGGATGTGAGAACAAAAGTTATTGGGGTTTCCAATAGCCTTGACACGACGGGAAATAATTTGATTTCTTGGCATGAGTGGATTTGATCGAACATTTGTGCAAGAGTTTTGTAGCGTGGTTGCTCCACTGATGGACTTGCTGAAGAAACGTTAAAAAATTTCAATGGACAGCGGAGTTTCAACAGGCATTTGACTGCCTGAAAGCTGTGGTAACCGATGCTCCTGTATTGGAGAATTGCAAGGGACTCTGTGATCAGATTGAACTGAAGTATCTAACTTTAAAGAGAAATGCCGAGGCATAGAGGAATTGATAGATCATGCAGAGACCTTCTTGTTCAAAGAGACGGTCAATCGAGAAGGATTTTGGTTGGAGGGAGAAGAACGGAAAAAAAAAAAATGGACTATATTATTATACCTGTTTGCGTGTGTTATTTTTTTTGAACCGGTAAAGTGTTTTTACTGTGTGCATTTCTTAATTGATGGTGCAAAGGTGAAAAATTAAACCATCTTGAAGTTGATGGGTTTTTTTTTCTTGGGGGGAGGTGTCATGTGAGAGTACCTTTAAGAAATGGATGTTTAAGCAATGTACCTTTAAGAAATGGAGCTGATCATATTACTGAAGAGATGTCAGAGGGTGGGGGGAGCTGAGCTCACTTCTGCTTTTTGAGTTTCAGTTTGAGAAGGCAGCTGGGAGTGTCTGTGTGTTTTGCTGTGAGCTGCATGAAGAAACACAGAGCTGATCTGTTGATTTCTGCAATCCAAAGACTATAAATATATTGAATGTAACCTAATGTGCTCCTATTTTTGAAGGTTTGAAGTCTTTTGGATGTTTAAAGGAACAGTTTGAAGGATTATTTAGTGTTGTAGTCTTTTGGGGTTATCTTTGAAGTAATGGGTGTTAAGATATTCAATGTGTGTTTTAAAAGGTTAACTTGAGTTCATAGAATAAACATTGTTTTGTTTTAAAAACCACTTGTCCATTTCTGCTGTATCACATCTGGAGAGTCAAGAGGAGGTTCACAAGAATGATCCCTGGAATGAAGAGCTTGTCGTATGAGGAACAGTTGAGGACTCTGGGTCTGTACTCGTTGGAGTTTAGAAGGATGAGGGGGGATCTTATTGAAACTTACAGGATACTGCGAGGCCTGGATAGAGTGGACGTGGAGAGGATGTTTCCACTTGTAGGAAAAACTAGAACCAGAGGACACCATCTCAGACTAAAGGGACGATCCTTTAAAACAGAGATGAGGAGAAATTTCTTCAGCCAGAGGGTGGTGAATCTGTGGAACTCTTTGCCGCAGAAGGCTGTGGAGGCCAAATCACTGAGTGTCTTTAAGACAGAGATAGATAGGTTCTTGATTAATAAGGGGATCAGGGGTTATGGGGAGAAGGCAGGAGAATGGGGATGAGAAAATATCAGCCATGATTGAATGGCGGAGCAGACTCGATGGGCCGAGTGGCTTAATTCTGCTCCTATGTCTTATGGTCTTATGGACACGCCGGTGTATCTGTTATTCTATATATAAACCACCCTGAACCCCTCGATTAGATTCCAGTCTGTAACTCACTCCCGGGTATCTGTTATTCTATATATAAACCACCCTGAACCCCTCGATTAGATTCCAGTCTGTAACTCACTCCCGGGTATCTGTTATTCTATATATAAACCACCCTGACCCCTCAATTAGATTCCAGACTGCAACTCACTCCCGGGTATCTGTTATTCTATATATAAACCACCCTGACCCCTCAATTAGATTCCAGACTGCAACTCACTCCCGGGTATCTGTTATTCTATATATAAACCACCCCGAACCCCTCGATTAGATTCCAGTCTGTAACTCACACCCGTGTATCTGTTATTCTATATATAAACCACCCTGAACCCTTCGATTAGATTCCAGTCTGTAACTCACTCCCGGGTATCTGTTATTCTATATATAAACCACCCTGAACACCTCGATTAGATTCCAGTCTGTAACTCACTCCCGGGTATCTGTTATTCTATATATAAACCACCCTGAACCCCTCAATTAGATTCCAGTCTGTAACTCACTCCCGGGTATCTGTTATTCTATATATAAACCACCCTGAACCCCTCGATTAGATTCCAGTCTGTAACACATCCCCGGGTATCTGTCATTCTATATATAAACCACCCCGAACCCCTCGATTAGATTCCAGTCTGTAACTCACCCCCGGGTATCTCTTATTCTATATATATACCACCCTGAACCCCTCGATTAGATTCCAGTCTGTAACTCACTCCCGGGTATCTGTTATTCTATATATAACCACCCTGAACCCCTCGATTAGATTCCAGTCTGTAACTCACTCCCGGGTATCTGTTATTCTATATATAAACAACCCTGAACCTCTCGATTAGATTCCAGTCTGTAACTCACTCACGGGTATCTGTTATTCTATATATAAACCACTCCGAGCCCGAGATGAGATTTCAGTCTGTAACTTACTCCCGGGTATCTGTTATTCTGTATATAAACCACCCTGAACCCCTCGATTAGATTCCAGTCTGTAACTCACTCACGGGTATCTGTTATTCTATTTAAAAACCACCCTGAACCCCTCGATTAGATTCCAGTCTGTAACTCACTCCCGGGTATCTGTTATTCTCTATATAAACCACCCTGAACCCCTCGATTAGATTCCAGTCTGTAACTCACTCCCAGGTATCTGTTATTCTCTATATAAACCACCCTGAACCCCTCGATTAGATTCCAGTCTGTAACTCACTCCCGGGTATCTGTTATTCTCTATATAAACCACCCTGAACCCCTCGATTAGATTCCAGTCTGTAACTCACTCCCGGGTATCTGTTATTCTATATATAAACCACCCCGAACCCCTCGATTAGATTCCAGTCTGTAACTCACTCCCGGGTATCTGTTATTCTCTATATAAACCACCCTAAACCCCTCGATTAGATTCCAGTCTGTAACTCACTCCCGGGTATCTGTTATTCTCTATATAAACCACCCTGAACCCCACGATTAGATTCCAGTCTGTAACTCACTCCCGGGTATCTGTTATTCTATATATAAACCACCCTGAACCGCTCGATTAGATTCCAGACTGCAACTCACTCCCGGGTATCTGTTATTCTATATATAAACCACCGCGAACCCCTCGATTAGATTCCAGTCTGTAACTCACTCCCGGGTTTCTGTTATTCTCTATATAAACCACCCTGAACCCCTCGATTAGATTCCAGTCTGTAACTCACTCCCGGGTATCTGTTATTCTCTATATTAACCCCCCCGAACCCCTCGATTAGATTCCAGTGTGTAACTCACACCCGGGTATCTGTTATTCTCTATATAAACAACCCCGAACCCATCCATTAGATTCCAGTCTGTAACTCACTCCCGGGTATCTGTTATTCTATATATAAACCACTCCGAACCCCTCGATTAGATTCCAGTCTGTAACTCACTCCCGGGTATCTGTTACTCCATATATAAACCACCCCGAACCCCTCGATTAGATTCCAGTCTGTAACTCACTCCCGGGTATCTGTTATTCTATATATAAACCACCCCGACCCCTCGATTAGATTCCAGTCTGTAACTCACCCCCGGGTATCTGTTATTCTATATGTAAACAACCCTGACCCCTCGATTAGACTCCAGTCTGTAACTCACTCCCGGGTATCTGTTATTCTATATATAAACCACTCCGAGCCCGAGATTAGATTTCAGTCTGTAACTTACTCCCGGGTATCTGTTATTCTATATATAAACCACCCTGAACCCCTCGATTAGATTCCAGTCTGTAACTCACTCGCGGGTATCTGTTATTCTATATATAAACCACCCTGAACCCCTCGATTAGATTCCAGTCTGTAACTCACTCGCGGGTATCTGTTATTCTATATATAAACCACCCTGAACCCCTCGATTAGATTCCAGTCTGTAATACACCCCCGGATATCTGTTATTCTATATATAAACCACCCTGACCCCTTGATTAGATTCCAGTCTGTAACACCCGGGTATCTGTTATTCTATATATAAACCACCCCGAACCCTTCGATTAGATTCCAGTCTGTAACTCACACCCAGGTATCTGTTATTCTATATATAAACCACCCCGAGCCCTCCATTAAATTCCAGTCTGTAACTCACTCCCGGGTATCTGTTATTCTCTATATAAACCACCCTGAACCCCTCGATTAGATGCTAGTCTGTAACTCACTCCCGGGCATCTGTTATTCTATATATAACCACCCTGAACCCCTCGATTAGATTCCAGACCGCAACTCACTCCTTGGTATCTGTTATTCTCTATATAAACCACCCCGAACCCCTCGCTTAGATTCCAGTGTGTAACTCACTCCCGGGTATCTGTTATTCTATATATAAACCACCCTGAACCCCTCGGTTAGATTCCAGTCTGTAACTCACTCCCGGGTGTCTGTTATTCTATATATAAACCACCCTGAACCCCTCGATTAGATTCCAGTCTGTAACTCACTCCCGGGTGTCTGTTATTCTATATATAAACCACCCTGAACCCCTCGATTAGATTCCAGTCTGTAACTCACTCCCGGGTATCTGTTATTCTTTATATAAACCACACTGAACCCCTCGATTAGATTCCAGTCTGTAACTCACTCCCGGGTATCTGTTATTCTATATATAAACCACCCCGAACCCCTCGATTAGATTCCAGTCAGTAACTCACTCCCGGGTATCTGTTATTCTATATATAAACCACCCTGACCCCTTGATTAGATTCCAGTCTGTAACACCCGGGTATCTGTTATTCTATATATAAACCACCCCGAACCCTTCGATTAGATTCCAGTCTGTAACTCACACCCAGGTATCTGTTATTCTATATATAAACCACCCCGAGCCCTCCATTAAATTCCAGTCTGTAACTCACTCCCGGGTATCTGTTATTCTCTATATAAACCACCCTGAACCCCTCGATTAGATGCTAGTCTGTAACTCACTCCCGGGCATCTGTTATTCTATATATAACCACCCTGAACCCCTCGATTAGATTCCAGACCGCAACTCACTCCTTGGTATCTGTTATTCTCTATATAAACCACCCCGAACCCCTCGCTTAGATTCCAGTGTGTAACTCACTCCCGGGTATCTGTTATTCTATATATAAACCACCCTGAACCCCTCGGTTAGATTCCAGTCTGTAACTCACTCCCGGGTGTCTGTTATTCTATATATAAACCACCCTGAACCCCTCGATTAGATTCCAGTCTGTAACTCACTCCCGGGTGTCTGTTATTCTATATATAAACCACCCTGAACCCCTCGATTAGATTCCAGTCTGTAACTCACTCCCGGGTATCTGTTATTCTTTATATAAACCACACTGAACCCCTCGATTAGATTCCAGTCTGTAACTCACTCCCGGGTATCTGTTATTCTATATATAAACCACGCCGAACCCTCGATTAGATTCCAGTCTGTAACTCACTCCCGGGTATCTGTTATTCTATATATAAACCACCCTGAACCCCTCGATTAGATTCCAGTCTGTAACTCACTCCCGGGCATCTGTTATTCTATATATAAACCAGCCCGACACTCGATTAGATTCCAGTGTGTAACTCACTCCCGGGTATCTGTTATTATATATATAAACCACCCTGAACCCCTCGATTAGATTCAAGTCTGTAACTCACTCCCGGGTGTCTGCTATTCTATATATAAACCACCCTGAACCCCTCGATTAGATTCCAGTCTGTAACTCACTCCCGGGTGTCTGTTATTCTATATATAAACCACCCTGAACCCCTCGATTAGATTCCAGTCTGTAACTCACTCCCGGGAATCTGTTATTCTATATATAAACAACCCCGAACCCATCCATTAGTTTCCAGTCTGTAACTCACTCCCGGGTATCTGTTACTCTATATATAAACCACCCCGAACCCCTCGATTAGATTCCAGTCTGTAACTCACTCCCGAGTATCTGTTATTCTATATATAAACCACCCTGAACACCTCGATTAGATTCCAGTCTGTAACTCACTCCCGAGTATCTGTTATTCTATATATAAACCACCCTGAACCCCTCGATTAGATTCCAGTCTGTAACTCACTCCCGGGAATCTGTTATTCTATATATAAACAACCCCGAACCCATCCATTAGTTTCCAGTCTGTAACTCACTCCCGGGTATCTGTTACTCTATATATAAACCACCCCGAACCCCTCGATTAGATTCCAGTGTGTAACTCACTCCCGGGTACCTGTTATTCTATATATAAACCACCCTGAACCCCTCGATTAGATTCCAGCCTGTAACTCACTCCCGGGAATCTGTCATTCTATATATAAACCACCCTGACCCCTCAATTAGATTCCTGTCTGTAACTCACTCCCGGGTATCTGTTACTCTATATATAAACCACCCCGAACCCCTCGATTAGATTCCAGTCTGTAACTCACTCCCGGGTATCTGTTATTCTATATATAAACCACCCCGAACCCCTCGATTAGATTCCAGTCTGTAACTCACTCCCGGGTATCTGTTATTCTATATATAAACCACCACGACCCCTCGATTAGATTCCAGTCTGTAACTCACCCCCGGGTATGTGTTATTCTATATATAAACCACCCTGACCCCTCAATTAGATTCCAGTCTGGAACTCCCGGGTATCTGTTATTCGAGATATAAACCACTCCGAGCCCTCCATTAAATTCCAGTCTGTCACTCACTCCCGGGTATCTGTTATTCTATATATAAACAACTCTGACCCCCCGATTAGACTCCAGTCTGTAACTCACTACCGGGTATCTGTTATTCTATATATAAACCACTCCGAGCCCGAGATTAGATTTCAGTCTGTAACTTACTCCCGGGCATCTGTTATTCTCTATATAAACCACCCTGAACCCCTCGATTAGATTCCAGTCTGTAACACACTCGCGGGTATCTGTTATTCTATATATGAACCACCCTGAACCCCTCGATTAGATTCCAGTCTGTAACTCACTCCCGGGTATCCGTTATTCTATATATAAACCACCCTGACCCCTTAATTAGATTCCAGTCTGTAACTCCCGGGTATCTGTTATTCGAGATATAAACCACTCCGAGCCCTCCATTAAATTCCAGTCTGTAACTCACTCCCGGGTATCTGTTATTCTCTATATAAACCACCCTGAACCCCTCGATTAGATGCTAGTCTGTAACTCACTCCCGGGCATCTGTTATTCTATATATAAACCACCCTGAACCCCTCGATTAGATTCCAGACTGCAACTCACTCCTTGGTATCTGTTATTCTCTATATAAACCACCCCGAACCCCTCGCTTAGATTCCAGTCTGTAACTCACTCTCGGGTAACTGTTATTCTATATATAACCACCCTGAACCCCTCGATTAGATTCCAGTCTGTACCTCACTCCTTGGTAACTGTTATTCTCTATATAAACCACTCCGATCTCCTCGATTAGATTCCAGTGTGTAACTCACTCCCGGGTATCTGTTATTCTATATATAAACCACCCTGAACCCCTCGGTTAGATTCCAGTCTGTAACTCACTCCCGGGAATCTGTTATTCTATATATAAACAACCCCGAACCCCTCTATTAGATTCCAGTCTGTAACTCACTCCCAGTATCTGTTATTCTATATATAAACCACCCTGAACCCCTCGATTAGATTCCAGTCTGTAACTCACTCCCGGGTGTCTGTTATTCTATATATAAACCACCCTGAACCCCTCGATTAGATTCCAGTCTGTAACTCACTCCCGGGTGTCTGTTATTCTATATAGAAACCACCCTGAACCCCTCGATTAGATTCCAGTCTGTAACTCACTCCCGGGTATCTGTTATTCTATATATAAACCACCCTGAACCCCTCGATTAGATTCCAGTCTGTAACTCACTCCCGGGTATCTGTTATTCTATATATAAACCACCCCGAACCCTCGATTAGATTCCAGTCTGTAACTCACTCCCGGGTATCTGTTATTCTATATATAAACCACCCTGAACCCCTCGATTAGATTCCAGTCTGTAACTCACTCCCGGGTATCTGTTATTCTATATATAAACCAGCCCGACCCTCGATTAGATTCCAGTGTGTAACTCACTCCCGGGTATCTGTTATTCTCTATATAAACCACCCTGAACCCCTCGAATAGATTCCAGTCTGTAACTCACACCCGGGTATCTGTTATTCTATATATAAACCACTCCGAACCCCTCGATTAGATTCCAGTCTGTAACTCACTCCCGGGTATCTGTTATTCTATATATAAACCACCCTGAACGCCTCGATTAGATTCCAGTCTGTAACTCACTCCCGGGTATCTGTTATTCTATATATAAACCACCCTGAACGCCTCGATTAGATTCCAGTCTGTAACTCACACCCGGGTATCTGTTATTCTATATATAAACCACTCCGAACCCCTCGATTAGATTCCAGTCTGTAACTCACTCCCGGGTATCTGTTATTCTATATATAAACCACCCTGAACGCCTCGATTAGATTCCAGTCTGTAACTCACACCCGGGTATCTGTTATTCTATATATAAACGACTCCGAACCCCTCGATTAGATTCCAGTCTGTAACTCACTCCCGGGTATCTGTTATTCTATATATAAACCACCCTGAACGCCTCGATTAGATTCCAGTCTGTAACTCACTCCCGGGTATCTGTTATTCTCTATATAAACCACCCTGAACCCCTCGATTAGATTCCAGTCTGTAACTCACTCCCGGGTATCTGTTATTCTCTATATAAACCACCCTGAACCCCTCGATTAGATTCCAGTCTGTAACTCACTCCCGGGTATCTGTTATTCTCTATATAAACCACCCTGAACCCCTCGATTAGATTCCAGCCTGTAACTCACTCCCGGGTATCTGTTATTCTCTATATAAACCACCCTGAACCCCTCGATTAGATTCCAGTCTGTAACTCACTCCCGGGTATCTGTTATTCTCTATATAAACCACCCCAAACCCCTCGATTAGATTCCAGTCTGTAACTCACTCCCGGGTATCTGTTGTTCTATATATAAACCACCCTGAACCCCTCGATTAGATTCCAGTCTGTAACTCACTCCCGGGTATCTGTTATTCTCTATATAAACCACCCTGAACCCCTCGATTAGATTCCAGACTGTATCTCACTCCCGGGTATCTGTTCTTCTATATATAAACCATCCTGAACCCCTCGATTAGATTCCAGTCTGTAACTCACTCCCGGGTATCTGTTATTCTATATATAAACCACCCGAACCCATCCATTAGATTCCAGTCTGTAACTCACTCCCGGGTATCTGTTATTCTATATATAAACCACCCTGAACCCCTCGATTAGATTCCAGTCTGTAACTCACTCCCGGGTATCTGTTATTCTATATATAAACCACCCCGACCCTCGATTAGATTCCAGTCTGTAACTCCCGGGTATCTGTTATTCTATATATAAACCACCCCGAACCCCTCGATTAGATTCCAGTCTGTAACTCACTCCCGGGTATCTGTTATTCTATATATAAACAACCCTGAACCCCTCGATTAGATTCCAGACTGTAACTCACTCCCGGGTATCTGTTATTCTATATATAAACCACCCCGAACCCCTCGATTAGATTCCAGTCTGTAACTCCCGGGTATCTGTTATTCTCTATATAAACCACCCCGAACCCCTCGATTAGATTCCAGTCTGTAACTCACTCCCTGGCATCTGTTATTCTATTTTTAAACCACCCTGAACCCCTCTATTAGATTCCAGTCTGTAACTCACTCCCGGGTATCTGTTATTCTATATATGAACCACCCTGAACCCCTCGATTAGATTCCAGTCTGTAACTCACTCCCGGGTATCTGTTATTCTATATATAAACCACCCCGAACCCCTCGATTAGATTCCAGTCTGTAACTCATTCCCGGGTATCTGTTACTCTGTATATAAGCCACCCTGAACCCCTCGATTAGATTCCAGTCTGTAACTCACTCCCGGGTGTCTGTTATTCTATATATAAACCACCCCGAACCCCTCGATTAGATTCCAGTGTGTAACTCACTCCCGGGTGTCTGTTATTCTGTATATAAACCACCCCGAACCCCTCGATTAGATTCCAGTCTGTAACTCACCCCCGGGTATCTGTTATTCTATATATAAACCACCCTGAACCCCTCGATTAGATTCCAGTCTGTAACTCACTCCCGGGTATCTGTTAGTCTATATATAAACCACCCCGACCCCTCGATTAGATTCCAGTGTGTAACTCACTCCCGGGTATCTGTTATTCTATATATAAACCACCCTGACCCCTTGATTAGATTCCAGTCTGTAATTCACTCCCGGGTATCTGTTATTCTATATATAAACCACCCCGAACCTCTCGATTAGATTCCAGTCTGTAACTCACTCCCGGGTATCTGTTATTCTATATATAAACCACCCTGAACGCCTCGATTAGATTCCAGTCTGTAACTCACTCCCGGGTTTCTGTTATTCTATATATAAACCACCCCGAACCCTCGATTAGATTCCAGTCTGTAACTCACTCCCGGGTATCTGTTATTCTATATATAAACCACCCTGAACCCCTCGATTAGATTCCAGTCTGTAACTCACTCCCGGGTATCTGTTATTCTATATATAAACCAGCCCGACCCTCGATTAGATTCCAGTGTGTAACTCACTCCCGGGTATCTGTTATTCTCTATATAAACCACCCTGAACCCCTCGAATAGATTCCAGTCTGTAACTCACACCCGGGTATCTGTTATTCTATATATAAACCACTCCGAACCCCTCGATTAGATTCCAGTCTGTAACTCACTCCCGGGTATCTGTTATTCTATATATAAACCACCCTGAATGCCTCGATTAGATTCCAGTCTGTAACTCACTCCCGGGTATCTGTTATTCTATATATAAACCAGCCCGACCCTCGATTAGATTCCAGTGTGTAACTCACTCCCGGGTATCTGTTATTCTCTATATAAACCACCCTGAACCCCTCGAATAGATTCCAGTCTGTAACTCACACCCGGGTATCTGTTATTCTATATATAAACCACTCCGAACCCCTCGATTAGATTCCAGTCTGTAACTCACTCCCGGGTATCTGTTATTCTATATATAAACCACCCTGAACGCCTCGATTAGATTCCAGTCTGTAACTCACTCCCGGGTGTCTGTTATTCTATATATAAACCACCCTGAACGCCTCGATTAGATTCCAGTCTGTAACTCACACCCGGGTATCTGTTATTCTATATATAAACCACTCCGAACCCCTCGATTAGATTCCAGTCTGTAACTCACTCCCGGGTATCTGTTATTCTATATATAAACCACCCTGAACGCCTCGATTAGATTCCAGTCTGTAACTCACTCCCGGGTATCTGTTATTCTCTATATAAACCACCCTGAACCCCTCGATTAGATTCCAGTCTGTAACTCACTCCCGGGTATCTGTTATTCTCTATATAAACCACCCTGAACCCCTCGATTAGATTCCAGTCTGTAACTCACTCACGGGTATCTGTTATTCTCTATATAAACCACCCTGAACCCCTCGATTAGATTCCAGCCTGTAACTCACTCCCGGGTATCTGTTATTCTCTATATAAACCACCCTGAACCCCTCGATTAGATTCCAGTCTGTAACTCACTCCCGGGTATCTGTTATTCTCTATATAAACCACCCCAAACCCCTCGATTAGATTCCAGTCTGTAACTCACACCCGGGTATCTGTTATTCTCTATATAAACCACCCTGAACCCCTCGATTAGATTCCAGCCTGTAACTCACTCCCGGGTATCTGTTATTCTCTATATAAACCACCCTGAACCCCTCGATTAGATTCCAGTCTGTAACTCACTCCCGGGTATCTGTTAATCTCTATATAAACCACCCCAAACCCTCGATTAGATTCCAGTCTGTAACTCATTCACGGGTATCTGTTGTTCTATATATAAACCACCCTGAACCCCTCGATTAGATTCCAGTCTGTAACTCACTCCCGGGTATCTGTTATTCTCTATATAAACCACCCTGAACCCCTCGATTAGATTCCAGACTGTATCTCACTCCCGGGTATCTGTTCTTCTATATATAAACCATCCTGAACCCCTCGATTAGATTCCAGTCTGTAACTCACTCCCGGGTATCTGTTATTCTATATATAAACCACCCGAACCCATCCATTAGATTCCAGTCTGTAACTCACTCCCGGGTATCTGTTATTCTATATATAAACCACCCTGAACCCCTCGATTAGATTCCAGTCTGTAACTCACTCCCGGGTATCTGTTATTCTATATATAAACCACCCCGACCCTCGGTTAGATTCCAGTCTGTAACTCCCGGGTATCTGTTATTCTATATATAAACCACCCCGAACCCCTCGATTAGATTCCAGTCTGTAACTCACTCCCGGGTATCTGTTATTCTATATATAAACAACCCTGAACCCCTCGATTAGATTCCAGACTGTAACTCACTCCCGGGTATCTGTTATTCTATATATAAACCACCCCGAACCCCTCGATTAGATTCCAGTCTGTAACTCCCGGGTATCTGTTATTCTCTATATAAACCACCCCGAACCCCTCGATTAGATTCCAGTCTGTAACTCACTCCCTGGCATCTGTTATTCTATATATAAACCACCCTGAACCCCTCTATTAGATTCCAGTCTGTAACTCACTCCCGGGTATCTGTTATTCTATATATGAACCACCCTGAACCCCTCGATTAGATTCCAGTCTGTAACTCACTCCCGGGTATCTGTTATTTTTTATATAAACCACCCCGAACCCCTCGATTAGATTCCAGTCTGTAACTCATTCCCGGGTATCTGTTACTCTGTATATAAGCCACCCTGAACCCCTCGATTAGATTCCAGTCTGTAACTCACTCCCGGGTATCTGTTATTCTATATATAAACCACCCCGAACCCCTCGATTAGATTCCAGTCTGTAACTCACTCCCGGGTATCTGTTATTCTATATATAAACCACCCCGAACCCCTCGATTAGATTCCAGTGTGTAACTCACTCCCGGGTGTCTGTTATTCTGTATATAAACCACCCCGAACCCCTCGATTAGATTCCAGTCTGTAACTCACCCCCGGGTATCTGTTATTCTATATATAAACCACCCTGAACCCCTCGATTAGATTCCAGTCTGTAACTCACTCCCGGGTATCTGTTAGTCTATATATAAACCACCCCGACCCCTCGATTAGATTCCAGTGTGTAACTCACTCCCGGGTATCTGTTATTCTATATATAAACCACCCTGACCCCTTGATTAGATTCCAGTCTGTAACTCACTCCCGGGTATCTGTTATTCTATATATAAACCACCCCGAACCTCTCGATTAGATTCCAGTCTGTAACTCACTCCCGGGTATCTGTTATTCTATATATAAACCACCCTGAACGCCTCGATTAGATTCCAGTCTGTAACTCACTCCCGGGTTTCTGTTATTCTATATATAAACCACCCTGAACCCCTCGATTAGATTCCAGTGTGTAACTCAATCCCGGGTATCTGTTATTCTATATATAAACCACCCTGAACGCCTCGATTAGATTCCAGTCTGTAACTCACACCCGGGTATCTGTTATTCTATATATAAACCACTCCGAACCCCTCGATTAGATTCCAGTCTGTAACTCACTCCCGGGTATCTGTTATTCGATATATAAACCACACCGAACCCCTCGATTAGATTCCAGTCTGTAACTCACTCCCGGGTATCTGTTGTTCTATATATAAACCACCCTGAACCCCTCGATTAGATTCCAGTCTGTAACTCAATCCCGGGTATCTGTTATTCTCTATATAAACCACCCTGAACCCCTCGATTAGATTCCAGACTGTAACTCACTCCCAGGTATCTGTTATTCTATATATAAACCATCCTGAACCCCTCGATTAGATTCCAGTCTGTAACTCACTCCCGGGTATCTGTTATTCTATATATAAACCACCCGAACCCATCCATTTGATTCCAGTCTGTTACTCACTCACGGGTATCTGATATTCTATATATAAACCACCCTGACCCCTCGATTAGATTCCAGTCTGTAACTCACCCCCGCGTATCTGTTATTCTATATACAAACCACCCCGAACCCCTCGATTAGATTCCAGTCTGTAACTCACTCCCGGGTATCTGTTGTTCTATATATAAACCACCCTGAACCCCTCGATTAGATTCCAGTCTGTAACTCACTCCCGGGTATCTGTTATTCTCTATATAAACCACCCTGAACCCCCTCGATTAGATTCCAGTCTGTAACTCACTCCCGGGTATCTGTTATTCTCTATATAAACCACCCTGAACCCCTCGATTAGATTCCAGTCTGTAACTCACTCCCGGGTATCTGTTATTCTGTATATAAATAACCCTGACCCCTCGATTAGATTCCAGTCTGTAACTCACACCCGGGTATCTGTTATTCTATATATAAACCACCCTGAACCCCTCGATTAGATTCCAGTCTGTAACTCACTCCCGGGTATCTGTTATTCTCTATATAAACCACCCCGAACCCTCGATTAGATTCCAGTGTGTAACTCACTGCGGGGTATCTGTTATTCTATATATAAACCACCCAGACCCTCGATTAGATTCCAGTCTGTAACTCCCAGGTATCTGTTATTCTATATATAAACCACCCCGAACCCCTCAATTAGATTCCAGTCTGTAACTCACTCCCGGGTATCTGTTATTCTATATATAAACAACCCTGAACCCCTCGATTAGATTCCAGACTGTAACTCACTCCCGGGTATCTGTTATTCTATATGTAAACCACCCCGAACCCCTCGATTAGATTCCAGTCTGTAACTCCCGGGTATCTGTTATTCTCTATATAAACCACCCCGAACCCCTCGATTAGATTCCAGTCTGTAACTCCCGGGTATCTGTTATTCTCTATATAAACCACCCCGAACCCCTCGATTAGATTCCAGTCTGTAACTCACTCCCGGGTATCTGTTATTCTATATATAAACCACCCTGAACGCCTCGATTAGATTCCAGTGTGTAACTCACTCCCGGGTATCTGTTATTCTATATATAAACCACCCCGACCCTCGATTAGATTCCAGTCTGTAACTCCCGGGTATCTGTTATTCTATATATAAACCACCCCGAACCCCTCGATTAGATTCCAGTCTGTAACTCACTCCCGGGTATCTGTTATTCTATATATAAACAACCCTGAACCCCTCGATTAGATTCCAGACTGTAACTCACTCCCGGGCATCTGTTATTCTATATATAAACCACCCCGAACCCCTCGATTAGATTCCAGTCTGTAACTCCCGGGTATCTGTTATTCTCTATATAAACCACCCCGAACCCCTCGATTAGATTCCAGTCTGTAACTCACTCCCTGGCATCTGTTATTCTATATATAAACCACCCTGAACCCCTCTATTAGATTCCAGTCTGTAACTCACTCCCGGGTATCTGTTATTCTATATATGAACCACCCTGAACCCCTCGATTAGATTCCAGTCTGTAACTCACTCCCGGGTATCTGTTATTCTATATATAAACCACCCCGAACCCCTCGATTAGATTCCAGTCTGTAACTCATTCCCGGGTATCTCTTACTCTGTATATAAGCCACCCTGAACCCCTCGATTAGATTCCAGTCTGTAACTCACTCCCGGGTATCTGTTATTCTATATATAAACCACGCCGAACCCCTTGATTAGATTCCAGTCTGTAACTCACTCCCGGGTATCTGTTATTCTATGTATAAACCACCCCGAACCCCTCGATTAGATTCCAGTGTGTAACTCACTCCCGGGTGTCTGTTATTCTGTATATAAACCACCCCGAACCCCTCGATTAGATTCCAGTCTGTAACTCACCCCCGGGTATCTGTTATTCTATATATAAACCACCCTGAACCCCTCGATTAGATTCCAGTCTGTAACTCACTCCCGGGTATCTGTTAGTCTATATATAAACCACCCCGACCCCTCGATTAGATTCCAGTGTGTAACTCACTCCCGGGTATCTGTTATTCTATATATAAACCACCCTGACCCCTCGATTAGATTCCAGTCTGTAACTCACTCCCAGGTATCTGTTATTCTATATATAAACCACCCCGAACCTCTCGATTAGATTCCAGTCTGTAACTCACTCCCGGGTATCTGTTATTCTATATATAAACTACCCTGAACGCCTCGATTAGATTCCAGTCTGTAACTCACTCCCGGGTTTCTGTTATTCTATATATAAACCACCCTGAACCCCTCGATTAGATTCCAGTGTGTAACTCACTCCCGGGTATCTGTTATTCTATATATAAACCACCCTGAACGCCTCGATTAGATTCCAGTCTGTAACTCACACCCGGGTATCTGTTATTCTATATATAAACCACCCTGAACCCCTCGATTAGATTCCAGTCTGTAACTCACTCCCGGGTATCTGTTATTCTATATATAAACCACCCTGAACCCCTCGATTAGATTCCAGTCTGTAACTCACTCCCGGGTATCTGTTATTCTATATATAAACCACCCTGAACGCCTCGATTAGATTCCAGTCTGTAACTCACTCCCGGGTATCTGTTATCTCTATATAAACCACCCTGAACCCCTCGATTAGATTCCAGTCTGTAACTCACTCCCGGGTATCTGTTATTCTATATCTAAACCGCCCCGAACCCCTCGATTAGATTCCAGTGTGTAACTCACTCCCGGGTATCTGTTATTCTCTATATAAACCACCCTGAACCCCTCGATTAGATTCCAGTGTGTAACTCACTCCCGGGTATCTGTTATTCTCTATATAAACCACCCTGAACCCCTCGATTAGATTCCAGTCTGTAACTCACTCCCGGGTATCTGTTATTCTGTATATAAACCACCCTGAACCCCTCGATTAGATTCCAGCCTGTAACTCACTCCCGGGTATCTGTTATTCTCTATATAAACCACCCTGAACCCCTCGATTAGATTCCAGTGTGTAACTCACTCCCGGGTATCTGTTATTCTCTATATAAACCACCCTGAACCCCTCGATTAGATTCCAGACTGTAATTCACTCCCGGGTATCTGTTATTCTATATATAATCCACCCTGAACCGCTCGATTAGATTCCAGTCTGTAACTCACTGCCGGGTATCTGTTATTCTCTATATTAACCCCCCCGAACCCCTCAATTCGATTCCAGTGTGTAACTCACACCCGGGTATCTGTTATTCTCTATATAAACCACCCCAAACCCCTCGATTAGATTCCAGTCTGTAACTCATTCCCGGGTATCTGTTGTTCTATATATAAACCATCCTGAACCCCTCGATTAGATTCCAGTCTGTAACTCACTCCCGGGTATCTGTTGTTCTATATATAAACCATCCTGAACCCCTCGATTAGATTCCAGTCTGTAACTCACTCCCGGGTATCTGTTATTCTATATATAAACCACCCGAACCCATCCATTAGATTCCAGTCTGTAACTCACTCCCGGGTATCTGTTCTTCTATATATAAACCATCCTGAACACCTCGATTAGATTCCAGTCTGTAACTCACTCCCGGGTAACTGTTATTCTATATATAAACCACCCCGAACCCCTCGATTAGATTCCAGTCTGTAACTCACTCCCGGGTATCTGTTATTCTATATATAAACCACCCCGAACCCCTCGAATAGATTCCAGTCTGTCACTCACTCCCGGGTATCTGTTATTCTATATATAAACCACCCTGAACCCCTCGATTAGATTCCAGTCTGTAACTCACTCCCGGGAATCTGTTATTCTATATATAAACCACCCCGAACCCCTCGATTAGATTCCAGTCTGTAACTCACTCCCGGGTATCTGTTATTCTATATATAAACCACCCTGAACCCCTCGATTAGATTCCAGTCTGTAACTCACTCCCGGGTATCTGTTGTTCTATATATAAACCACCCCGAACCCCTCGATTAGATTCCAGTCTGTAACTCACTCCCGGGTATCTGTTGTTCTATATATAAACCACCCTGAACCCCTCGATTAGATTCCAGTCTGTAACTCACTCCCGGGTATCTGTTATTCTCTATATAAACCATCCTGAACCCCTCGATTAGATTCCAGTCTGTAACTCACTCCCGGGTATCTGTTATTCTATATATAAACCACCCGAACCCATCCATTTGATTCCAGTCTGTAACTCACTCACGGGTATCTGTTATTCTATATATAAACCACCCTTACCCCTCGATTAGATTCCAGTCTGTAACTCACCCCCGGGTATCTGTTATTCTATATACAAACCACCCCGAACCCCTCGATTAGATTCCAGTCTGTAACTCACTCCCGGGTATCTGTTGTTCTATATATAAACCACCCTGAACCCCTCGATTAGATTCCAGTCTGTAACTCACTCCCGGGTATCTGTTATTCTCTATATAAACCACCCTGAACCCCCTCGATTAGATTCCAGTCTGTAACTCACTCCCGGGTATCTGTTATTCTCTATATAAACCACCCTGAACCCCTCGATTAGATTCCAGTCTGTAACTCACTCCCGGGTATCTGTTATTCTGTATATAAATAACCCTGACCCCTCGATTAGATTCCAGTCTGTAACTCACACCCGGGTATCTGTTATTCTATATATAAACCACCCTGAACCCCTCGATTAGATTCCAGTCTGTAACTCACTCCCTGGTATCTGTTATTCTCTATATAAACCACCCCGAACCCTCGATTAGATTCCAGTGTGTAACTCACTGCCGGGTATCTGTTATTCTATATATAAACCACCCCGAACCCCTCGATTAGATTCCAGTCTGTAACTCACTCCCAGGTATCTGTTATTCTAGATATAAACCACCCCGAACCCCTCGATTAGATTCCAGTCTGTAACTCACTCCCGGGTATCTGTTATTCTATATATAAACCACCCTGAACCCCTCGATTAGATTCCAGTGTGTAACTCACTCCCGGGTATCTGTTATTCTATATATAAACCACCCCGACCCTCGATTAGATTCCAGTCTGTAACTCCCAGGTATCTGTTATTCTATATATAAACCACCCCGAACCCCTCAATTAGATTCCAGTCTGTAACTCACTCCCGGGTATCTGTTATTCTATATATAAACAACCCTGAACCCCTCGATTAGATTCCAGACTGTAACTCACTCCCGGGTATCTGTTATTCTATATATAAACCACCCCGAACCCCTCGATTAGATTCCAGTCTGTAACTCCCGGGTATCTGTTATTCTCTATATAAACCACCCTGAACCCCTCGATTAGATTCCAGTCTGTAACTCACTCCCGGGTATCTGTTATTCTATATATAAACCACCCTGAACCCCTCGATTAGATTCCAGTCTGTAACTCACTCCCGGGCATCTGTTATTCTATATATAAACCACCCTGAACCCCTCGATTAGATTCCAGTCTGTAACTCACTCCCGGGTATCTGTTATTCTATATATAAACCACCCTGAACACCTCGATTAGATTCCAGTCTGTAACTCACTCCCGGGTATCTGTTATTCTATATATAAACCACCCCGAACCCCTCGATTAGATTCCAGTCTGTAACTCATTCCCGGGTATCTGTTACTCTGTATATAAGCCACCCTGAACCCCTCGATTAGATTCCAGTCTGTAACTCACTCCCGGGTATCTGTTATTCTATATATAAACCACCCCGAACCCCTCGATTAGATTCCAGTCTGTAACTCACTCCCGGGTATCTGTTATTCTATATATAAACCACCCCGAACCCCTCGATTAGATTCCAGTGTGTAACTCACTCCCGGGTGTCTGTTATTCTGTATATAAACCACCCCGAACCCCTCGATTAGATTCCAGTCTGTAACTCACCCCCGGGTATCTGTTATTCTATATATAAACCACCCTGAACCCCTCGATTAGATTCCAGTCTGTAACTCACTCCCGGGTATCTGTTATTCTATATATAAACCACCCCGACCCCTCGATTAGATTCCAGTCTGTAACTCACTCCCGGGTATCTGTTATTCTATATATAAACCACCCTGACCCCTCGATTAGATTCCAGTCTGTAACTCACTCCCGGGTATCTGTTATTCTATATATAAACCACCCCGAACCTCTCGATTAGATTCCAGTCTGTAACTCACTCCCGGGTATCTGTTATTCTATATATAAACCACCCCGACCCCTCGATTAGATTCCAGTCTGTAACTCACTCCCGGGTATCTGTTAATCTATATATAAACCACCCCGAACCCCTTGATTAGTTTCCAGCCTGTAACTCACTCCCGGGTATCTGTTATTCTATATATAAACCACACTGAACCCCTCGATTAGATTCCAGGCTGTAACTCACTCCCGGGTATCTGTTATTCTATATATAAACCACCCTGAACGCCTCGATTAGATTCCAGTGTGTAACTCACTCCCGGGTATCTGTTATTCTATATATAAACCACCCCGACCCTCGATTAGATTCCAGTCTGTAACTCCCGGGTATCTGTTATTCTATATATAAACCACCCCGAACGCCTCGATTAGATTCCAGTCTGTAACTCACTCCCGGGTATCTGTTATTCTCTATATAAACCACCCCGAACCCCTCGATTAGATTCCAGTCTGTAACTCCCGGGTATCTGTTATTCTCTATATAAACCACCCCGAACCCCTCGATTAGATTCCAGTCTGTAACTCACTCCCGGGCATCTGTTATTCTATATATAAACCACCTGAACCCCTCGATTAGATTCCAGTCTGTAACTCACTCCCGGGTATCTGTTATTCTATATATAAACCACCCTGAACCCCTCGATTAGATTCCAGTCTGTAACTCACTCCCGGGTATCTGTTACTCTGTATATAAGCCACCCTGAACCCCTCGATTAGATTCCAGTCTGTAACTCACTCCCGGGTATCTGTTACTCCATATATAAACCACCCCGAACCCCTCGATTAGATTCCAGTCTGTAACTCACTCCCGGGTATCTGTTACTCCATATATAAACCACCCCGAACCCCTCGATTAGATTCCAGTCTGTAACTGACTCCCGGGTATCTGTTATTCTATATGTAAACCACCCCGAACCCTCGATTAGATTCCAGTCTGTAACTCACTCCCGGGTATCTGTTATTCGATATATAAACCATCCTGAACCCCTCGATTAGATTCCAGTCTGTAACTCACTCCCGGGTATCTGTTATTCTATATATAAACCACCCCGAACCCCTCGATTAGATTCCAGTCTGTAACTCCCGGGTATTTGTTATTCTATATATAAACCACCCCGAACCCCTCGATTAGATTCCAGTCTGTAACTCCCGGGTATCTGTTATTCTATATATAAACCTCCCCGAACCCCTCGATTAGATTCCAGTCTGTAACTCCCGGGTATCTGTTATTCTATATATAAACCACCGCGAACCCCTCGATTAGATTCCAGTCTGTAACTCCCGGGTATCTGTTATTCTATATATAAACCACCCCGAACCCTCGATTAGATTCCAGTCTGTAACTCACTCCCGGGTATCTGTTATTCTATTTATAAACCACGCCGAACCCCTCGATTAGATTCCAGTCTGTAACTCACTCCCGGGTATCTGTTATTCTATATATAAACCACCCCGAACCCCTCGATTAGATTCCAGTCTGTAACTCACTCCCGGGTATCTGTTATTCTATATATAAACCACGCCGAACCCCTCGATTAGATTCCAGTCTGTAACTCACTCCCGGGTATCTGTTATTCTATATACAATCCACCCTGAACCCCTGGATTAGATTCCAGTCTGTAACTCCCGGGTATCTGTTATTCTATATATAAACCACCCCGAACCCCTCGATTAGGTTCCAGTCAGTAACTCACTCCCGGGTATCTGTTATTCTATATATAAACCACCCTGAACCCCTCGATTAGATTCCAGCCTGTAACTCACTCCCGGGTATCTGTTATTCTATATATAAACCACCCCGAACCCCTCGATTAGATTCCAGTCTGTTACTCACTCCCGGGTATCTGTTATTCTGTATATAAACCACCCTGAACCCCTCGATTAGATTCCAGTCTGTTATTCACTCCCGGGTATCTGTTATTCTGTATATAAACCACCCTGAACCCCTCGATTAGATTCCAGTCTGTTACTCACTCCCGGGTATCTGTTATTCTGTATATAAACCACCCTGAACCCCTCGATTAGATTCCAGTCTGTAACTCACTCCTGGGCGTCTGTTATTCTATATACAATCCACCCTGAACCCCTCGATTAGATTCCAGTCTGTAACTCACTCCCGGGTATCTGTTATTCTATATATAAACCACCCCGAACCCCTCGATTAGATTCCAGTCTGTTACTCACTCCCGGGTATCTATTATTCTATATATAAACCACCCCGAACCCCTCGATTAGATTCCAGCCTGTAACTCACTCCCGGGTATCTGTTATTCTCTATATAAACCACCCTGAACCCCTCGATTAGATTCCAGTGTGTAACTCACTCCCGGGTATCTGTTATTCTCTATATAAACCACCCTGAACCCCTCGATTAGATTCCAGACTGTAATTCACTCCCGGGTATCTGTTATTCTATATATAATCCACCCTGAACCGCTCGATTAGATTCCAGTCTGTAACTCACTGCCGGGTATCTGTTATTCTCTATATTAACCCCCCCGAACCCCTCAATTCGATTCCAGTGTGTAACTCACACCCGGGTATCTGTTATTCTCTATATAAACCACCCCAAACCCCTCGATTAGATTCCAGTCTGTAACTCACTCCCGGGTATCTGTTGTTCTATATATAAACCATCCTGAACCCCTCGATTAGATTCCAGTCTGTAACTCACTCCCGGGTATCTGTTGTTCTATATATAAACCATCCTGAACCCCTCGATTAGATTCCAGTCTGTAACTCACTCCCGGGTATCTGTTATTCTATATATAAACCACCCGAACCCATCCATTAGATTCCAGTCTGTAACTCACTCCCGGGTATCTGTTCTTCTATATATAAACCATCCTGAACACCTCGATTAGATTCCAGTCTGTAACTCACTCCCGGGTAACTGTTATTCTATATATAAACCACCCCGAACCCCTCGATTAGATTCCAGTCTGTAACTCACTCCCGGGTATCTGTTATTCTATATATAAACCACCCCGAACCCCTCGAATAGATTCCAGTCTGTCACTCACTCCCGGGTATCTGTTATTCTATATATAAACCACCCTGAACCCCTCGATTAGATTCCAGTCTGTAACTCACTCCCGGGAATCTGTTATTCTATATATAAACCACCCCGAACCCCTCGATTAGATTCCAGTCTGTAACTCACTCCCGGGTATCTGTTATTCTATATATAAACCACCCTGAACCCCTCGATTAGATTCCAGTCTGTAACTCACTACCGGGTATCTGTTGTTCTATATATAAACCACCCCGAACCCCTCGATTAGATTCCAGTCTGTAACTCACTCCCGGGTATCTGTTGTTCTATATATAAACCACCCTGAACCCCTCGATTAGATTCCAGTCTGTAACTCACTCCCGGGTATCTGTTATTCTCTATATAAACCATCCTGAACCCCTCGATTAGATTCCAGTCTGTAACTCACTCCCGGGTATCTGTTATTCTATATATAAACCACCCGAACCCATCCATTTGATTCCAGTCTGTAACTCACTCACGGGTATCTGTTATTCTATATATAAACCACCCTTACCCCTCGATTAGATTCCAGTCTGTAACTCACCCCCGGGTATCTGTTATTCTATATACAAACCACCCCGAACCCCTCGATTAGATTCCAGTCTGTAACTCACTCCCGGGTATCTGTTGTTCTATATATAAACCACCCTGAACCCCTCGATTAGATTCCAGTCTGTAACTCACTCCCGGGTATCTGTTATTCTCTATATAAACCACCCTGAACCCCCTCGATTAGATACCAGTCTGTAACTCACTCCCGGGTATCTGTTATTCTCTATATAAACCACCCTGAACCCCTCGATTAGATTCCAGTCTGTAACTCACTCCCGGGTATCTGTTATTCTGTATATAAATAACCCTGACCCCTCGATTAGATTCCAGTCTGTAACTCACACCCGGGTATCTGTTATTCTATATATAAACCACCCTGAACACCTCGATTAGATTCCAGTCTGTAACTCACTCCCTGGTATCTGTTATTCTCTATATAAACCACCCCGAACCCTCGATTAGATTCCAGTGTGTAACTCACTGCCGGGTATCTGTTATTCTATATATAAACCACCCCGAACCCCTCGATTAGATTCCAGTCTGTAACTCACTCCCAGGTATCTGTTATTCTAGATATAAACCACCCCGAACCCCTCGATTAGATTCCAGTCTGTAACTCACTCCCGGGTATCTGTTATTCTATATATAAACCACCCTGAACCCCTCGATTAGATTCCAGTGTGTAACTCACTCCCGGGTATCTGTTATTCTATATATAAACCACCCCGACCCTCGATTAGATTCCAGTCTGTAACTCCCAGGTATCTGTTATTCTATATATAAACCACCCCGAACCCCTCAATTAGATTCCAGTCTGTAACTCACTCCCGGGTATCTGTTATTCTATATATAAACAACCCTGAACCCCTCGATTAGATTCCAGACTGTAACTCACTCCCGGGTATCTGTTATTCTATATATAAACCACCACGAACCCCTCGATTAGATTCCAGTCTGTAACTCCCGGGTATCTGTTATTCTCTATATAAACCACCCTGAACCCCTCGATTAGATTCCAGTCTGTAACTCACTCCCGGGTATCTGTTATTCTATATATAAACCACCCTGAACCCCTCGATTAGATTCCAGTCTGTAACTCACTCCCGGGCATCTGTTATTCTATATATAAACCACCCTGAACCCCTCGATTAGATTCCAGTCTGTAACTCACTCCCGGGTATCTGTTATTCTATATATAAACCTCCCTGAACACCTCGATTAGATTCCAGTCTGTAACTCACTCCCGGGTATCTGTTATTCTATATATAAACCACCCCGAACCCCTCGATTAGATTCCAGTCTGTAACTCATTCCCGGGTATCTGTTACTCTGTATATAAGCCACCCTGAACCCCTCGATTAGATTCCAGTCTGTAACTCACTCCCGGGTATCTGTTATTCTATATATAAACCACCCCGAACCCCTCGATTAGATTCCAGTCTGTAACTCACTCCCGGGTATCTGTTATTCTATATATAAACCACCCCGAACCCCTCGATTAGATTCCAGTGTGTAACTCACTCCCGGGTGTCTGTTATTCTGTATATAAACCACCCCGAACCCCTCGATTAGATTCCAGTCTGTAACTCACCCCCGGGTATCTGTTATTCTATATATAAACCACCCTGAACCCCTCGATTAGATTCCAGTCTGTAACTCACTCCCGGGTATCTGTTATTCTATATATAAACCACCCCGACCCCTCGATTAGATTCCAGTCTGTAACTCACTCCCGGGTATCTGTTATTCTATATATAAACCACCCTGACCCCTCGATTAGATTCCAGTCTGTAACTCACTCCCGGGTATCTGTTATTCTATATATAAACCACCCCGAACCTCTCGATTAGATTCCAGTCTGTAACTCACTCCCGGGTATCTGTTATTCTATATATAAACCACCCCGACCCCTCGATTAGATTCCAGTCTGTAACTCACTCCCGGGTATCTGTTAATCTATATATAAACCACCCCGAACCCCTTGATTAGTTTCCAGCCTGTAACTCACTCCCGGGTATCTGTTATTCTATATATAAACCACACTGAACCCCTCGATTAGATTCCAGGCTGTAACTCACTCCCGGGTATCTGTTATTCTATATATAAACCACCCTGAACGCCTCGATTAGATTCCAGTGTGTAACTCACTCCCGGGTATCTGTTATTCTATATATAAACCACCCCGACCCTCGATTAGATTCCAGTCTGTAACTCCCGGGTATCTGTTATTCTATATATAAACCACCCCGAACGCCTCGATTAGATTCCAGTCTGTAACTCACTCCCGGGTATCTGTTATTCTCTATATAAACCACCCCGAACCCCTCGATTAGATTCCAGTCTGTAACTCCCGGGTATCTGTTATTCTCTATATAAACCACCCCGAACCCCTCGATTAGATTCCAGTCTGTAACTCACTCCCGGGCATCTGTTATTCTATATATAAACCACCTGAACCCCTCGATTAGATTCCAGTCTGTAACTCACTCCCGGGTATCTGTTATTCTATATATAAACCACCCTGAACCCCTCGATTAGATTCCAGTCTGTAACTCACTCCCGGGTATCTGTTACTCTGTATATAAGCCACCCTGAACCCCTCGATTAGATTCCAGTCTGTAACTCACTCCCGGGTATCTGTTACTCCATATATAAACCACCCCGAACCCCTCGATTAGATTCCAGTCTGTAACTCACTCCCGGGTATCTGTTACTCCATATATAAACCACCCCGAACCCCTCGATTAGATTCCAGTCTGTAACTGACTCCCGGGTATCTGTTATTCTATATGTAAACCACCCCGAACCCTCGATTAGATTCCAGTCTGTAACTCACTCCCGGGTATCTGTTATTCGATATATAAACCATCCTGAACCCCTCGATTAGATTCCAGTCTGTAACTCACTCCCGGGTATCTGTTATTCTATATATAAACCACCCCGAACCCCTCGATTAGATTCCAGTCTGTAACTCCCGGGTATTTGTTATTCTATATATAAACCACCCCGAACCCCTCGATTAGATTCCAGTCTGTAACTCCCGGGTATCTGTTATTCTATATATAAACCTCCCCGAACCCCTCGATTAGATTCCAGTCTGTAACTCCCGGGTATCTGTTATTCTATATATAAACCACCCCGAACCCCTCGATTAGATTCCAGTCTGTAACTCCCGGGTATCTGTTATTCTATTTATAAACCACGCCGAACCCCTCGATTAGATTCCAGTCTGTAACTCACTCCCGGGTATCTGTTATTCTATATATAAACCACCCCGAACCCCTCGATTAGATTCCAGTCTGTAACTCACTCCCGGGTATCTGTTATTCTATATATAAACCACGCCGAACCCCTCGATTAGATTCCAGTCTGTAACTCACTCCCGGGTATCTGTTATTCTATATACAATCCACCCTGAACCCCTGGATTAGATTCCAGTCTGTAACTCCCGGGTATCTGTTATTCTATATATAAACCACCCCGAACCCCTCGATTAGGTTCCAGTCAGTAACTCACTCCCGGGTATCTGTTATTCTATATATAAACCACCCTGAACCCCTCGATTAGATTCCAGCCTGTAACTCACTCCCGGGTATCTGTTATTCTATATATAAACCACCCCGAACCCCTCGATTAGATTCCAGTCTGTTACTCACTCCCGGGTATCTGTTATTCTGTATATAAACCACCCTGAACCCCTCGATTAGATTCCAGTCTGTTATTCACTCCCGGGTATCTGTTATTCTGTATATAAACCACCCTGAACCCCTCGATTAGATTCCAGTCTGTTACTCACTCCCGGGTATCTGTTATTCTGTATATAAACCACCCTGAACCCCTCGATTAGATTCCAGTCTGTAACTCACTCCTGGGCGTCTGTTATTCTATATACAATCCACCCTGAACCCCTCGATTAGATTCCAGTCTGTAACTCACTCCCGGGTATCTGTTATTCTATATATAAACCACCCCGAACCCCTCGATTAGATTCCAGTCTGTTACTCACTCCCGGGTATCTATTATTCTATATATAAACCACCCCGAACCCCTCGATTAGATTCCAGTCTGTAACTCACTCCCAGGTATCTGTTATTCCATATATAAACCACCCCGAACCCCTCGATTAGATTCCAGTCTGTAACTCACTCCCGGGTATCTGTTATTCCATATATAAACCACCCCGAACCCCTCGGTTAGATTCCAGTCTGTAACTCACTCCCGGGTATCTGTTATTCTATATATAAACCACCCTGAACCCCTCGATTAGATTCCAGTCTGTAACTCACTCCCGGGTATCTGTTATTCTCTATATAAACCACCCCGAACCCCTCGATTAGATTCCAGTCTGTAACTCACTCCCGGGTATCTGTTATTCTATATATAAACCACCCTGAACCCCTCGATTAGATTCCAGTCTGTAACTCACTCCCGGGTATCTGTTATTCTATATATAAACCACCCCGAACCCCTCGATTAGATTCCAGTCTGTAACTCACTCCCGGGTATCTGTTATTCTATATATAAACCACCCGAATCCCTCGAATAGATTCCAGTCTGTAACTCACTCCCGGGTATCTGTTATTCTATATATAAACCACCCCGAACCCCTCGATTAGATTCCAGTCTGTAACTCATCCCGGGTATCTGTTATTCTATATATAAACCACCCCGAACCCCTCGATTAGATTCCAGTCTGTAACTCACTCCCGGGTATCTGTTATTCTATATATAAACCACCCCGAACCCCTCGATTAGATTCCAGTCTGTTACTCACTCCCGGGTATCTATTATTCTATATATAAACCACCCCGAACCCCTCGGTTAGATTCCAGTCTGTAACTCACTCCCGGGTATCTGTTATTCTATATATAAACCACCCTGAACCCCTCGATTAGATTCCAGTCTGTAACTCACTCCCGGGTATCTGTTATTCTATATATAAACCCCCCCGAACCCCTCGATTAGATTCCAGTCTGTAACTCACTCCCGGGTATCTGTTATTCTATATATAAACCACCCTGAACCCCTCGATTAGATTCCAGTCTGTAACTCACTCCCGGGTATCTGTTATTCTATATATAAACCCCCCCGAACCCCTCGATTAGATTCCAGTCTGTAACTCACTCCCGGGTATCTGTTATTCTATATATAAACCACCCCGAACCCCTCGATTAGATTCCAGTCTGTAACTCACTCCCGTGTATCTGTTATTCTATATATAAACCACCCTGAACCCCTCGATTAGATTCCAGTCTGTAACTCACTCCCGGGTATCTGTTATTCTATATATAAACCCCCCCGAACCCCTCGATTAGATTCCAGTCTGTAACTCACTCCCGGGTATCTGTTATTCTATATATAAACCACCCTGAACCCCTCGATTAGATTCCAGTCTGTAACTCACTCCCGGGTATCTGTTATTCTATATATAAACCCCCCCGAACCCCTCGATTAGATTCCAGTCTGTAACTCACTCCCGGGTATCTGTTATTCTATATATAAACCACCCGAATCCCTCGATTAGATTCCAGTCTGTAACTCACTCCCGGGTATCTGTTACTCTGTATATAAACCACCCCGAACCCCTCGATTAGATTCCAGTCTGTAACTCACTCCCGGGTATCTGTTATTCTATATATAAACCACCCTGAACCCCTCAATTAGATTCCAGACTGTTACTCACTCCCAGGTATCTGTTACTCTGTATATAAACCACCCCGAACCCCTCCATTAGATTCCAGTCTGTAACTCAGTCCCGGGTGTCTGTTAATCTATATATAAACCACCCCGAACCCCTCGATTAGATTCCAGTCTGTAACTCACTCCCAGGTATCTGTTATTCTATATATAAACCACCCCGAACCCCTCTATTAGATTCCAGTCTGTAACTCACTCCCTGGTATCTGTTATTCTATATATAAACCACCCCGAACCCCTCGATTAGATTCCAGTCTGTAACTCACTCCCTGGTATCTGTTATTCTATATATAAACCACCCCGAACCCCTCGATTAGATTCCAGTCTGTAACTCACTCCCAGGTATCTGTTATTCTATATATAAACCACCCCGAACCCCTCTATTAGATTCCAGACTGTAACTCACTCCCTGGTATCTGTTATTCTATATATAAACCACCCCGAACCCCTCGATTAGATTCCAGTCTGTAACTCACTCCCGGGTATCTGTTATTCTATATATAAACCACCCTGAACCCCTCAATTAGATTCCAGACTGTTACTCACTCCCAGGTATCTGTTACTCTGTATATAAACCACCCCGAACCCCTCCATTAGATTCCAGTCTGTAACTCAGTCCCGGGTGTCTGTTAATCTATATATAAACCACCCCGAACCCCTCGATTAGATTCCAGTCTGTAACTCACTCCCAGGTATCTGTTATTCTATATATAAACCACCCCGAACCCCTCTATTAGATTCCAGTCTGTAACTCACTCCCTGGTATCTGTTATTCTATATATAAACCACCCCGAACCCCTCGATTAGATTCCAGTCTGTAACTCACTCCCTGGTATCTGTTATTCTATATATAAACCACCCCGAACCCCTCGATTAGATTCCAGTCTGTAACTCACTCCCAGGTATCTGTTATTCTATATATAAACCACCCCGAACCCCTCTATTAGATTCCAGACTGTAACTCACTCCCTGGTATCTGTTATTCTATATATAAACCACCCCGAACCCCTCGATTAGATTCCAGTCTGTAACTCACTCCCGGGTATCTGTTATTCTATATATAAACCACCCTGAACCCCTCGATTAGATTCCAATCTGTAACTCACTCCCGGGTATCTGTTATTCTATATATAAACCACCCTGAACCCCTCGATTAGATTCCAGTCTGTAACTCACTCCCGGGTATCTGTTATTCTATATATAAACCACCCCGAACCCCTCGATTAGATTCCAGTCTGTAACTCACTCCCGGGTATCTGTTATTCTATATATAAACCACCCGAATCCCTCGAATAGATTCCAGTCTGTAACTCACTCCCGGGTATCTGTTATTCTAGATATAAACCACCCTGAACCCCTCGATTAGATTCCAGACTGTAACTCATCCCGGGTATCTGTTATTCTATATATAAACCACCCCGAACCCCTCGATTAGATTCCAGTCTGTAACTCACTCCCGGGTATCTGTTATTCTATATATAAACCACCCCGAACCCCTCGATTAGATTCCAGTCTGTTACTCACTCCCGGGTATCTATTATTCTATATATAAACCACCCCGAACCCCTCGGTTAGATTCCAGTCTGTAACTCACTCCCGGGTATCTGTTATTCTATATATAAACCACCCTGAACCCCTCGATTAGATTCCAGTCTGTAACTCACTCCCGGGTATCTGTTATTCTATATATAAACCCCCCCGAACCCCTCGATTAGATTCCAGTCTGTAACTCACTCCCGGGTATCTGTTATTCTATATATAAACCACCCTGAACCCCTCGATTAGATTCCAGTCTGTAACTCACTCCCGGGTATCTGTTATTCTATATATAAACCCCCCCGAACCCCTCGATTAGATTCCAGTCTGTAACTCACTCCCGGGTATCTGTTATTCTATATATAAACCACCCCGAACCCCTCGATTAGATTCCAGTCTGTAACTCACTCCCGTGTATCTGTTATTCTATATATAAACCACCCTGAACCCCTCGATTAGATTCCAGTCTGTAACTCACTCCCGGGTATCTGTTATTCTATATATAAACCCCCCCGAACCCCTCGATTAGATTCCAGTCTGTAACTCACTCCCGGGTATCTGTTATTCTATATATAAACCACCCTGAACCCCTCGATTAGATTCCAGTCTGTAACTCACTCCCGGGTATCTGTTATTCTATATATAAACCCCCCCGAACCCCTCGATTAGATTCCAGTCTGTAACTCACTCCCGGGTATCTGTTATTCTATATATAAACCACCCGAATCCCTCGATTAGATTCCAGTCTGTAACTCACTCCCGGGTATCTGTTATTCTATATATAAACCACCCCGAACCCCTCGATTAGATTCCAGTCTGTAACTCACTCCCAGGTATCTGTTATTCTAGATATAAACCACCCTGAACCCCTCGATTAGATTCCAGACTGTAACTCACTCCCGGGTATCTGTTATTCTATATATAAACCACCCCGAACCCCTCGATTAGATTCCAGTCTGTAACTCACTCCCGGGTATCTGTTACTCTGTATATAAACCACCCCGAACCCCTCGATTAGATTCCAGTCTGTAACTCACTCCCGGGTATCTGTTATTCTATATATAAACCACCCTGAACCCCTCAATTAGATTCCAGACTGTTACTCACTCCCAGGTATCTGTTACTCTGTATATAAACCACCCCGAACCCCTCCATTAGATTCCAGTCTGTAACTCAGTCCCGGGTGTCTGTTAATCTATATATAAACCACCCCGAACCCCTCGATTAGATTCCAGTCTGTAACTCACTCCCAGGTATCTGTTATTCTATATATAAACCACCCCGAACCCCTCTATTAGATTCCAGTCTGTAACTCACTCCCTGGTATCTGTTATTCTATATATAAACCACCCCGAACCCCTCGATTAGATTCCAGTCTGTAACTCACTCCCTGGTATCTGTTATTCTATATATAAACCACCCCGAACCCCTCGATTAGATTCCAGTCTGTAACTCACTCCCAGGTATCTGTTATTCTATATATAAACCACCCCGAACCCCTCTATTAGATTCCAGACTGTAACTCACTCCCTGGTATCTGTTATTCTATATATAAACCACCCCGAACCCCTCGATTAGATTCCAGTCTGTAACTCACTCCCGGGTATCTGTTATTCTATATATAAACCACCCTGAACCCCTCGATTAGATTCCAATCTGTAACTCACTCCCGGGTATCTGTTATTCTATATATAAACCCCCTGAACCCCTCGATTAGATTCCAGTCTGTAACTCACTCCCGGGTATCTGTTATTCTCTATATAAACCACCCCGAACCCCTCGATTAGATTCCAGTCTGTAACTCACTCCCAGGTATCTGTTATTCTATATATAAACCACCCCAAACCCCTCTATTAGATTCCAGTCTGTAACTCACTCCCGGGTATCTGTTATTCTCTATATAAACCACCCCGAACCCCTCGATTAGATTCCAGTCTGTAACTCACTCCCAGTATCTGTTATTCTATATATAAACCAGCCCGACCCTCGATTAGATTCCAGTCTGTAACTCACTCCCGGGTATCTGTTATTCTATATATAAACCACCCCGAACCCCTCTATTAGATTCCAGTCTGTAACTCACTCCCTGGTATCTGTTATTCTATATATAAACCACCCCGAACCCCTCTATTAGATTCCAGTCTGTAACTCACTCCCGGGTATCTGTTATTCTATATATAAACCACCCCGAACCCCTCGATTAGATTCCAGTCTGTAACTCACTCCCGGGTATCTGTTATTCTATATATAAACCACCCCTGAACCCCTCGATTAGATTCCAGTCTATAACTCACTCCCGGGTATCTGTTATTCTATATATAAACCACCCTGAACCCCTCGATTAGATTCCAGTCTGTAACTCCCGGGTATCTGTTATTCCGTATTTAACCCCCCCCCGATCCGCTGGCAGTGTCTGGACTGCCCTTTCATGTGGGTCAGTTATGTTGCAGTTTGGTGAGTGAGAGGTTAAAAGCTGTGAGGCTGGGGGTCATGCCCGCTGTGTTTACCTGTTGTCACTGGGTGAGAGGCTGTGCCCGGGGCACGCAGTGGCAGTTGTCTTCCATTTGATTGGACTCTCCCTGCTGGATGTGCTGATGTCAGAGGAGGGAATGTGGTGTGTCAGCTTTGCGGGGCTTGATGAAGCTTCCAGTGAGCGAGCAGTATCCATCGCACTGTTTCCTATCTCGGGTGCTCCATGAGTGACAAATGTGCGGCCTGAATTGGTAAGGAAGCGCCCCCCCCCCGCTTGAGACGGGCACTTTGCTTTCCGTTTGCGTTTGGAATGGTCCGGGAAGCAGCAGCTTGGTGTTTGGAAATCCCCCACAACTAACTCCTGGTCCAATTCCCCCTCCCCTGAAAGCGGGGCGGTGGGAGAGGGAGGGGAGGGGGCACAGGGGGAGGGCAGTAAAAGGATGAGGGGTGAGCGTTGGAGAGGGGGAGCGGCAAGAGGATTGGGACGCGGAGCGAGGCCTCGGGGGGTAAAGGAGGAACTGAAAGGGAATGGAGAATGTGGAGTGGAGGGGCAAGAGATGGGGGTCGGCAAATGGAGGGCTGGTTAGGGGAGGGGAGAGGGGGGTGAGGGGAGGGGAGAGGGGGGTGAGGGGAGGGGATGGGGGGCTGGTTCTGGGAGGGGAGAGGGGGGTGAGGGGAGGGGATGGAGGGCTGGTTAGGGGAGGGGAGAGGGGGGGTGAGGTGAGGGGAGAGGGGGTGAGGGGATGGAGGGCTGGTTCGGGGAGGGGAGAGGGGGTGAGGTGAGGGGATGGAGGGCTGGTTCGGGGAGGGGAGAGGGGGGGTGAGGGGAGGGGAGAGGGGGGTGAGGGGAGGGGATGGAGGGCTGGTTAGGGGAGGGGAGAGG